>NC_092212.1:24944110-25048411 GCF_043381705.1 Parasteatoda tepidariorum
AGAACTATGTTTAATGTAGTTTTCAGTTCCATATAGTTTTTCAAGTTAAAAGATTTTAATCTATATGAAAATCAAGAGAGAAACTAACGTACTTCCTTCCTCTATGACTTTCCACACGCTAATGGGGAAAGCATGTGAAGTGTTGCCATAGGAAAAGAGTTCTGCTCTACGCCACCTGCAGCCCATTTCGATCGCCAATAAGGAAGGAACGTTACCATGCTACACGGAAGAAATCTTCAGCGCAAGTGATGATCGTGTTATTTTGCCAGCAGTCATTCGTCTTAAATAACAACGCCCCCTATAGGTCTTTGATTTCGCGAATTAGTGGAATCGAAGATCGAACTCCGGTCCGATTCTTTAACCACTGGACCGACCATTTGTGACCAACGACCATTCTCACTGGATATGATTGCGAATGAGAACAGTATTTGTGAAAAATATTTTCCCGCAAAAAACTCCCTAAACAGGTTTCTGTTGGCATGTAAAAATATCCCTTCCACCGAAAAAGCTAAGCGAGAACAAGTTTTTTAAACTATTATGTTTTTAAATTGCCTAAAAAATTAAATCTTTTTTTTTTAGATAAAATAAATTCTTTTATTTAAGAAAAGATATTCATAAATGAACAAATCTTTGACTATATGGTTTATACAATCGTAATTGCTAAATGGGTCATCTGATCCTGATAGGTTGTTGAAACGTGGAATTTGTTCATGTTAGCAACTGCTCTTTTCATTCTATTTCGAGTAAGCCAAGCCCGACAAGTGTCTATTCTCTTAAGCGACACATTCTATATTCCTACACAAAGATTTCAATTCTTCAACTATATACTTAGTTAAATTTTAACACGTTAATTTGTTTATAATTGATTAGCAAGCTGCATGTAATAAATCACAAGTGTGAATATCCGTGATCTTCTTAAAATGCAAACACCCAATTGCATGACATTATTAAAATTCAAGTATATCAAGTTAGCAGTTTTGAGACCAATGATTAATTTAAAAAATGTAAAAAGGAAATTTTATGTTCTGTATTTTTTTCTGAAAGTTCGTCTAAAATAGGATTAATGCTCTTTGGTAGTCAATAAAAGAAGTTTATGCGTAGCTTTCATAAGATTTAATAGCAAATATTTCACAATTATTTGTGAATTAAGCATAATATTTTTGAATAAACTTTTTTTACTCCAATTTTTTTAATTAATGAGTTTGAAAACTTCCATTTATCTTTAGTGGATTTCTTACAGCAAGGACTCGTTTTCAGACTAGGTGATTTACATTTTTAATCTACAAAAGTCTCCACTTTTGTGTATTAAGTAAATTTTTATTATGTGCTCTTAGATGCCCATCATGGAAATTGATTCCTCCATTGTAAATTGTTTGCTATTAAATACAGGCACACTTCCTTATTTCTACTGTTTACATTTTATAAGCTATACAAACTTTTCTTTTTATTATCTTTTATCTAAAAAACGTAAGTGATATAAATTAAGTAAAATAAATTGAAAATGGTACAAAAATCTAAATTTTCCTACTTAGAACTTTTCATCAAAAATTTAAATAATAATGACGAAGAAGAACTGATTTTGCCCATTTTCCCCTAAAAGGACGATTGGATCATCATTTGTTGCCTTTTGAGGACTAGTAAGTTTTGAAAATGTGGAATAATAATGTGGAAAATCGATAATGTGGAATCAATAATGTGGAAAATCGATTCACCTTAAAAGTTATTATACAATGAAGATGGGCCGCGCAGGGTAAAAACAGTTACTATTTACACATAGACAAGGAGAATAAAAAAAAAGCACAGTGCAGTGGGAATATGAGAGAGGGAGTAATGATTGGGGAGGAATTTTGAGGGAAATATAGTTCTTGCCAAACACAATTTTTCAATGTTTTTTTTTTCAATGTCCACAATTGTAAATTTTGTTTTGAAACTTTAAGGGAAAGTAAATAAATGCCTTCAACATTAATGCATATTCTTATTTTTTTTTACGATTACAACAGAATGAAATGTGTCTTCTGAAAAATTCACAAACCCTGAAATTTGTTTTTCTCTGAATCAGTATTCACGGGCATAAACAGTTTTCCACCTTGATTTTCAGATATTCACAACCACAAATGTGTTATGTGCTTTGAGCTATAAATATAATTGTATTTCAAAAAGTGAAGTTAATGAATTTGTGCAGCGAACATTGTCAAAAGGAAATTTAGGTAGAAAATCTTTGCTCAGCGAAAAAAATAAAGTAGAAAATATAAGGTAAAATTAGGAAATTTTGCAACTGGTAAGTTGTAGCAATTTTAATGGTGGGCACATTTTAAAACATGATGCAATTTTTTTCATAAATTAGAAACTTTTAACAAGTGAAAAGCTGTTTATTATTATTAAGGAAAGGTATTCTTTTGAATGCATTTTTTAAATGAAGAACAATTTTAAGAAACAACCTTGAAATAAAGCCATTTTTAGAATATTACAAAATATTTACACTAATTCCAAATTTACTAAATTATAAACTGCATTCAAGGTGCATTTTCAAGGAAAATAGTGGCTATCCTGGTTGAGAATTTTTTAATGGCAATTTGTTATATTAATCAGCAAGTGGCGACTATTGATTTGGCCCTACAGTGGAAAGTATAGAAAATATAAAATAATAACAAAGTAACCACTTTTCAATTGCTAAGAAGGTTTTTATCAGAGCACATGCATAAAATTTTTTAATATTGCACAATTCTAAAATGAAATAAAAAACACTAAAATGAAACATAAAAAAAATACTTAAAATACAAAAAAAAAAGAAGGAAAAAAATCTAAAATAGTGAATTACAAAATTTAAAATACAATAGTATTTTTCACTTTTATTAAGAATAAATATATGTTATTAGTAAGTATTAAATATCGATTATTTACATTGATACAAAAATTTAGATTTAAAATGAAGTCCAAGGCATAAAAATCAGGACATAGCTATTGTGTACTTTATTTTTATACGTCTGTTTATAAATTATAATACTACGAAGATATGAAAATAACTAATACTTTATTACATTTTAAAAATATGATTTGCTTAAAAGTAATTATAGACACTTAACTAAGTTAATGTACACAAAATAAAGTATTTAACGTGAAAAATATTGCAATACATACATGAGAAAAGCAATGCCATTTGAGACATTATTTTAACATGTTATACGTGTGTATATGTATTCAATATTTTAGATAAATAGACTGAGTACAAAATTATTGGCACCGTTTCAGATATAAAAAAATATCTGAATATTCATCATATAATCTTAACAAAAATTCTTTAAATTATAAAATGTGCTTTTGTCATGTGGAAATTGGAGAAATTTCATTAAGTTCTTGTCTTTCTATAGTTTGTCGTTTAGGTCTATAACTTTGCATAATTACATATCTCATAAGGGAGGCAATTAATGTTGCCAATGCAAAGATTCCACAAGTTATAGGCACAATGATTAGTGCCTGGAAGCCTTCAGAATCACTGATTCCCTCATCAGATCTTGAATTAACACTAAAATGAAAAACCAACTTTAATTTCATTTAAAAAAACACACAAATACAAATACAGGTATTCCATTTCCTTCAACAGTATGCTCACAAGAGGATCACAATGGCAAGTAGAGCAAGGAAGGGCAAAAAGGGCCCCATACATCCAATTTTGGAGGGATGCCCCATACGTCCAGTGACTAAGGATACTAAAACTTATCCCTGTCGCTTTTACTATTATTAAGTCAATGAAATTTTAACATAAACATTTAATAATGAAATTTCAGGTCATTAAAATTTTGAAATCAATTTGAGGAATCAATCTGAGATTTCTATCTTTACACCTATTTCTGTGAGCAATTTTAGCGTAATCTAATTTTTTTTGGTGGTAAAATATAATAAGATTTAAAAAATATTTTTAAAATGAAAATAAAAAACTGTGTAAAATATTTAAAGAAAACACAAATAGGGGTAATATAATATATTATTTTATATTAATATTTTCTAAATTGTTCCAATGTGAAAATAAAACATATTTCTCATTAAAGTAGGAAATATTACAGAAATTTAAGGCATCACTCAGAGAGTAGAAATTTTAAAATTAAAATTTTCATGAAATCAAGTTTTTTTCTTTTTGCTGACTTTTTTTATCATTATTTTTGTAGAAGTGTCTATATTGCTACCAAAGTTTTTGCAACTGCATCAATAACAAAAATAAAATCTATGTGTAATGTTGATACTCTGTCTTGTACACAAAATATGATTTGAAATTTTTAGTTTGGCTCACCTTATATCAGTAGCAGCAACTGGTAAATCTGCATTGTCCTTAAAAATAGTAGCAAAAGTGGAATTTTTGAGAAATTCTTGCATTTTTGTGACAATTAATTCTAGAGCAGTTTCATTGGCATCTCGAGGAGGACAAACAGTAAATTCCAAATAGACTGATTTGTAAACATGTAGAGATGAACTTGTAATGTAACTTACAGGAACACCAATTTTGGAAGCAATTGTTTGGACAGTTTGAATCTCAAACTGTTTAGAAATGCTAACATTTGATAAATCATAAGCTGATGGTGTAATGAAGAAAATCTGAAGAGATACAGCTGCAATGTAAAAAAAAAAAAAAACAACTCTAGGATTAGACATGAATAAATAGTTACAATTGAATAGCTTTAAATAAATATTTACGAATATAGACATTAATAAATATTAAATATGAGGGTTGTTTTTTAAGTAAAGGCCCATTGAAAATAAAAACCAAACAAAAAAAAAATTTGAAGAAGCAAATTTATTTTCAGATTCTACATACGTTTCTCTTTTTTTCAGCATATGTGCCAAGTTTGTTTAAGCACTTATCATACCTTACAACTAGATTTAGAATGCCCTCTTCAAAAGCACTTGTCCCCTACTCCCTTAACCAAGAGGTCAAGGCTGTTTTCACGTATTCGTCATCGTTGCAGTGATTGTCGCCAAAATGATTTTTAAATATCAGAAAAGATGAAAATCATTCAGCGCAATGTCTGGGATGTAGGGAGGGGTGGTCCAAAATTTCCAAACCAAATTGCCCAATAAACCTGGGGTGAATGTATGCGACAGGTTTTTTGTCAACTAAAAATGCATCACTGACCTTGCATGGTGGGCGATTTGTTAAATTTGAACATTTTACAATTTAAATCACTTGATGCAAATCATAATTTAAATTACTTTACTTTTTTAAAAAAAATCATTGATATCAATCAATTGATTTTTTATAGCATTAAGTCAAAAATATTCAGTATACAATATAATTTATAAGTATATTCTTAAGGTTTTGAATTTTTTAAGTATGATTTCATCATTGAAAATTAGCATTTATCTAGAAGAAATAATAAAAGGGTATGTCAATTATTATTTGAGGTTCAAAATAGACTAATAAATAAAGAAGAAAAAAAGAAATGTGAATAAAAATAGCACAACACCTTAAAACTAAATTATAATTTTTTGATAGTTGTACATTAAATAATTTGCTGCATAATTAACGTATTTTAATCATTACCAATTTTAAAGTTTATTTAAATATAAGTACTTTTAATACTTCTTACGTATAAAGTTAGCATACAGGAATAATGAAATTTAAATACAATACATTAAGGTGCTGAGCTTTATTAAAAATCACTAAAATTTTATTTATTCAGATGTTAGTTTGAAGTAATTAAATAATTTTAACCATTTTAGTAGGAAGAATTCATTATTTTATCAATTATATTTTTATTTAATATCAAGCATTATTAATACATTTTATTAGAGCTTTGATTGGTAAATGCAAAAAAAAAAAAAAAAAAAAAAAAAAAAAAAAAAAAAAAAAAAAAAAAAANAAAAAAAAATCCTGAGTTTTGCCAACCTTCCTTTCCACCAATGGCTTGACAGAGGTAATGTAGTCAGCATTGTGCACTGACCTCCTTTGCTTCTCAGATTAGCAGGCACACATCGATTTGAAATTATTATTAAGTACCAATATTTAACTATTATATTATTATATTAAGTACCTTATTTTTAAGTACCAATAGAATAAAATGAAAAGTAATATTGTTTTAATCACTATGTACTACATTTTAACCCTGAAAGGTATTCAAACTATTTACTTATTATTTCATTTTTATTTATTAATATTATTAACCCGAGCAACAATTTTACTTTGGCCGCAGTTGCACTCAAAATTGGCTCAATAAGGGGCCCTATATGAACATTCACAGTTGGAACAATATTAGGATGCCTAGATTTTTTAATATTAGTCCTATATCAAACTAATATCGGCCTACAGAGGCTCTGTATTGGCTGAATAAAATATTGAGTGACTTTGACAATTCTTTATAGGGGTGATATTGGTGTGTAAAAAGCACTGTAAAATTTTGGGAGAATAAGACAATTCTAACAGGACTATTATTGAGCTAAAATTCGTGAATATAGGTTCAATGAAGTTGGTAGGGAAGTTTCTATTGAATTCCAGATATGTATTATTACATGTTCACCATACGCTGAGAAAGTTTATTATACACATAGAAACTCACCCAATTTATCCTTACTAAACTCACAAAATGTGTTAGCAACTTCAATTCCCTCAGTAATGCAAAATGAAAGGTCCGCTGGGCAGTTCAAAGAGACATTTGTTAGAGTCTACAAGGAAATAATGTAAAAGGAAAACAAAACATCAATTAAACAAGGTTTGCATGTACTTAAAACCAAGAAAGTTTACTAAAATAGCTCCAATAAAATAAAAATATTTGACAGATCAATAAATTAATTTTTTATTCTTAAATTTAAAAAACAAATAAAATCAAGCTGAAAATTTTTGAACGCACAAGAAAATAATATCGAAAAATTCAAATGCATAACTAATAACTATCATGCGGATTCTGACTCCGATACTTTCATCTTTTAGAATTGCCTGAGAATCTAAAATATCAACACTTTTTAATAAAAATAAAACTTT
This sequence comes from Parasteatoda tepidariorum, assembly GCF_043381705.1. Lineage (NCBI taxonomy): Eukaryota > Metazoa > Arthropoda > Arachnida > Araneae > Theridiidae > Parasteatoda > Parasteatoda tepidariorum. The sequence goes on from NC_092212.1 coordinate 24,951,078, forward strand.
ATATTGCATAATTATTTATCTGAAATGCAAATTAAAAACAATGGAAGAAACTTGAGGTAATTCGCAAATTTTTTTTCTATGTATTAAAAAACTTAAACTACTCAAAATAAACTTAAATTTGAAAGCTTTGAACATTTTTATATTAATTTGACTTATTAGAAAAAATAATTATCGCACAATATTAAAAAAAACTTCAATTTTAATAAAGTATGCCTTATTTTAAAACCTTTTAGGTAAGTTTGAAGCAGAGAACAATTTCTTACTTTTTTTAGCTGAACACTTTTTTTTTTTAAAATTCACTATCCGTTACTTACTTATTTTTAAGGTATTTGATAAGACGAAGTACAGACTGGAGTCAATACAAGCAAAATACGTAAATTGATGAATATTTATAACAGGAAGAAATATTTTGATCCTCATTACTAAATTTATAGTGAATAAAAATAAAGTTTGCTGTAAATTATTTTATAATTAAATATATTACTGAAAATAGATCACTATCTTGCAAAATGCAGCAGAGTTGCACATGAGAGAGCAAGAATCTCACCGAACTCGGCTCAGTAGTCGCACATGTGGACTCACAAGTATTTAATCAAACATGTAAAACGATTAGTGCTTTTATACGCTACCGACCGACCGTATGCAATGGAAAATGAATGGAATTCGAAAATGGAAAATTAAACACTTTTTAAAAATACCGAATGAAAAAAGTACCTTTAAGGGCTTTTAAAAACGAAAATCGAAAATAAGCACCTTTAAGCACTTTTTAAAAATGCTATGCACCATGAGGGCACTTGCAAAAGAAACTTGAGATCCTATGTGTTAGTTGGCATGAAGAGGATTGGTAGATAGTCATTTAGCGTTTCATTTAGGGTTATTTCTCAGATTTTCAGTAAAATTTTTTATTTCCCTTTGAGATTTTGATAAAATTTCTCCAGTTACAAAAACTCTTCATTTATATCAATTCTACTACACACAATGGCATATGGATGATGTGTGGATGCCTAAGGCAAACTTCTTGATTAGACCCCTGAAAAAAGGAACATAAGACATGATCTCTACAGGGGGTAAAAAAAAACCTAATTTAGTTAATGGAAAAAAAATACAATCACAAAAATTTAATCTTTACTTTAAATTCATTTTTCTGTTAATGTATAGCGAAGTTATTCTTCTGTACAAATTTATGATTTTCAACAAATATTCATAAATGAAAAAAAAAAATATTCAAATTGTAATGACCAAAAACTTCATTATTGACAATAGTTTTTTTTATTCATAAAATTTTTTTTTGACTTAACCAAGTATATACCTAAAAAACTTAATTTCCTGAAGAAAAAAAAATGCTTATCTAGTACTGAATATTAAATTGTAGTGTAATTAGTCATTAATTGGGTCACAGGAGTGTATGCTCGCCTTTATCCCTGCCCTGCACGCCAATGACTACTTAATACACATAATCATATTAAGTAATAGGGCAAAAATACAGTTTCCAGTTAAAATCAGTGCTTAGTCACAATCAATTACTTAGTTTATAATAAAATTTTACATTGCTACAGTGTTACAGAATTTGTAGTATAATTCTATAGAAATCAACAGGTAGTTTTTGAATAATGGGATCTTTAAACGAATCTTGGACAATATTGTTTATTATTTTATTACATACAATGAAATCAATAATAAATATATCCTAAGAATTGAGCAATAGCAAAGTAAACTATATTTACTTTATTACTATAGTCACAGTCAACCATAGTTCCATTAAAAAGCAAGTTTAAAGATGATGAAGTTTTACAATTCAATGCAACACATTTAGGAACCTGCATAAAATTAAATAACCTCTTTTAATCCACAAAATAGAAAAATGTTTATGAATGAACGAAATTTATTTATTTGTTTTAAAATTGACAATACAAGAGAAGACTTGATGTTAAATACATAAGTAATTATAAATTTTATGATTGCTTTCATAATAAGATAACTTCATTCAGGTCAATAATTTAAATATATTTTTTTTACGTGACTAAATGATGAAAAATCTGCCTTAATGTTTAATTAAATATTTGAAAATAAATTTTAAAACATAAAACACAAATTCATAAGAGTTTTTAGTTATATGTAAATAAGTACAAGTCAAAGTTAGATTCAAAAAGTTAAATAGGTTAATAACAATCATTTAACTCTTAAAAGGTTTGTCCTAGAATTTTCAATATTTAACATCACGTCTTTTCTCAGCTACAAACTGGTTATTTTCCATATTATTTAATAAAAATAATGAAAAATTGCTTAGTGTTATAGTGAGGGTAAATAATGAACAAATTTGTCTAAGTGCTTAACACTTTTTCGCATACATAGAAAGATTAACAAATATTAAGTTAAATTGAAAATCGATTTTTAGGAACTGAAATAACGTATTGAAGTTATAAATAAATTAAATCACATGTGTTTAAAAATAAATTAATGTTGTGTGCACACATATATAAGGGAGAATACAATTACATATAAGGGAGAATACAATTTAGAAATATTTGTCTTAAGAAAATAAAACATAATATAGTCCCAGAGATTTTCTATCACTAGAGGATGAATTGATTTTCCTAATTTCTAAAGCGCTTTTTAGAAAAATGTTTTTTTCTTTGTTTTATACATATATTTACAAAGCAAAGAAGAAGTTAAGAAAGAATTGAGTTCATTATTTCTCACAAAATTCGTTATTCTGGAAAATTAAGTTGCTAAGCGAAATCTTGGTTGAATCTATTGTTTAATCAAATTAGCTTTCAAGCATTCAAATAAATGATAATAAAGTCATAGTTTAATGCAATAAAATAAAACAGAGTTAGAAACTATGTCTGGCACAAGAATAAAAACAAATCTCGGAAAAAAAAAGGAAATTTAGTTTGGTTTAAAAATATAAAAATAATATTTCACTTTTTTAAAAAACTTGATTGCAACCTTACAAAGCCATTTTTTTGTTGAAGAACTACACACTGTTGGTTATAATCCAATAAATCCAAATCAGTTCTCAGTTTTTCTCCTCCATCTTCAATGCAACTTTCCTAAACAGAAATTTCCAATATTTAGAATGCGCACTAGTTTTTCACAATGTATTTAATATGTAGAAATGGTGTCTCAGGGGATAAAACATTCGTCTTCCAATGAGATGAACCGGGTTCGAATCCCAATGATGGCCAGTCGATATGAATTCCGCACCCGGCTTGCACTAACCACAGAGCTGATGTAAAATATCCTCAGCGGCAGCGGATTATGGATTAGAGTTCCACCTACCAACAGGCTAACCCTGGGAGATCCTTGTATTTTTTCGCTACCTGTAACGCAAATGCGGTTCCATCAAAAAGTCTTCTACCAAGGAAAATTTCTCTTAATTCCTTGTGTTCTGAATTGGGTTAAAATTACAAAGTTAGGGAGATGAACATTGGTAGTCGTAAACTCAAAATTGAGTCGTGTGTTCAACGACCTTTGTAAAATAAAATATACTTAATTTACACAACATAAATAAGTAATATTCAGCACTTCTTTAAATTAACTTTCAGTGTAAACAAAGTCAACATATAAGCGGTATGTCACTTATTGGGTCCAGTACTGCTTATATGATGGTTAAAATCATTGTAATATTTTTATCTTACTTATTATCGACATATTTACAATTAATTTAATAGAAATTAATAATTATTATAATTAATCATTCTAATTATACCAGGTGGGAGAAGTAAACTTGAAATACTTTCTGTACCATTAATTTTAAGCAACTAATCTGAATTAAAATACATAAAATTAAATTAAACAACAAAAAAAGCAAAACTAAATAAACATACAGTTTTATGTCATCAGAACAAGAGCTATATTGTGGCAAAATCAAGATAAAAAGAAATTTATAATAATAATTAATTTGGTTAACAAAATCAAATGAAGCTACAAAATATGTCTGATGTAAAAAAACAAAACAAAAAAGATGATCTAAAACAATTAATAAAAAAAAGAAGGTCACTAGTGATTCTTGATATTGGGGAGCACCAATTTATCTAAAGAGGGCAATTCCTACTTGATGGCAAATTGATAAGAAAAAAAAGGGAATGCTTGTTTGTGAAAGTCTGTACAGCAATCTAGACCTAAACCAGGAAAATTTTTAAGTGCAAATATACCTAGTTAAATAAGTTTTGAATAAGGTTATAAGAAATATCATGTGAAACATTGTTTTATAATAAAAAGTTTCATGACTATTTTCAGTATTCTGCAGTATTTCTATTGTTTTCAGTAGTTTTATGAGGGGCAAAAAATCACACAACTTTTCTTTAATAAATGTAGATGATTCAGCAACAATTGACTTCTATCTGTCCAAAGTTAATATTTATATAAGAACCATTTTAATCTACCTCAGAATTTGATTATTTTGTAACTTTACAAATTTCAAGCGCAGTTGATTTTACACAATATTGAGTTTGATAAATTAATGATAAATATAAGGCAGCAGTGCCAAAAATTAAATGCTCAAGATTAGACATAGCATTTTTTTATTGCAAATAAGAACTGATTCTATAACAATCTTGTAAGTATTATCATGAAAACAATGAAGTTGTATTTATTAAGACTTTTATAAGGATTAGAATACAGTGAAACTGCAGGAAAGACCACCTCTGTGTAGCGACATCCTCTATTTACAACCCCTTTTGAAAGGCAGAGAATTTTTTTAGTAGACTTTGTGTTGAAGAAAATCTTTGGAGAGATCATCAAAACCTCTCTCAGCGACCAGGTAAGCGTCCGCACCAAACGCAGAAAAGGGTGAATAAGGAAGCACGAAAGAATAAGGAAGCACGAAAAAATATCAAAATAAAAAATATAAACAAAACAAGATATTTGTGAGTGGTTCTTACTTAGAGAGTTCTTTTTAATGATTGCTGAAATAGATTGACAATCTCATGTTATAGTTAGAGTGCACTAAAGATGATGCATTGATTTAGTTTTAGAGTTATAAGTTAAATTTGAAAAAAAAAATTTGTTTAGAAAAAAGTAAGCATCTTAAACAAAAAAACCTATCCTTTTATAAAGTAAACTAATTATTTTTTATGATATAAAATTAAATGCTAACTAAAACAAAAAAAAACATAATAGCTTATTTACTTAAAATAGTTCTCTTATTCATAATAGGTAAATTCGTTTTTACACATAATTATATCAGTAGGGGTCATCTTTATTGAAGCTAAATTTTATTCATCGATCCGGATTTCATGACGCTATCACAAGTGGCATTTCTGAACCAAGAAAATGACATTAAAATTTAGAATTGCTAGCTAGAATTTATACTTGATAACAATACTTGATAAATACTCAATAACAATATTAAAAAAATACTTGATAACATTGGAAGTAACCCCTGAAGTCATTGAAAGTAACCCCTAAAGTCATTGAAAGTAACCCCTAAAGTCATTGAAAGTAACACCTAAGAATGACCAACCTCCCTTAACAACCATTTTACTGTGGAATAGAGAGTGGTTGCTCCTGAAAGTTTTCACTGTACTAAAGTAATACTATATAAATTAAAAAAGCTTCGTTGTTGTTGTCGTTCATTTACGTCGCACTAGAGCTGCACAATGGGCTATTGGCGACGGTCTGGGAAACATCCCTGAAGATGATCCGAAGACATGCCATCGCAATTTTGATCCTCTGCAGAGGGGATGGCACCCCTGCTTCGGTAGCCCGACGACCTGCACGCGAAGTTGAGCACTTTACAGTAGAACAGTTTAACGTGGACCCCTACCGCACACCCTCGGTCCCTACGCAGGCTGATCCAAGTGGTCACCCACCCGCACACTGACTGTAGCCAGTGATGCTTGACTTCGGTGATCTGCTGGGAACCGTGTCTTAACGATCAGTCCACTGCGGGACTAAAAAAGTTTCATACTTTCATTAACGTTTCATTTAATGAATTTTATAATGAAAAAAAAAAATACAATTGTAGAGTAACCCACAAACATAAGTTTTCTACAGAAACATAATGCATTAAGTCTTAATATTATAGGATGGGCAATTCTAACATAAATTGAAACTTTCAACAATATGCTTGCAGAGAAGTAAATGTCATGCCAAGCAGTAATAAAAAATAATAATTTACTTCGTGATTGGGTTTATAAACTCCACATGGGTGATCAGAGGAAATTTTCTCACATTTTCCTATTGTTTTTAAAGCTATATCACATCCAGTTTGGTGGCTAAAAAAATAAACTATATATCAGAAGAAAATAAAATATATTAAACGAAAGAGAAAAAAAATACAACTGAAAACATCTAGGGGTGTGAGGGGCTAAAGTGGGCATCTTGAATAACTTTTATGTGTAGTTCAACTTTCGTCTGTGAGATATTGTAGATTGACGGTACTGATCTACACTTCCATGTGCAGTTCCATACCCACACTATGAATATTTTAGTACAAATTTGCAAAAGGTTTTAAGGTGCGAAAGCAACATTCAAACTTTCCATTTACTCTTTTATTGACACATTTTATTTTCAAAATTTCAACAAAAGGTGTTAATATGATAAATTATAATGTTTTCTTGTCTATTTTGATAATAACTTTTGATTCATATAGTTTCAATTAACAAGCATTACACATAAATAAACACATGTCTTCGTGGGGCTAGTGTGGGCATTTCTCACTGGCCTCATTCAACATTTAATGGAAGAAATATCAGTCGATTACAAATGAAACACGTTTAATGTTATTTATTTTCCGATTTAGAATGATTTTGTCAAATAATATTCCTTAATAAATAATGGTTTCAATCTAAATTAAATAATTTAAAGATGTTTTATCAACCTTGTTAAAAGAATGAAATTCAGTATAATGACTTAAGAAAACAACGATTTTGTAAATATTTTTTTTATCATACACAAACTAGGAACATCCACACATACATTAATTGGAACATCAGCGAACAGTCCTGTCCATTTTTTTAGCTAGTTGTTTACACTGTTTCAGTGAAAGAGATAGCCCTCAGCAATAACTATTCATGTTGCTCATTCGGACGATTTCCTCATCAAATGAAAACTGATCATAAAAATGCAGCAGAAATAAGTTATCTAAAATATATCTGAACCAAAAAACGCATGCAGAAAGCCACCCGTGTTGTTTTCAGAGAATGTGATAGAGAGAATTAGAATTGAAACTACTGGACAATGGTGACTCAATAAGAATTTATTGCTTTGTTCCAGTGTATTTTTTTTTTTCTGAAAAAAACAAACAAAAACAATGTTGAACTTTATGTCTGTAGAGTGAAATTTGTTTATAGCTATGCAGATTATAATGTTCATTTCCAAAAAATAAAAAGATTAAAAAAGTCACTTTTCAAATATCTAGAGAAGAAATAGTTACTAAATTTTGATCGCCAGTTACTGGTACAATTACCAAGACTGCATCTTAAAACATATTTAAAGTTGATTTTAAAAAATAAATTTCAAAACATTTTTTAAATATATTAAACAGATTAAAATTTTTTAAATGAATTAATTTGTGTTCAATATAATGATATAATGAAATGCTTTAATACAAATTAGCAACTTAATCCAAATATATCACTACATAGTCTTCAATAAGGCTTAGATTGAATTAATTTTATTTTGGCATTAGATATACTTTTCTGAGTTGTAATAAATGACTACTTAATAAGTTATCAAATTTGTCCACTCTAGTTCTATGGCTTGCCCACACTAGCCTTGTGTAGTGAGGCTAATGGGGACTAAACAGCCTTTTTTTAAGAAAACATAGAAAAACTAAACAACTTTGTAATTCCAGATTTAAACCAGAATGGAAAAGGTCCAAAATATTTTTAATGCAGGAAACATCCAAAATTTTAATAAAAATAATTCATGAATTTAAAATTATATTAGATCATTTTTTTTTTGTTGATAATTTTTGTAAAAAATTACCACATTACAATCCTCTTTGCTATTTTACAAGAATGGTACTCAGTTCTGACTTTAATACAAAAAAAAGAAAGAAGAGTTTAACGTGTATTTTATAATTCATTTTAGGGTGATTCTTATTAATTTTAATGTTAAAGAATTGAATTTTAGAAATTTGCATTTTTAGTAAGTTATAAATTTTTACATTTTCCACAAAGTGGAATTATATTACAAAAATGTTAAGTTATTTAATCATTAAATGAATTAAAAGCATATTTAATAAAAAAAAATGTGAATTTTGAGAAAAACCAGTTGTTAAATATAACACAACATTCAGAAGTTGTATAAAAAATCTTATTGCCACATAAATCTGCTTTATTTAAAAACTTGGTACGGTACAGTAAATAAGGAATGGCAAGTAAGTAAATCAAGGTATGGCAAGTAAGAAAATCAAGGTTCTGCAGCTACTTTTAAACTTATTAATTTCTCATTTGAATTGAGTTTCAAAGTATGTAAGTCCCATGTTCAAAGACATGACATTTCACATTTTGTCACCATATTACTTTTTATAAAGAAACAATTTTTTTTTTAAATTATTCAACTATTAATATTATATATATATTAGTATGAAGAGACTACCATATTTTTAAATCATTATTATTTTTCAATTTAATTTTACTTTTTACCTAAATCGGCTATGACATTATTTCATACATTTCCAAAATACTGGGTAATCCATACATATAGAAATACAAGCATTTACTTCAAAATGTTTCAAAAATATTTTTCCTTTTTATATTTAGATTAATACATGAATATTACATTGAAACACAAATATACATATTACATTAAAATATTAGAAAAAAGTAAATAATATACCTTGAATCACAAAGATATTTCGAGTCATTACATTTTTGAGCAAATCCGAAATTACAACCCCCACCTGCAAAGTTTAAAACATTTAAACTGAAACACACATTATTACATACTAATATTGCCAATAATTCAATATTTAATCAATATTTAAAATTAGTAAAAAATTTAATTTTTAATAAATAAAAAATACTAAATAATTCGGAATTAATTAATTTATCTATTATAGGGAGTAAAGACGCCCGGTGGCTGAGCGGTAGCGCTGTCGTAGCACGGGTCCCTGGTTCGATCCTCGGGCCGGGCAAGGCTGACTCAGCCTTTCATCCCTTTAGTGGGTTGATAAATGAGTACCAAGCATGATTGGGAACTAAACACTGGGAGTTCCGCGTTCGGCTGACCACCTGATCGTAACATCTGCTCTTGCACCCCACAGCCCAGGGTCAAGAAAACTGAGATGGGCAGATTAGGTCTTGGTCTTCAAGGGCTGTCGCGCCGCTGAGTTTAGTTTAGTTTATTATAAGGAGTAAATTAACTAGGGAAATATTCAAACTGAAATAAACAAAGGTAAAATTTAGAGAATAACGGAACTAATTTTAAGTAATAAGAAAAACAAGTTAACCTTTTCCAAATATAAATGCCTGCGCTCTAGAAAAGTCAATTTCATACCAGCCTGTGCTTGCAAGTAATGCTAGAGTGATATTGTCAATAACGACATAGTCATCCTGCAAAAAATTTGACCAGATAAGAATGAGGATTGATTTTCATAATTTTTCATTTACAGTACAAAATGTTTATTAAACATTCTTAAAACACAATAATAAAAAACATACAACACAACTATGCATTTTGAGAACCTTTTGCTTTTATCAGGCAAAGGAATGAAATGAAAGAAAAATGAATGAAGAATTGGAAGGAATAAGTCAACAACAAGAGAAGCAGAAAGGATAAGGGAAAATTAAAAATAAAGAAACAATATAATAAAGGAAAAAAGAAAAGAAAGAGACAGGAGAGGAAAAAGAAAGAGAAAAAGAGAGCATAAGAATAAAAAAAATAACATCTTAAACAAGTTTTTTCAAGCAGTAGAATCATGTACGAATAATTCAATAGTAGAATGTATTGATCATGAATAAAGAATATTATAGTGAATAATGGGCATTAATTATCATTACCTTAAAAACATTATAATGACCATGTTCATTAATGAACACTCAAGGTATGTCCACGGATCAAAAAGCTTATAAATTATTAGCATGCATTCTTGGGAATTGTGCCATACTTTCATATCTCAAGAAAGATTATTTTCAACATTATTGCAATTCTGTATTAAATATTTAAAAAAAAATAAAAAAATTTATGAATAAGAACAATATTATAAATGAAAAAAACAAAACAATTTTCTATTTTTTTTTATTGTTTTGAAAAACTTGTTTATTTATGCGACTTAATTTTTTATTTATTTTCTGCTTTCTTTTTACCATTACTCTTCTTTCTTCCATTTTATGCTTTTTTTGTTTTTGATTCTCTTTTTATCTTAACTTTTACCTACGCAGCTCACTTTTTCTTTCTTTCATTCTCCCACAGTAGTTAATTTCATTTTAAAGTTTTAATAAATATTCTATGCGTTTCACACCAATATCACTAAAATACTTAGACTATAAAATAAATACATTTAATAGCTGGAAATATACTTTTTTGTCGTAAAAGTATTACATCAATTTCTTACCATATTTAAGAGTGAAACTATACCTGTTGTATTGAAGGAGTCATAATACTACTATACATTAGAAGTGGATGCCAATGTGACGTATATTCCTGAAATTCAACAATAATTAATGAAACAGATTTGTAAACAAAAATATTGTTAATGCTTTATGAATACATATTAATAGCCGAACCAAGCAAATGCAAACCTTTGCTACTCTTTGATAAACAGTATGCACCCAGCTGACATTTCCAAGTGAATGTCAAAGAAAATAAATTTTCTAATATTATCAATGCATTTTAATATGATAATGATTAAAACCTTAATTAAGTTTAATTATTAAATTTTCCTTACAACACTTGAGTAATTGGATACTATTAGATCAGAAATGCATAATGTAAAATATTATTTGAAACTCATACATCATAAAACCGCTTATAAATGGTGGACTTCAAGCCATCACTGTGGCGAAGAATCTGATACTTCACAATAATGGCTCAATGCCTTAACTCTACCACAGCATCTCAGTGTATTTGAGGTTCTCAATATTAAACTTGAAGATTCTACATAATTTTATGCTTTCTCATTTTCAGTTTTTAAAAATCTTTAATATTTTATTTAACTTTACGATGTATGGAGACGTATATATATGCATTCATTGTTATTTTCTCTTCTTATCCTAATGAGAGAAAAAAAAAGAAACCTTGTTTTAATTTACTTTTTTTTATTTCTATATTTAATTGCTTTTTATAGAATGAAGGCTATTTTTTTGCTGGAAAATATTTGATACAGATATTGATTTTATTAACTAATACAGTGGTTTTATTAATCAATAAAATAATTGATCTTTGAAGAAAATGCATGGATTACAAGTCAATGTTTTTCTTGTTTATACCTTTATGAATATTATTAACTGCGGAAAAGTATGTGTCACAAACTAAAATGACCAAATATGTAAGAGAAAGCACTAACAAAATGATCATGTCAAAAACCAACAATAAAACTCATTTTTGTTTTTAAAAATAAGATAACTGCTAACAATTTTACAAGACTTATTTTTTTTTGAAAAAAAATGTGACACATTTTTTAAAAAGTTTGAAAGCAATTTTTTTATAAATATTAAACTAAAAGCATATTTGAAGACATACTAACATTTTGAAATCCTTCAGCAGGCATGTTTTCTAATGGACCACCAAATTCTGAGTCAGAACAATTAAAATGGAGTTGCATATGTTCTACAACTTCCGGAAATATTAGACGTTGAATTCCAAATTTATCAATGCTTACAATTTGTTTTGGAACTTGGCAGTCAAATCCTAAATTATAATACATAAATTAATTCAAAGAAATAAAATATCAAAAGCAGTTTCAACAAGTGAAAATAATTTACATAATTTCCATTTAAATTATTTTCCCTGAAATAAAGAATGTAAAGGTGTTTAGAGTCTGGTTACTAAATACTAATGGATCAAATATCAGACGTTTATTCTAGAAGAATAGGAATAATGTGTTATAATAGGATTTGAAAAAAAAACATTATGGAAAAAAATAACAATAAATATCAAATAAAATTTTCTTCAGTGTGACAAGAGATTAGTTAATCATGAGAGAAAAATTGCTAATTTTTTGAAATGTGGAAACTAAGATTTATAACTGCACTTGAAAATTCAATTGCATTAATGTAATACACAGCACCATCCTTTCAATTTAAGGCATATATAGGGAATAGAAAAGATTAAGTTTGAAAAATGAAATGGAAACAGTAAAAACAGAAATAGTAATTTTCAATTAACAATGATCAGGGCTGTCAAAAGGGGCTGGTGATCACTCAGAGCGCCAGGTTTGGGGGCTGCTGAACAAGACTGAGATTTAATGTTCTAAAATGTTTTAATCTCCCCCTTTTTTTGCTAATATTGTTTGCTTGAAAAACACATGTAAAGGTTTTTGTTTTTTAATTATAACGTCTTAAAATAACTTTCTATAAGGGTTAATTTCAACAAGTATTAGTTTTACTAAAGATAGAATAGTAGAACAGTAGTAGATAGAATAGTAGAACAGCATGCAGTAGAATAGCTACTTATTTGTCATTGAATATAAAGAGTTATGCATTTTCCAAGGGGTGAGATGGGCTGTAAGTTTTGTGCAATATTCTCAAAGAGTGAGAATGCCAGACAAAAACTGGGAGGTAGGGCATTCAGAGAATGACCATGTTAACTCTTCATTCATTCTTTTTAATTTAATGTGTCATGTCTTGTTAATTTTATGAAAAAAAGGAGAGATTCAAAAAAAAAAAAAAAAAAACATCCCTTTGGAATATAGGTTCACAATTAAAACATTTTTTTATATCACTTTCATTTACTTTTTAGTCAAAGACAAAAAAAGAAAATTAAAGAATGACTTTTTTCAACACTATATCTTGATGTGTCATTCATTATTTTACGATATATGGTCTTTTTTTGCTGTGGTTTTTTTTATTTAAAAATAATTTTCTTTTTTGTAATACGTTTCAAAAAATGAATGTATTTAAAAAAATTCTGTTGCATAGTTTAAATTATTAAACGTACTATTATTTTTTGCACTAATATGAAATAATAGGAATTAATTTTCTAATTAAAAATAGACTTGACAGCAAATGTCGGTACAGTACATGACAGTAAATGTCGGTACATGACAGTAAATTATCGGATGACAGTTGACTAAATATTATTCTTCTATATACTATTATTCTTCATTTTAAAAAATAATTTTTAACAAAATAACGATATGTTGAATGCAAAAACGACAATATTTCTTATCGAAAATAAAACGGTGAAAATAATTGATTTTGAACAGTCTTGTTTGCCATTGCTACAGCACGAAAAAAGAAATTTTAATATTTCTTATATATTTTTATAAGATTTATGCTCAATAAAAATATAATATGTAATAAATATTTATTCCAGAATACTTGAGGTGATATTCTCATTAATTAAAATAACGGCTTTCTTTTTTGGCCTAAAATGTGTCATTGTTATTTATCTCGTTGATATAAGAAAAAGATGTAGAATAAAAAAAGTTATTTTCAACAATGTTATGACTACACCGGAAAAGCAATTCAAGTTATTATTTTTTTATAAAAAAATTCAGATTTCCCCCCTCCAAAATTGAGTTTGAAGGGCGCTGTCTTCAGTATCACAAAACTGGGGCACAAAAACGTTCTGGTGGCTATAACTTTAGTAGACACAAAAAATATTATTGAATTACTAAAAAAATATTTTGACCCATGTGTTCATTTAATTAAATTAAATATTTTAATCTGGAGACACTTAAGTTGTGATTTAACAATTCCTTTATTGATAGACACCAAAAATATTAAGCATTAAGCAAAAACATTGTTATAAATGAAATATATATAACATGATACTCATTTTAGATTTAGTCAATCCTAACTATTGCAGAAAGATAGCCCTTTATAATATTATCAAAGTAGTATTATTGCTTATTTATTTTTCAAATTAATAATTTAACATAAATGTTAAGCACTATTTATCAACATTATTGAAAAGTTTTACGATGTACTATTAAAATACATTAATTATTTTGGAAAAATAAGTAAAATTTGAAAACAAACTAAATTTTCACTAGGTTAGATTTCAAAATAGCATGTTCTGTCCCAACAGACCCTTCATACTCTTAACAGTTATAATACTTAAAAATTATAATGCACAATAATTAAATTGATAAAATTTCAAGAAAAAAAAATAGTAACACCAAGCAGCTTATCTGTTTAACCAATATAATTGAAAATTCAGAGTGTTATTTGTTTATATGGGCTAGACATGGCTGGATGAAGCGTACGCGGGGGCCTAGGTCATTCAAATTTTTGGGGCCTTAAGATAAATTTTTTTCTTGTATATTTTTTTACTTATTCAAATATAAAAGTATTTATATATCTTTTCATTTAAAAAAGCATATTTAAAATAAAAATAACTAATAATATATTAAATTTTACTTAATTTTATTAAATTAGAACTAAAAAATAATCATAAAATTTTGAAAAAATTTGAAAAATCATTATTTTTCTTAATTTTTTAAAATTTATTTTCAAAAAATCCATTTTAAGGGGGGCCCAGGCTGATTTATAACAATGAAATTCATACATTAACGGTTACAGTGAACATATTTTGACAATTTCAATTAGCACCACTCTCGTTTTTCATTGAAGCATGATCATCAAAGTCAAAAGCATAAAATGAAGTTGGAACCATACTTTTCTAGTGTAAAAAACGGCAAAGAGTATTTCAGATGCTTTCAACAGAGAAGATGTTGTATGTTAGCAATTCTATTGACTACATTTCGACAATGATTGGAAAGAAGAAAATACAGTGATTTGTATGTTGTTTGTTTTTTTTCGTTGTATTTTTTATGCTAAAATTATCCAATAGTCCGTTTTTTGGTCTTTTATTGCGAGACTCATGCTTCAACAAAAAAAGTGGATGTTACTATTTAAAACTTTCAAAATTTGTTCACTCTAACTAATTGCAACCATGAGAGTTCTATTGCAAGAAATCATCACTACCTTAGCCCAATACCTTTAAATAACATTATCTGAGATTTTATTTATAAATGATAAGTGGATAGGTCGATAGGGTATCAAATATAGGGAAAAAGTTATTTTATAACCAACCTGTATACAATTATATATTGCAATAATTAAAAATTAAAGCTTTATTTTGCTCAAGAAGATGCTAATAATTCATATACTTACTTGAAGAGCAAGTTTTAAATTTTGGATAGAGATGTTTTGAGAAGCCAAGGATATGAAACATCTCATGTGTGATAATCTGTGAAATAAGAGAGGTTCTTTTTTGAATAATAAATCAATAGAAATAGCATTTCAAGAGAAGCTTTAAGTCACAAAAAATATCTTTTTACAACTGCAGATACATAAACATCCAAATTTATTGCGTGTACATTCTTAAAATTCAAAATTCTAACCATTGAGGATAAAAACAATTACAATTTCACAGAAATTTATATACATTATTTTGTAATAAAGAATTATCTGGACTTTGAAGCAGATCAAAAATTTACATGTTTAAAAAGTTATTAAAACTTTTTTTTTAAAAAAAAATTACCGATTTGGCAAGATTTTTTTCGCTTAAAATCAATGAATAATCTCAACTTTTGCAATTTTTTACGTGTATAAACAATGTAGCATTAAAACGAATTTTCAATTTTTTAAAAGCAAGATCAAAAATATTTTTCATTTTAGCAAAACTGTAGCTTTCTTCTGCAATGGGCCCTACCTGAAAATGGACAAAATGGAATACTTATTGAAAACTCACAAAAATTATAAAAATAACATATTATTTGATAAAAAGAATACTTTTTTATTGAAAGAGAGTCTTCAAAAATCTTGTGAAGACACAAATGAATAAATCCTAAATGAACTAAATCTAACGTAATAGCCATGAATACTTATTAAAAACTCACAAAAATGATAAAAATAGCATATTTTTGATAAAAAGCATACTTTTGTATTGAAAGAGAGTTTTCAAAAATCTTGTGAAGACACAAAGGAATAAATCTCGAAATATATTTTCTTCGGGGATAAAATTGCATCAAATGTTGTTTAATATGATGGAGGCTGAGTTTCAGAAAAACAGACACAGCAGGTTTAAATAACAAAGTTAAAGAAAATTTATAGCAATCTATTACCATAACAAAACTATAGCACTTGCCGCAGATTAACTAAAAAATTATAGTTTAAGTGTAAAGAAGTGCTTTTTGGCACTGTTAATTATATTAAAGAAATAATTATAATTTTATAAAAGAATATTTGAATTAATATTCTAATTAACATGTTATAAATTTTATTACAGACTAGTTTGCTCACACAGAAAAAAAAACTAACAATCCTTAAACATTAAAATAAGTTAAAAACATTGTCAAAAAATTTATAATGAATAAAATTTATAAATAGAAAAATTTCTGTGAGCTCAAAATACAAAGTTACGAAATGATTACTGACTTACATTGAGATAATGATCAAATTTGTACAATGATTTAGAAAGATTTTCAGGACAGAGATTCAATAATCCAGCCACAGGTCTGTTACTTTCATCCAATCGGCAATAAGTTCCATATGCTTGGACATGCTATAAAAAGTATTCAAAGGTCAATAAAGAAGAAAAACAAAACCATAAACTACATTAAAAATAAATATCGAATTAAAATGTTAAAAACGATAAAGTTAGTAAAATTTGAATAATTATATAGTTTATAAAAAATATGATCACAAAAGACAAGTCCATAATCTTTGATTTTAATCTATCATTCAGGGTGCGCAGCCAGATTTTTCAACAAAAAATAAGCACCTTTTAAGTACTTTTTAAGCACTCAAAAAATATTTTAAAATTCTTTAAAATTCTTAAATTCACTTAAATTCGTTTAAAATTCTTTATTTTATAATCATAAAATCAATAAAATTCAAAAACATTTTCAAAAACTTTACATAATCATGATAAAAACAACTAGTTTCTGATAAATATTGCAGAGAAAATTGTGAAAATCATGAATTTTTTTTGTAATTTATAATGACAATCGACATGACAAAGAAAAAATTTCTTTTTAAAAGGTAAAAAATTAAGCACTTTTCTCAAACCCCGACTAAAAAAAGCACCTTAAAAGGCTTTCAAAAAATGTAAATCAAAAATAAGCACCTTTAAGAACTTCTTAAAAATGCTACACAACGCACCATGTTATTACATTTTCAAAAGAAAGGACTTATTTAATCTTATTATATAAAATTATGTAATCAAGTAAGAAAATTTTAAATTCTAATCCTTCTATAAATTAAAGTGGGAAAAAACATAAAATGTATCGAAAAAAGATGCTAAGTTTGGAGACAAAAATTTAGTACTTACAGTATTTTGACACCATGACGTAGTTTTACTGACAACAAAAACTATCAAATTTTTATTTTTAACACCACTACCTTTGCTAATAATAGATACAGGATCAGAATCAATGTTGTTGTAAATTTCTAATTTATCTAAATATTTATCAGGTATCTAGAAATAAAAAAGAAATATACAAATTAAAGAGGAAAGAGTAAAAATACTGAAAAAAAAATTGATTAAAATAAAAAAAATTTAAAAATTTAATACAGAAAAGATGCCATACTGATAAAAAAAATCTCAATTGACAAAATTTTTAGAAGTCACAACCTTTTTTGGAATAACGACTAGTGTATAGATAATATTTTAATTTAAACTATTTGCAAAATTAAAACATGAACAATTAACCAATCAATAGTAAGTCTTAAGAAAATATCAAACATACAAGCGTGAAGGCTGTAATAAAATGGACTGTTTATTTTTTTTTTTTAAAATTATGTTTATTGAAACAATACTGTTAATTACAATACCAGTAGTCTATGGGCAATATATGAAGCTAACTCACTTAACTATATTCATCTAATAAAAATATATTGATTTACATTATTTAGTTTCATGAGTCTTTCAGTTGGGATGAAATATCTGATACCACTAAACATCATTACAAAGTGCAAAATACTCATGCAAAGAGCAAAATACTACGCATATTTCATTGAAATTCAATATATGCTTAAAATGCATATATTGAATTTCAATGAAATCTTGTAAATCCTTTCTAACAATGTATAACAAGATCAAACTTTTGACTTTCAAAATTAAAGAGCCTTGTGACCTCTAGATTCAATTTTTTCTTAAGCGTCTTACTCAAATTGATTGGTTCTAAGTTATTTCTTGATATTCTTTAAGTCTTTTTCCCCCTCAGTAAAACATTATAAAGCAATAATAATAATAAGAAGAAAAAAACAAAAAAAATTATTATTAGATAGAAAATAACTACCATAAAATCAGTATCTTTAGAAGAGCAAAATTCTGGACGAGATCTCATTCGAGAACATCTAAAACAAAACAAAAATTTAAAATAAACAAATAGATATCAAAATACTATTTCATATTCTAAAGTAAAATAGTACTTAGTTTTGTTTATCATGTTAAAACATCACCTTCATACCAAAACAATAACACTTGTTCTCATACTTCTTATGAACTCTTAGAAGATTAGATTGTACTTTATTTGAACTTTGTTTCATACAGTAGCTTGAAGGAAAAAACACATAATAACAGAACTTTTTAAAAAAAGAGAAATACATAAGCCAGCTCTTTGAACAATAAAAATTATTATGCTTAAACATAATTTTTAATGTTCATTAAAATTAAAAAAAATCATTAAAAATTCATTATGAACATTAAAAATTATTACTTTCTGATTCAACTGTATTTCTTAATAAAAATAATAACAACTAATAAAAAATTTTTCCCCATAACAATTTTTTTTTAAATGTGTTTTAAAAGGAAAAAACTTATTATTTTTTAATACTTTATATTAGATACTTGAGAAAAGCTGGATCCAAAACTAGTGAGAAAAAAAAAAGAAAGCATTTTAAGAGAAGTTGTGTGACCTAATTTTATATCAAAATATCCCATTCATAATTTATAAAAACAGCATAACCTTATTAGTATAATTGAAAAATCTATACATTTTATTTTAATACTATAAAAAATTACATGAATGATTTATAATGAATGATTTTTATAGAGTTTATAATAAGTATATAGCAACATTTGGCAACTCAATAATAAAATATTTTCCTGAATTTAAATATGTCAAATTTAAATATATAGGAAAAAAATTACTTGAATAAAGTAACACATGCTAAATACTTTAAAATTAATATATATTTCTAAAAGTATTTTAAAATAATTAAAAGAAATTTTTTTTTCCTTTTAAATAAATAAAAAATAATTTTTCCTTACAAAACTAATTAATTAATCATCAAATATAGTTTAAAATATGAAAAACAATAAAATCATTTTAAGTTCTGTAGAAGAACAGATAGTCTTTCCAACACGTAATTCTGCAACTTTTAAACAATGAGAGAAATAAATAAAATAAATAAATACAAATAAATTAAAGGCATATAAATAAATTAAAAATTTTGTAAATGATAATAGCAGTTTCAAAACAAAAATGCAACATACTTTCCTTTATTCAAGCCTTCCCTCCATATCTGTGAGCAACTTGTGCGTTCAAGTACAAAAGGATTCATACTATGCTTAACTAAAAAGAACACAAATATTTTAGAAGCTATAAATACTTTCACGTCAATATATAATAAAAAAGAGCAGTAAAATTTTTGACAATAAATAGAAATTAAATATATGATATGTAAACTGGTTATAAGCATAGAAATAATTTATTTATGAAGACAGGTAAAAAAAATTTTTTTTAATAAAATACTTCCAAAGTTATATTTTTGTTGAGTGTGAAAGTTTTAAAGAAATAACATTAGTTTTGATAGAAAAAAAATATTTTTACTAATATTTTTTAAAAATATAATAGAATAATCATTTAATTTAAACCATGAACCAAAAATAATTAAGAAACACCTAAATAAAATGCCATTTCTATTTATCTCTGAATCGAATGTTTTTTTAGAGAATTTTAGATGATCTACTTCTTAATCTTTATAAGAAATAACTGTTAAATCTGCTAACTGTTACATGTTACAAAATGCTACATAGATGCTTAGAAATGATATGCAAGGCAATATGAAATATTAGACAAAACAAATTATACAGAGAGTATCATAAGTTCTCATACAGTTTCAAGCAAAAAAATTCTGAGTTGTGGTTTTAAAAGCAATTGATTTTATTTATAGCAAAAAAAAAAAAAAGAAAAAAAATAGCATTATATTCAAAATTATAGCATTAAGGGTTGAGATAATACCACCTATTAACTTTTTTGCAAGTTTTAGCATTTCTCAAAACTAGTGAGCATAGAACTTGAGCAGCATAGAAAACTTGAGCAGCATAGAAATATTCCATAAATATTTCTTTCCACATTCCCTTTATGACATTCCAAAATCAGTTCAAATTTGGGCATATAACACCATTTAGTTTTGATAACACATAGCCCACGTCAAATAATCCAATACATTAAGATTCAGAGAGCTCAAGGGCCATTTTTGGCCCTTGTTATTAGACACTAGAGTTTCATGCGTCACATTCAATTTGATGTAAATATCATATGGTGTTCTACGTTTGTACTTATTGATGGTACAATAAGGGTCAAAGCATTAAATTTATAAAAAATGATAGTTTAAAAATAACTTTATTTACAACAAGCATATTTTTTATTAAAAATTTTTTTTATAGAGTTAAGTTTTAAAAAGTTTAAATGAAAATATTTTTTAGAAATTTTATTTTTAACTGATCAAGAGTTTTACTTTTAGGCAAATTAGTATAGAAATTTCTCTTCAATGCAAAACTCTCACACTATATAAGGGGGAAAATAATTCTTTTTTTTAGTAAGAAAAAAAAACAAGCTAAAAGACATCTTAGGTGTCAAAAATGCTAAGTCGGCTAAATAAAACTAAAGTAGAGAATGACATGAATTTATTGCTGATAAACTCTTGATCTTATCATATAAAATTAAAAATATACATAAATAAAAAATTAAAACATGCTTAAATGTATAGTACGAAGAACACTGTGACTGCAGAATTAATTAGTTTGAAAATAATTAACATTCTGGGAAAAAAAACAATTAGATGTTTGTTAATGTTATGTATAATATAATGTTGATCATCTATTTAAAATAACAAACATTTTAATCTCTAAATGGTACATCAACATATTCATTAATATTATGCATCAAATTTGTTAATCATATGCCATAGTATGATCATTAGGATTTGCCTGCTTTAATATTTAAGAATGTTAATTTTTATTTATTTGAATACATAAGTATAATAAATGCATGTATATTTATAAGCATGTTAATTAATCTACTTCTCATTTGTTTTTGAATAAAATAGTTAATAACTAATACTTTCCACACATTGGATACCATAATATTTTACCCCAGTTCCCGCATAAGAACCTGATCACTCCGATTGCCAAAAGGGTAAAGTGCTGCTTTCGGTTTGTGCAGTTTTAATATTAATTAAAAAATATATAAGTGGCCCTGTCCAGAGGGGACTATGATATTAACCTGTCGAGTTTGGCCCTTTCTGCGATATATTGTTAAAAAAAGTTTTTTGTGAACCACT
Organism: Parasteatoda tepidariorum; assembly: GCF_043381705.1. Lineage (NCBI taxonomy): Eukaryota > Metazoa > Arthropoda > Arachnida > Araneae > Theridiidae > Parasteatoda > Parasteatoda tepidariorum. The sequence goes on from NC_092212.1 coordinate 24,972,713, forward strand.
ACTAAATCGTCCTTAAGACTTAGTCACCATTTCAGCACAGATCTTTGTCTGGTACTCAGCTAACAGAAAAAAACCTTTATTTAAGACATGACAATGTAGATTAAGCAAATAGAATTTACCTTTAATTGTTTTTGATAAAAATTGTGCTACTCGATATAAAGCAACATCAATGTAAAAATAGACATCACTTGGTAGTACTTTTCCCACATCATCAATATGAAAATAAATGCTCAGTGGTTCAAATAATATTTCATTACTTTCTCGCTTTTTCCTTAACTTTTTGTAGTTAAAGTAACCAGGTGTTTTGTTATGAAGGGTGATATCATCATGAATGCAGTTGTATGTGAACATATTCACAAAAATCCAACAGTTAGTGAAAATTATTAAGCAGCTATAGGCAGTAAAGTATCTACACATCTCTGGAAGGAAAAGAAAAAAGATGCAATATTTGAAAATTCTATTAAAATAAAAATTATAAGGTAATTATAGTATTAATAATAAATTTCAAAACAACAATATACATTTACCTAACAATAATTTTAACTATAAAAAAAGATTAAAATCTAAATTTGCAATGAATGAGAAATTAAAGTGCACATAAAATAAATAGAATTAAGAAAGTGTCTTAATAAAAAGCAATGCTCACATTGATCTTTTCGTAAACAGTTATATCAACACAAGGCTCCTTAAATTCTGACAGGTGTCAGTTTTTGATGATTTTACCTGAGGATAAAACAGTAACCTCAAAAAATTCAAAAGCTCCAATCTAAAAAACTGCATTTATATGTTCCAATAAATTATATTTTTCATGTTTTAAAATAGTGCATTGCAGTTAGTATTTGTGATAGAACATTAAATACGGCTTTTTAAAATTTTTTGCAATTTAATAAGCATTGAAAAGAAAATGTAATGAAAAAATAACCAGCTTATTATATTCATAGACCAATATATGACAAAAAATGTGCTGGAATCTCTATAGTAGCAATGTTGTTTTAAAGAAGATATTTTAAAAATAGAAAAAAATTATTATTAGCGTATATAGATGTTTGTATATATTCATAGTAATTTAATACCTTTAATACAATGGAAAAAACTTCCGTCACATATTATGTTTTTGTGATTATTATTCTATGTGTTTGATGGTTTAAACCAATTTTTGATAGCTGTAACTAGTTTATGGTAACTGTCATCGAAAAACCCCAATCCTGATCATCACCATCTAGAGCAGCGGTTCCCAATTTTGTTTTGGCAATAGAATCTTAAAAGATCAAATTTCATTTATCAGAACCGTGATTTTATAAAACAAGTATATACAGATAAATGCGAAAGTATTCACTAATAATTATGGTATTTTGTTTTAAGATGATTTAATAAGGTGACTGAATTTGTTCTATTGTTTTATAATTAAGAATCTTAAATCAGATATTATGTCTTACAGCTAAATTCCCAGTCCTGGAGATTTGTCTAGTCTAGTACTGATTTTGTTTTTGGTCCTATATACATAAATTGAAAATGAAAAAAAGAAAAAGAAAATGAGCCAAATTATGGTTTTCTCCGGAATGAAAACTAAAAAGAATTGCTATAAAAGTTGAAAATGGTAATTAGGGAAACATATTTCTTTATTAGAAAATTTAGTAAGATTTGAAAAGTCCACTTGGAAATACAAATACAATTTTTTTTAAATGCATGCCTTCTTCATAATTTATCCAAATTGTTATTAAAATAATTATAATTTTTTAAAAAAAAGTGCTATTTCTTTTACATTGGCATTTCAGTTTGAAACATTTCATAAACGTAACCAAAATATTAAATAAATAATGGCTTATTGATTAGATTTAAAAATAATTAAAAGTTCTAAAATCGTTGTAAGTTAGAGAAGAAACAATCCTAACTCTTGGAACCTCTGAACTCTTCCACGGAACCCTAAGTAACACCATTTGAGAACTGCTGATCTAGAGAGAACTACAACTACAATAATTTTCTCTTTTTGCCACTTCTTTATGAATATGACTATATAACTAAGCACTGTTTGCATGATTTCACTTCTAATTTAAATTATTTGAATTTTTGTTAAAAAAATCATTGATTTAAATCAACTGCAATTTTTAATAAAAATATCCTTGATTTAAACCAATTGATTTTTTAAAAATAAATCATTAAGCCAAAAATATTAATTAATTTTATTTATAAATAAATTCTTTAAGCAGTGGTTTAAATCAAATTTCCTTGATAACGAAGGTTTTATCTAAAGAAATAATGAAAGGCGATGTATGTTAATTATTATATTTCAAAAGAGACTAAAAGTGGTGCGAAATTTTGAAATTATAATTTTCCATTAGCTGTGAGTAAAATAATAAACTAATAATAAACTATTTCAGTTATACCCATTTAATTATATGTTTATTTCAGTACAAGTGCTTTTAAAACTTATTTAATATGTAGTTAGTGTTTACCAAAAAGGAAGAAAGACTTATTTTATCCAGAAAAACTTAGAATAATTTTTTAACTTTAATGTATTCTCACCTAAACTAATTTACTCTTTATTAGATATCTAATGGATAAATTGCTGCTCTGTCTTTAAAATTTAAGAATGTTTAGCTTTAAACAAAAATAACCATTATCTTTATTTATTAAGAGTTTAGTTTGTAATAATTAAAAAATAATTTTAAAAATTTTAGTTAAAAATAATAACTATACTCATCAATCTATATCTCAATATTTCATTAAAATTAAGCAACCTTTGTAAAGGAAATTGCAATATTTCTATAGCTTAAAAGAGAATTAAGAGTTTTAGATAACATTTCAGAAATTTTTGCTTATACCATTATAGTAAAAAAAAATTGCTTTCAAGCAAAAAAAAAATATTTTATTTAAGTTTTTTTTCCCCCATAAGGTTTTAGAGGGTACTTATCAGTGTTTTCCTATTTTAATTTTAAACAAAACAGCAAATACTATGCCTTGTTTTGATAGGTTATACACAATACATAACATTGCATAACTTCATATGATATAACTGGTAAACCTTTAGATTTGCATGATACTTAATAAAATATATTCAAAAATACTTCAAACTAACAGTTGCACGTCTTGAAGATATAGATGCCATAAAGAAAAAAATAAATTAAATAAGGAGAAGAGAAAAAAAAAGCAGATTTATGACAAAAATACTTTATAGAAACATCAGACAGAACAATAAAATAATAGAAATTTATAGGTGGTTGCTGAACTAAGACTACAACACAAACTTTGAGAAAATAAATCTATGTGAGCCTGAAGATATATAATTGTCCAGAAGATAAGTAATTTTGGTTTTTCAGTTAGCGAGGTACGAGTAAAACTCAATTATTTTATTATTTTCTTTAATTTAATTGAAGTTTCTCTTATTTAAGTTAATTTTTATATGTTTAAAATTAAATATATTCAAAATAAATTAAATAAAGTTTTTTTTAAATTTATTTCATTTTCTGATTTTATTTAATTTTTATATGTTTAAAAATATAAAATAAAAAGTTGGCAGAGGTTTTTATTTTTTGGTTTTCTGGCTAACCGAAAAGAGCTGTAACTTTAGATAGAAAAAAAGATTATAATGGAAAAGTTTTTAGAATTAAGCAAACTGCTGATTAAAGAGACTAGATTTGATATTATGCATATAAAGCATTTTATTGATATTAAAAAATGAGAAAACAGCCGAATTTTAGGAAGAAATGTTAAAATATGACAAAAATAAAATAGGGTACCGAGTTGAGAAATTTAAAAAAAAAATCCATGGATCAAATGTTTATTTTGAAAATTGCTTATCGAATTACGCAATAATTGGGTCAGTTCCGCGACACGGAGCTACTGGAGCTCGCTCTAAATTCCTTCAACTTTTGAAATGTAAATTTCCTCTCTTATATATTATTTTTGTCTCTACTGCTATAAGAAAATCACCACTATTTTTCTAAGATTAAAATCAATTCAACTGTTTGTCTTTATTCGAACAGTATCGGCAGAACATCTCAGAATGAGTGCCAAAAATTACTAAGTCAGAAAACTGATCCAATAACTTGAAAACGTTCATATTTTAATAATCGAATTTAATTTAAAACTAAATAAATAAATTTACTAAGAGACATTCTATAATAAATCTAAAAATATTATCTGAATACAACACTTCCTATTTCAATAAATAAAATTTTAAAAGATTTTAAACTATATAAGCTTAAAGTAATCAATACCACTTTAATGGTGTTCAGGGAAGATTTCTGTATCAGTGTTAACTTTTCAAATTATTTGAAGATCAAAAAGCATTGTTATTTTAATCATACCCAGCATATTAAATAGAAAATGGTGATCGCAATCCGAATTCATAACAAAATCTAAATCATAGAAGATCTAAATAAACAATCAAAAAGGCAGTTGATATTGATGATTGATTATTTAGTACGCTTTTGGCTGCTGATTTTTGCTAAGTTAAGGCAACGATTTTCGCTTAAATGGGTTTATCAATTCGCTTTATTGGATTGTATGTTTGATCACGTGTTATTGGTTAACAAAAAGAGAAAATTTTAAAACGGGGAAAAAAGGATCACGATCTTCAACAAATATCAGTCCCGCAGTGGACTGATCGTTAAGACACGGTTCCCAGCAGATCACCGAAGTCAAGCATCACTGGCTACTGTCAGTGTGCGGGTGGGTGACCACTTGGATCAGTCTGCGTAGGGACCGAGGGTGTGCGGTATTGGTCCTCGTTAAACTGTGCTACCGCAAAGTGCCCGACTTCGAGCGCTGGTCGTCGGGCTACCGAAGCTGGAGAGCCATACCCTCTGCAGAGGATTAAAACTGCGATGCCATGTCTTCGGATCATCCTCAGGGATGCTTCCCAGACCATCGCCAATAGCCCATTGTGCAGCTCTAGTGCGACGTAAATAAACAACAACAGCAACATATTTTAAAAAGTAAATTTTTTTTTCAGTAACAGCATGAAAAAAATTAAATAAGCATGGTGCATCACAAACAAAGGTGTACAAATTTAACAATTCTAATAGCGTATAAAATGTTTAAATTCTTCCACGATATTCAAAGAAATATGCATAAGCAGGTTTTCCTAATAAGATATTTATTTTACTAATGACTTAAAAAAAAAAAAAAAAAAGATTGCAAGAAAAATTATTCACAGAAAATCAAAGATGAAATTTAGTTTAAAGTTACAAGTAAAAAAGTGCAAAAAAAGAACGTAACGGAATTTTCTCTATGCAGATCTTCAGTAACTTTTAAAGTTAACTGAAGTATTTCAATTGATTGCTTAAAAAGTACATTAGAGTCAAAATCTCATTTGCTTGGATAGCAGAGTCAGACTCATAAAGGAATCAGAATCTGCTCTTTTTCTATATAAAACTTAAGCAACTTCTTAACAGTGATTTCATGCGATTCAGCATAATATAACTACATCAGAAACATTATATGTCTCTTGCCTAGGTAGCAGAGAGTAAATTTACCCCCCCCCTACTGCAAATTCTAGATAAAGGCTAATGCTCACTTTGGGGGGGGGGGTGTTGTTAACTTCAGATATTCATATTGGACGTAAATCACATTTTTAAATTAATCTACAGCTTTCCCATAATTATTTTTGCAATCAATTACTCAAGTAAGAGTCTAACATTTTAGGGGCACATTATAAAAAGTTGAATCAGTAACCATATATCAGTGAATAGAATGTGCTTTTGCTATACTTAAGGCTTCTTTTCCAGCAAATTTCAAAATTGTCTAGTTTTGGCGAAGGGAATTAATGACCTAGAAAGTTGTGCAAAATTTCAGTTTCTTGCTACTTTTAGATCATGCCAAATGCATACCACACACATGGCTATTTTTTTTACATATTACTCATTAGTATATTTTTGCATAAATCTATATCTTTGTCGTTCACTGTTGGCACAAGTAAATTTTGAACATCAAAATCTAAGAAAAATAGCGTTGTTTCGAAGATTTTTGAATGATCTTCGATCCAATGGTTCACCGAAAGTATTTATGTTTTAATAGTTAGTAGATCGCAAATTAATTGTCAGAGTCATAGTTCACTTAAATCACAAAAGGTGTTATCACATGGAATAGATGTGTTTTTCTTAGAATTCCAGAGGATCTTCAATTTTGATCCCCAAAACCTTCAGAATTTTTTTCTCTGCAAAATTAAAAAATATAGATTTGTCTAATAGTTTTACACAAAGAATATGTTCAACGAAATCTATATTGACAAATATCCAACTTTGCCCAATTTGTTCAATTTTTAAAGAAAGTGGCTCTTGACTATGTTTTTAAAAAAACTCTCTAGAAAGATTATCGGACAATTATTTTCATAACTTATTTTAACATAGTAATCATATTTCCCAGCAGATCAATAGTAATGAAAAAGTAGTTTACAAATGAAAAAAGAAAACGTATAAGGTTTTTTTGTAAATTTTTTATTTAGAGTCAATGGACAGTTCTCAGCAACAATTGTACTTTGCTTTAATTTTCTTCTACACAATTACACATTAGCTAGTACAAAAAACTTTAACAAGTCTAGTGAACAAGTCATAAAATTCTTGATTGATTTTGGTACATATTTTTCTACATAATTGTTATTTTTTTTAGAATATTCAAAAAAATTTCTTAAATATAAGGAGAAAATAGAACATAATAATATAGCTACACATAATATAATAATGGTGCATATAGTAATGTTTGCTTTAAATTTTTTAAAGTTTAATTTTAATGGGCAGAGAAACCAAAATATTTGACAATAATAACAGCAATAATTAAAGCAAGCATTAAACAATAGTTAAAAAAGTGAATAAGTTAAAATATAAGAAAAATCAAGAGATAATTTTATTAACACAAATAAAAAAACAATTAAAGAATTATGGCTTTTCAAAAACACAGATATTAAGCAGTTGCACAATAATTTTGAGTTTAATGATAATGTAATTTCATTGGTTAGATAAAGTATCAAATTAGGGAATAATAAAGTCAACATCAACTTAATAAGTTTTAGATAACTCTTTATCATAAAAAAAGTAATATGAAAAGGGGAATAAAGGGTCAACACAAGTAGCTTATACAAAGTTTGGTCAAGGTAAATGAAATGTTATATATTTGTAAGAAAACAAATTAAAAAAATCATCATGAAACGTTTTTATTTTGTTGTTTTATTCTATCAGAAAAGATGACTTTATTAATAACAATAATATGCAAACTAAAATAATAAAAACTAAAGTAAAAAAATAATAAAAATAGTTTCACAAAGAAAATTATTCGATTTAAGTGATAATATATTTATAATAAATGAATAAGTTTAGAGTTATATGGATTTTTTGTTTAATTATATCAATGACTGCATCATTTCAAATGCAATCAATATTTTTCAATAATTAAGATCAAAAATAAAGTAATCGTTTTTAAAATAAGCTGATTTCTTTACCATTATGGGTTAAATAAAGATTCTAAGAAAAAACAAAAAGAGGTTTCCAAACAGAAATGCAAAAATAAATAATAATATAACAAAAATATAATATAAAATGCTAAAATAAAGGATATCTAAATGTATATATATATAAAAAAAGTTTTGTAAAGCTGTTTTATTACTGAAAGCTTGTAAATTTAATGGTGCACAGTTTTTAAATGATTAATATTAAATCACATGTACCAATCAAAACTGTTGAAACAAAAATCCCTTATTTTCAGAAAAACAACAGTATAATAACTAAAAAATGTCAAAATTAAGTAGATTTTCAGCCATATTACAGAGGCATAATCTTAAAGGAAAAAATTCTTCCTTCTGATATTATGAGCATTCATTAATAATTAAAAAATTATGGCAGCAATGCAGATTATTAGCAGTTATTTCTTGATGAATAATAATATATATAGATATATTTCGACACTTACATAGTTAAACATAAAATTTATAGATACAAGTATAGAGTAAACACACAATTAGAACATTAAACACCAGCATAAAATTTTTACAACATAAAAGTAGAAGAAATTTTAAGTTCAAATAATGTGAACAAACCAAACTCAAATGGAAGACTTTGATTTTGTTGTTAAATTCTGATACATAAAATACACTTAATAACTAAAACAACAAACATTTATCTAAAAAAAAATGACTAGAATAGCATCAATATTTTTAAAAAAAAAACACAACAAGATTTACATCTAATGAGACTGCCAAAGAAAGAAAATGAACTGAAGGGGATGATGGAAAATAAGAGGGTACTAATCCGTTTTGGAAAGGCATTAAAAACACACTACTATTGTACCTACATTTTAATATTAAGTATCAATTACCAAAATATCAGTGGTAGCAATTACCACAACTAATTAAGCATGATTGATGTCAATAATAGTTTGGCGACTTTTTTACTGCCTACCAAAACGGATAAGTACAATAAGAGTTATGAATCTTGGTAAGCAATAAGAGTTATAAATCGTACATAAAATCTGCTGAGTAATCATCAAGCAAAATATTCAAGAATGCAATAAAAGTAAAATATGCTGATGTCTTATAAACAAAATAAACATTAAGCAAAACAAAACGAGGTAGGTTTTCCAAAAGTAAACCACCCTGAAAAACAATGTAAGTCAAATAGCCAATATTGTTTAGTAAATTGTTTTATTAGTATCTTACTATACAACACTGCCTAATGTCACGAAATTTGAACAATATGAGGAAACAAACAAATAATAGAAATCATGCTGTTTAGCGAAGATTTCTACTAATCAAGTATATAGAATGAATACTTATTTAATGTTTGACACATTTAAATATAGTAATGGGTATAAATTTTGAAAACATTTAAAAAATGCGTAATTTGGCCAATCAATGTGATACCTACATTGCATAATACTGAATATATATGAGCCAATTTGTACAAAATAAAAGGTGAAATCAATGACTAAGGAAAAGCTTTTGATAAATGAAATGATAGTAATCTCAAATTTTAGTAATAGTAACTATAACTAACTTTAAAAAAACACTAGTAAACACTATTTTTTTTTTTAAAAAGCACTTAAATAACATTTAAAAACATTAAGATAAAATGACAAATAAAAATATTTTAAATCATTGAAATGCAACAAAATATAAATTACATAAAATCTTTGCTTTAGATAACAATTAAAAATGATATGTTATAATTTATTTCACGTAATTTTGAGAATAATTAAAAATTTTTTTAAAAAATAGTTCATATTATACGAAATAAAATCTTTGATGAAACTGCCAAATTAAAAGGGAATGTTTATTCATTTTCAATTAAAAAATGTTTCACATTTGAAATAAAAAAACACACATTTAAAGTGTATTTTAAAACTTAATAATAACATGAACACCAACATTTTATATTTTTTCTAGTATATAAGTGTATTACTATCAAATCAAGCAGCAAACTACAGATGTAATACTTGTATTATCCTTATCTTTAATGTTTTTGTATATATTTAACCATTAGCTCTTATATGAGTAGTACTAATAAACATATACGAATTTAGAATGTGGACTGTTTCCAAACAGCATATTACTTGCAGTTCGAACTCTACTCATTCCCTTTCGAATTAATCCTAATATCTAATTTTGTAAGACTAATTTGCAATCACAAAAAGGGACAATACAGTATTATTATCAAAAAACATATTTTTCTAATACTTGCAAATGTTTGGCACTAAGTATATAATCTTAAAATCAAATTTGTGATTACAAATATTGAAAATTAAAAATTTAGAGACATCCTTGGCAAAAATAGATATTACAAAGCTGTAGCTTGTGTACATACACGTAACCGACAGCAAAATATTTAGATACTGGATACATATGGCTGATTTTACATACACACTCGAGAAAGAAACTGCCAAACACGCGCATGTATACAATAAAAACAGTTAAATGCATACTAAACATCACACAGCTAATGTGCCATTACAAAATTCCTGGAAAGACAAATATGAGATCTATTTGCACAGTGTAAATCTAACTTAAATAACTTTCAGTACTCATCAATAACACAGATCAGCTCCCACACAGAGGAACGTTGTGGCATTTATATTAGCTTATCAATGCATGTCATATTAAAAACATTAAAAATTGTTCCAAGCAAACAACAAAGCAAATACATGTATTGGAAACATTAAAGATATGTGTACTTTGAAGCATTGCAGCTTCATTCTACAGCATAGCTGCCAAACATTAAAAAGTGAACAGTTTAATGATAAAATTGCATGCAATGTCTGAAATATAATGTATTAAAAATAGATCTAACAGAAAATTTATTACATTGATTTGATAACATTAATAAATTACATTATATTAAAATTCAATGTTAACGAATTTGATTTATTTTTAACAAGAACAAGTGCAGCATTTTAATAATTTACTAATTTATTGGTGGTAAACATCCAAGATAACTTGCATGATAAAGTTCCCTTAAAATAAATAAATTTTAAACGTAATCGTCAAATAGTTTGATAATAATAAGCTACAATTGAGCAGTAGATAACACATATTAAATTCAAAACATATAATGCCAAGTATAGAGCAAAATTAATAGTTGTCAGCAGTCACAAAGTAACTAAATATAACAAATGATAATTAAAAAAATTGTTGACACTACATGATCGCTATTTTTTTGGTAGAAAATTCACCCCATGTAGGTTCATTTTATTATTTTTAGATAAATATGAAATTAGTGTGAAAATTTTATAATTTAAAAATTACTTCATTTCCAGCTTGTTTCTTAAATTTTGAAATGAGCCTTGTAATGTTTGCCATATTTTCAGAAATGCTCCCAAAGAAAAGCCTTACATTATTAATCTCACCGGTTTTTATAAACCTTTAAAATTTTAAACTTTCAAAAAGTGGCCACATGTTTTAAAATGTGGTCAATGTTAAAAATGCTACATCTGGCCATTGTCCGGAAACAAAATATCCTAATTTTGCTCTATAATGTTAAGGTTTACAAAGAAAATTACAACCCACCAAGAAATAATTAGCCTACCTTCACAAAGTATTAAACTAAACTGTTATTACACAACTAAAAATCTTTTAGTCTGAATATAAACAATTTAATTACTCCAAATTAAAATTCTAAGCAAAACAGCAATATAAATTTTTTTTGATTTATGTAAGATCATTGCACATCATAAATTCAAGGATAAAATGGCAGCTATGCTACTATGATCAAAGCAAAATCAACATGTTATTATTGGTGCAAAAGACAAATGAATAGTGTCAAACTTTAGACTATGTAACAATACCCTCCATACAGAGCTGAACTTGTATAACTTAAAAATCTAATGGTCGGTCAGCAGAGCCTTCCTCTTCACTATCATCCTCCTGATCATTATCTTGGTTTTCATCCCGATGCTGCTGCTGCCCATTCTTTAAAAGGCCTTCAACAAATGAGGAGATTTCTTTCTCTACTTTTTCATCTTCTTGCTTTTTGGTCTTGTTGTCCTCACGATGATATTGACCTCTTTTTAAAAGACCATCTATACATGTTAAGACAAAAGAAAGTTATCAAAATAAAGTATATACTTATGATATATAGATATAAGTTCAGCCTTTCATCCCTTCAGTGGGTCGATAAATGAGTACCAAGCATGCTTGGGAACTAAACACTGGGGTTTCTGCGTTCGGCTGACTGGAACATCTGCTCCTGCACCCCAGAGCCCAAGGTCAAGAAAACTGAGATGAGGCCTTGGCCCTCTATGGGCTGTCGCGCCACTGAGTTTAGTTTATACAGATATAAGTACAAAGTTTTCATTAAAAATTTTAGTATCGTTTTTCTTCATTTATTAAATGTAAACTAAGTCTGCTATGATCTGCTAAGTAAAATCAGATTCTGAATTTTACTCTATTTACAAAATATTGTTATAAATTAGTTATAAATGTAGACAATTTTTTACAATTGATTGAAAAAAAAACAGTAGCTTTATAATTTATTGGTAGGAAATATGTAGTCGAAATAAATATAAAAAATGGGTTTCTGCAGAGAATATTACTAGGTACTAATACCACACAACTTAATCATAATAAATTTTAAACCTGAAGGATAAAAGCAAACAAGCATGAATTTGGTTGAGGTTAAACACTAATGTAAAAAATATATTGTTAAAAATAAATCAAATAATTATTTAGAAATTGAATGCAGCATAAGATTTTAAACAAAGCAATACAATTTAAATTAATACATAATTTTGTTACCTTTTACGAAATAAAATCAGAAATTAAAAGTTAGTTAATTAGCTATGTCATCAAATTCTAATTTTTAAAACTATATTTCAAGGTTTCTTCAAAAATTTGTTGAAACAATTACCTTGACAACCATTGGTAAATTATTTTTAACATTAAATGGCAATGACTAAAATTTTATCATTAGAGGGAGAAATTTATGCAATTCTTGACACAAACAAATATTAAATACAAAAAAATTAATTGTTGAATTCAAAAACCATAATTCTTTAAATTTTAATTTATAAACAAACGGATTCATCGATTCCCTTTTTTATATTTACTCGCACCCTATATCAAGACCGATAGTGACACACTATAGATACACAATGACACACTATGTTCTTAACACTATGTATAAAAAATTAAATAACAATAGATAAAAATCTATTTTACTAGACTAATAAAGCTTTGTAAAACTAACTATAAAAAAGTTTAATAAGAATCAAAATGGTTAAAAAAGTAGATAGACTTACCACAATCAGGTCGTCCTCGTCTTCGCGTATTGGTGAATTCCACCCCATGGCGGTCAACACACCAACAAGTTCCAGATCCATTATGGCATTGAGTTGGCAAATAGTAGCCATCACTATCACAAAGTGGTTTATAACCACCTAAACAGACACATAATAAAGTTCATCAATATGTAAAGTTTAAAAAAAATCGAGACACAAAAAATGCGTTAAAAAACAATCTTTTAAAAGAAATGCATTTTAATTCAACAGAATAGGTATATACTTTTCTAATTTTATGTCAATTTGTTTAAAATTTACATAAAATTAGAACAGTAATTTCTAAAAAAATATTCATCTGAATTTTTTAAGAAATTATAGGAACAATTCAAATAAATGTTAGTTCTATATCAATTAATTCTCATAAATAATAATTTGAAATTTTTTATAACTTTTCTGAAAACCAAATGAAATTTTTGTGATTATTCATCACACCTATGTTTATGATTCTAAAATATGTACAAAAGAACATACAAAACATAAACTCCCAAACACCTGAACCAGTATTTATTGCATAAACATTGGATTCCTACCATATTAATACTATACTCGTTAAATAGTATAAATTGTTTATCGTATTTCACGTCTTGGCACAAAAAATGTTTCTTGTTTATAGTATCAAAACGGCTATATGCTTTTAATCACAAGTTCTTAACTATGTATGTAATATATTAACCAAATATATGTATTAACATGCATTAATAAGTATAATATTTTATAAGTTTATTATGTTGTTTTTATGAGTTATTCTTAAAAACATAACAAATAATTACTTATAATAGATACTCATATCAAAACAGCTACATATTTTTAATTATACATTCACTTAAGCTAATTATGATGTTGATAGTAATTCATTGCACTGAAGCAAATTACTTAAAACTGATACCTGATGATTATATCAACATTACCGTAGATGAACTTAAGAAGATGATGTTGTTTTCATGAGTTATTTATCGTTACAAAACAATAAATTTTTTACGATAGATATATAGCAGGATTATTAACGAGAAAAGTATTTTAAACCCATACAGATTTTTTACGAAAATTGTCTGCAAAAAAATGACAACTAATATATTTTAGTTCGCGGGCGACAAAAAAAAGCTTTGAGGGTCGGATGCAGCTCCCTGGCCGTCAGTTGGCAACCACTGATATATAGTTATAGTTTCATAATGGTTAGATGTTTTAATCATACACTAACTTAAGCTCACAATATTTTTTTTGTGAGTAATTCAAAGTAACAGAACAACAAATTACACAATCAACATAACAATATAAAAACAACAGGAACTATTTAAAGCCAGATTTTTTTTCTTAAAAAGTTAATTCTAAAAAATTGGAAAACAAATATTTTGTAAATGGCCTATTTGACACATATGATTGTTTAAGTACAATAGAAATTCATTCATTAAAATAATAAGTGAATATAAAAAATATATTATAGTTTAGTAAAATAAATCAATAGTTTGTAATATAAAATATATTCAATTTACAAAACAGAAAAAATAATGCTATATTTTGAACTTAAAATTTTAGAATAAATTGTTTTGACTACTTTAAATAAAATACTTAAGTAAAGAATATTGATATACAAAAACCTTGTAAAAATGTAATATTTACCAATCAGCCCTTGGGGAATTCTACGAAGCGCTGCAGCACAAGGACGTTCTGAAACAACAAAATATTATTTAAAAAAAAGGTTAGTAAGAAAATTTGTAGAAAATATTATTAAATAAATGTTTTACTCAATTGATGAGAAAAAAAAACCTAGGAGTTGCTATATGCAATTTTAATTTTAAAATTAAACCAAGTATTTCATTTAAAACTTGAGAAGAGTCATAATATTTTTAAATGATTTTGCATTTTGAAACCTAAATTAATTTGATATCTGTTTAGGTTTAAATAATATTCAAAACAGTTTGTATAATGTTAATAAGAAAGGAAAAGCTAAAACATTTTTTTTACTTACGAGATTTGTCAAAACAAGAACACCACTCATAGGGACTTAAAACAAGGTCTCTTTCAACATCACAATCTAGGAGATAAGGTCGGAGGCAGTGCTCTTGGTCATCATTTTCTAAATCATACAATTCTTGAAGAGATAGTTTCAAGTCTCCATCAGTATCCAAATGTTGGAACATCCAACTAACCTCAGGTTTGCAATCAGGCAGTTGAGCTGTGTGCAATAAATATATAATAAGTTTAAACAAATGTACAAATAAGTTGAGTAAATGTCCCTACTTATATAAAATGAGTTAATTGAAAAGTGACCATCCTTTCAGTGTCGGTAACAACCAAGGCACAAAAATTATGTTAGGTGACATGCCCAGAACAAGTAAAATTTTGATGAGATATGTACATCTTACCATTAGAAGGCCAAGCCAGAAAAATAAATATTGAGTATAAATTTGTCCTTTTTTTCTTCTTCATGAATTTGGCTGAGTAAGATTAAAAATACCTAAATCAGACCTTACTTCTACGTGCACAGATATTTTTTAAAAAATATATTAAGTTAACAACATAGCAGAAGTGCCTATATTGGATACACCACAAAAAATTTATAGTAAAATCTTACTGTGGCTTAGTCGGAAAGATCTTCTTCGTGACTGTCCACGACGATGATCAGCCATAACAACTGAAAACCAGTCCAATAATCGATCTCCCATAGCCTTCAACTCATTTTCATTGCAGCCTTAAGAGAAAATAAAAAATAGTATTTGAAATTTCCTCTAACATGGTTTTAAAGAAAACTAACAAACAAACAAAAATATACAGATGAGATAATGTATTACTTTTTTCAACAATTGGTGTTGATATTTTATTACTTTGGAATGCTTTTGATGGTTTTTGCATGGTATCAGTACTAATTGTAGTTACATCTCTGAAAAAAAAAAACCTTTTAGAAACTAATTTATTGCCATTTTAATTAGAACATTAATATGGTCATAAAATAAATGTAGTTTTAAGCCATATTTTGATACTCATAACTGTTTAATATTTGATAAATATTATAATTTTATTATTTACTTTTATAAAAGAATGGAAAAGGAATATACACGGGATAATATTCAAATCTCTATGGTATGCTAATATAAGTTTTTCAAAATATATTTTAAATTTGCAATTCAAAAACTTGCATGTTTTTATTATGGATTATATACTTTTGAATTATTTATAGATATTTTTTTAAATAAATTTTAGTATTTTAAAAAATTACTTATTTGATAGAATGTTAGGATTCTTCACAATCTTGTTGATTGAGTGGCTTTTTTTCAGAGCTTTCTGAACAGCTGCTGGTTTTTTGACAGTATTTTGATATTTGTTCATGTAACGATTCCAGCGATCCTTCATTTGCCATTCTTTGCTTTTGTCCACATCATTCTTGATAGCTGGCAAGAAATAAATTTTTAAATTACAAAATTATTTATTTAGTAAAACTAGTCAATAACAAATAACATAAAAAGATATAGAATACTAGGCTCCTAGTGATAACAATGCAGCTTTTTTAAAAGGATATCAATACCTGGTACAATAAACTCTTTTTTAATTTAGATTAAAAGAAGAATGTAAAAATCCAATATGTTAAAATTCAAATTTAAAAAATACCCATTAAACAAAATATTAAAGTTGCGTTTTTAAAAATTAAACTATATTTAACAAGAAATTTTTTTTCTAAATAAGCAGATTTTTAAATTTTTTTTTTTTAAAAACGGTTTGCTTTTAAAATATGCATTAATATCTGAAAAGTAATGCATGTTGAATATTTAGTAATAAGTAGTACCAAATACATTAGTATCAAAACATAAAAGCAATATAAAAATTTGGTACACAGTAATCGTATCAAAATCCCATATAGTATTTTTTTTACAATTCCTTCTTCCTTTTGTTCTTCATTCTCCAATTTTTCTCTTATGACATTTTTCATTTTTAGTGAAATTTAAAAACACTACACACATGTAAGGAAAGCAATATCCCATAGCCATTATCAACTCTTAAAATTTTTAAATAATTTTTTAAAGTAAAGCTGTTACACACTCTCAAATTGGTCAACATGAAATATGCACATTAAAAAGATTTTCCACCACTTTTAACTCATAAATATTGAAAATATAGGTATCGAATTTGTGCATTTTTTATTTTAAAAAAATAACTGTTGTTAAATTAAAAATCAGAGCCCAATTTTCTTAGCCTGTTATTTTGTTATTTTAGGGAACAAAAACTATTTTGTGTGAATTAGTTTTTGTGTTAATAAGTTTTTTCTACAAAAGATAGTTCAAAAATTTTAAATAACTGACACAAAATTATTTTATAGTATACTAGAATATTCATTTCAAGGTAGTTGAATCTTTAGAATAGAGAATTGATTTTTTTCTCTAATACTTTTAAAAAAATACAAAATTTCAAATTAATTCTAAATTTAAAAAAATAAAATTTAATAAAATAAATAATTCAATTTAATAAAATAATGCAAGTCACAAAAAAGTAAATATAGGGGAGCAATGATAGTCAACTATGAGGGTTTTGAATTCAAATAATTTATTCTTCACAGGAATTACTTTTAACTGAAGCAAACTTGATTTCTCTAAAATTCAAAGAGTATCTTGCTCAAATGGGATTATTCTATATTTAATAATTTTGTTTTAATTTGAAAAACTTGCTTTCAACCACATCATATATAGACATCTACACAACCAATAAAGAATTGACATCGATTTCCCAAGAGATTGTCTTCAAGGAAAATCATTATATTTGATAAAAAAGAAATGTATAGTTGAACCCAGTGAATTTTGATGTAAAGATAAAACTTTAAAAATGGCTTGTTTAATGATAAAAATCTAATATGAAATTCTGTTGATAGAAGCTTAACATTTTAATAAACAAGTTGTTCATAAATTTCGTGAGAAGTCTAAAGATAAAATTGGTTAAAACATTTCCTAGATTATTTTGTTGCCAATAATTTTTAATTTTAATAGTTTTATATGACTTTGGTTAAAGAAGCGTCATAATTTAATGATTTCTTTGCTTTGGTCTCTATGCTTTTATTATAAATAAGTTAAGACAGTATTTAAAATGAATTTTGAAAATGCAAATTAAGAGCTTACTTTTGCAAGGACAAAATCCTTTGCAATTCACTTTTACAGAAACTTTATGCATGCAGTTACGAAATTCTAATCGGCAGACTGAAGAGTATGTATGATTGTCTGAACCACAAACAAAGTCCGGTTTTAAAACGGGACATGGTATGCAAGGATTTGGATTTTCACTAGGAACAGGATCTTCTTTTTCACCTTTCTCCCAAAATAGTGATTCAGTCTTAAGTTCTTTTGTTTTCGGTTTTTTAGAAACTGAATATTTCATAGCATTTCTAAAATGAGAACAAAAAATTTATCACTTATTTCAATTTATAACTTGCAATAAATAAATTGCTTATTTTAAAAATTTATTTCTTATACAGAGGGCAAATTTTTGATACAAAAATACATTAATCACAGCCAGTAAGACTTGAATGTTTAAGATTAAGTGTATAATAAAAAACACATTGATATACATTTAATAAAAATTATATTGATTCACAATTAATTTAGAGAAAATAATTGAGATATTTCTTCAAAAATTAATTTAAAAATTGGAAACAGAGTAAGAAAATTAAAATAAGTTACTGAATAAAATGTTAAACCATTATTGTTCATGGAATAGCATTGAAACAAACAGTTAATTACATTAAAATTATAAATATAATGTCAAAGACATTTTTTACCATTAATAATAAAAATAAGTAATTTATTTTTAAAAATAAATTTATACTTTAGAGGAAATAAACAATCTACGTAATAAAATACAGGTAACTTCGATATCAGAATCTTTAAGACATGCAAAAGTTCAAAATATCAAAAAATTGAGTTATTAAAAGGACATGCTATCAACAGTTGAAAAAAAAAGAAGAGTTTTTTTTTACATAACTCCTTAAAAACAGTTGCTAAAAAAAAGAGTATGATGTTTTGTTGGAGATACTAAGTGAACAAAAGCTTCAAATGTGTTGAGAATATTTAGCTGATTTTTAACCTAGTTATGGGTCTATAAAGGTGTTACATAATTGTGTTATTGTTTATGGGTTTATAAAGGCATTATATAATGTGATATAATTGTGTTATCTGCAATCTTAATATTCCTTTCTTTTAAAATTATGCAGTTTTTTCTAGGGTATCTTATTTTTGAGTACTTTTTTTAATTTTTTGAAATACAGTCAAACTATAACTGGGAGTTCACTATATCCGTTATGCAAGCAATTTAACTAATGGTTCCCAAGCTGCTCCCTTTTATTACACATTATTCAAATAAATGACTGAAAAATATTATGCAGTAGCAAAATTTTTTTTATTTTTCATTACTCTTCATCTTGCGTACAAAAATAAATTAGTAATCTTCAGGTGATGAGCAATGGTCAACTTCAGTTATGGAAACACTTCCAGACTATCAGATAATTTTTCCTGAATTTCTGTTATTCCGCTTTTTAAACCTGCCTAACCTTCTATTCGAGCACATTAAAAGTAGTAACATAAAATCGCTTAGCAAACTCATCGACATTTGTCTAGATACTGGAAGATTGCGGCATCTTCGATTGGTGAACCACTCCAGTAATGCTTCTTCAACATCCTTGTGATCTGCTTTTCTCAACTTTTTTCTGCCATATAAATTGTTTTTTATGAGCAGAAATTATTAATTGCCTATTTTTCTATATGTTACAAACTGCAGATTTGGATGGTTTATATTCCCTGCAAATATCAGCTTGATTGCATCCATTTTCAATTTTTAAGACTATGTCTATTTTAGCATCAATGCAGAACGTTTTACATTTACTGCTCGCCATAGTTAAATTTGAGACACTTGTTTGCAGGATTTTTTTAACTGAACTGAGAGGAAAAAGGAGTTGAAATGAGGGCCTTATCAACACATATTAGTGTCCAAGCCTTTGACCAATAATGAATAATTACTCATTCCCTCTGACAGAAAATGCATATTCATACCTGCCAATTCTCCCGGATTTAAACGGAGATTTTATTTTCATATTTAAAGTGGTAGTAAATGTATACTATTTTTTCTTTTATAAATTTAATTTTTAAATGATTTTGATCACCACTATTCTTACAAAAATTAAGCTTATATATTAATATGCGTTACTATCATGGTTGTCAACTTAATTTTTTTCAAATACAACGTATTTGTTTGCATAAAATTGAAGTTTTAATTCCATTTTAATACCACTGGGAAAAATGATAATGGAAGGGATTAAAAGTTGGCAGGTCTGCATATTGATCCCACTGACATCTTACAGGTGCATCATCTGCCTGGGTTGGAAACATCTGCTTGGTTTGTTTAGGGATGGGAAAGTGAGATAAAAGAAGTAAACAAGAAAAAATGCTTATCGCTACATTCCCCTCTACAGATGGTTTTAAAAATCAGTATATGTATTTTATTTTAGAGTAGAAATTTCAAAATTAATACAAAAAAATGGAGAAAAAAGATCAACTGAAAACAGTTCATTATATCCAACGTCCGCACTTTTTTGGTATACTATATCCACAAAAAATAACATTATACATGTATAGCAAGGCATGAGACCGAACATTTCGTTCACTATATCTGAGAGTTCACTATAAGCTGTTTTCACTATATATATATTTTTTTTATATGGTTTGTCTGTATTTTGTTTATTTGGAATTTTATTCTTTAATTTTATAAAAAATTTCTACTGTATTTGTGGATCAAAGTATGAAAAAAAAAAGAAACAAAAAAATAAATAAAGCACAAATAATGGGTGCAAAAATAGATAGACTATACTTATAGTTTAATATGTAAGGCAGGCTCTGGTAGTAATTTATAGATTAAATAAAAACATTAATGTTTAATGTAAATATTTAATTAACCCACAATTATATGCTAATTTTTATCCCATTATTTACGTTGTTCAGTTTTATCAAGGTAAGAGCTGAAAAATATTTGTCAAAATAAGCTTTTAAGATTAAGTATGTAGGAAATTTAAAGGGAATTATTTTCTACATGGAACAAAGAAATTCGTAAAACTGAGGTACAAATTAGCAAGGTTTGACTACATTTTATTATAAATTTCTATAAAAAAAATAAATAATAAAAGACAAAATAAGAAAATGTAAGAAAGTATCTGTATTAAAAAGTAGACCATAATTGTTCCCTGAAAGATAAAAAAAACAGCTAGTTAAAAACAGTTAAATATTATTCCCAGCATTTTTCTTAAACATTAATAACATAAAAACATATTTGCTTTCAATTAATTTGTATTTTAAATAAAATCAATATTTTATGCAATAAAATAACTAAGCAAAACAGCTTCTGTAGAATTAAAAAAAAAAAAAAAACTTCAGATTCATAATAATAAAAACGAAACATGTAAAACAATAAAAGGAATTGTAAACTAAAATTTAAGAATAAAAATAAAATTCAAAATCCTGTGTTGACATAAACATTTATGCTTACTCTTTGGCATTAAGCTTTCTTTTACTAATGCATACAGCCACATCATCATCCTCCAGCAAGCATACTTGATGAGGTTTGCACTGCAAATTTTTGCAGAGGTCATCTAAAACAATAAAGTACCTAAGTATAAATAAATGTAGACCTTTCTATAATTCTATAATCATAATTTTAAGTTTTTTTATGTACTTTTGAAGTATTGCTTCACATGTTTATAAAATATTATTAAAAAAGAAAAATAGTTGAGAGTTTCTAAAAAATGTATACTTCTAATTAAAAAAAATATTCAAAATGGACGAATAAAATAAAAACACATTACTCACTTTCAGTTACAATTTCTGTAGCTTTCAAAAATGACTTATCACTCTCTGTAGTATCCTAAAAAAATGGAAACTAAACTTCAAGTAATTTATTTTAATTAAAGAAAACTTGCTTTTAAAACAATACTTTTAGTTTTTCTCTTTTAAACATATTTTTTGCAGAACAAAAATGTTTCCAAACAGTGCATGCTATAAAGAAATTTTAATAAAGCATAACTATTTGTTAATTACATCAAAGCATGAGCAACCAGAGATTTACAATCAAAGAAGAAAATAGCACAATACAATTACATTATATGAAAGTGTGAGTAAAGTCACTAACACATTCAAAGGCAAAAATGTAGACATAAATTTTAGAAACTGTTTTGCCTTAACAGTATATATAATAATATAATTGTTAAAATAATAATCTAAAACATTTTTTAGTAACTATTAGACTGTTTCCCACAATTAAAAAATATCTTAATATTTTTGCTTATAACTAGAGCATCAGAAAAAAAAAATATATAAAAGGATCAAAGGATCAAAATGATAAAGCTTAAATGAATAATGATGTTATAAACGTACAGTACAAATAATATAAATTATAAATATTTTACAATGTATCAACAATAAAAACTTAATAAATTACAAATGAAAATTTCTATACCTGCACTTGTTTATCATCAAACTCAAAGTCCCAAGTATGAGCAGGGGAATCATCAGGATTATTAAGATTTTTCCACTCAGAATACTCAGTTTTAACAGCTGTTGACAGTGCTATGCAAATATGGATGCATAGAGAATAAAATAAAAATCCTGCTTTTATAGAAATCATAGCTGGCCTAAAAAATAAAAATAATACTTTTTAAAAAAGTTGCATAAAAAATTATAAACTTAAAAAATAAACAACCCTGAAATTAAGAAAAACAAAAAATATTTCAGTTTCAACTCCATAAAAGTAAACACATTAAAGAAAAAAAAATCATAGCCTTCAATATAAAATTAGTTGATATACTTTAAAGAAAAGAGTTCGATTTTCAATATGAGACACTCAATGAAATATAATCGAGTTCAGCCTTTACCTATAAAAGCATGAATTAGTGCTATTTTATATTTTCAGATAGAATCTTCATTTTCAAGTGTTAAAAATATGAGAAAACTCAATAGAAACAAACTTTAAATTGATAATAATTCATAACATAATTTCATAGAATTTTTTTTTTTAAGAAAAGAGACCTTAAATCTTTTCTATAGAATTTTATTATTAAACATTTACACTTTGATTTAACTACAGATATCGACTGCATCACTATCTTCATACACTTTTGTCTGTGACCTCAATGAAATCGACCAAGGATAATTATTATTTTCTTCTTCTCTATAACCGTCGTTAAACAGCAGACCCAATTTTTGGGTTTAGGACTGCTAATGTTCAGCTCCGTAGCCTTGTAATTTTGAATCCAATCCAGAAGACAAGGGAAATCCTGAATTAAGTATTAGGAGAAATTTGAATTCGTGGAGAACTTTTTTGATGGAACTAACCCACATTTGCGTTACATGGAGAGAAAAACCTCCCACAGATAACTCGGCGGCAAGGGGACTCTAATTCTTGATCCGTCTACCACTGAGGATATTTTACGTCAGCACTGTGATTGGTGCAAGCTGGATGCGGAATTCGTATAGACCAGTTTTCGCTGGGATTCAAACCAGGTTCACCACATTGAACGGCAAATGCTCTATTCCCGTAAAAATTCAACTTAAATTTACATGCATGTACCAAAATTTACAAATATGAGGTTCTTAAAAATTATACGTTAAGATTTTATGTTGCCTAACTTTAAGTTGAGTTTAATACAATGATACTGAAAAAATGAAATAGATTCCTGAAAAAATGAAATAGATTCTTAAACATTCAAGCCTGTAACCAAGTAACAGACGAAAAAATTCTTCACAGTGCTTTCTCAATTTAAATTTTTATTAGTAACAAGTTTAGAGATATTTTAAAAAAAGTGTTTGAATAATTTTCTCCCATTTGTTTGTTTGTTTTTAAAAAATAAAAATTAGATGAAAAATAATCTGCAGATGCTGTAATAATGAATCGTACCCTCTGACGAGCTGGAGTATTTTGGTTACCAAGTATATATCTATGAATAGCATTTGAGTGTAAATTCAGTTTGTATTAAATAATATGAATGACTTGCTTAAATAAATTATTCAAAAATTAATAAAAAAAAAAACTTTTTATTAAATTTTTAGTTGCAGTTGCAGAAGGTCTAGTGCATTCCTTTCATAAAGTGAGGTAGGTATATAAATATTTAATTTAAATCAAATTAAGTAAATGTGTTTATTGTAAAAAGTAACTAAAATTAGAAATTTAATTTAATAATCAATTTTATTATTTAATGGTGAGAAATATTAAAATTTTTCAGGTGATAAATACATAAATTATTTTTTGGGAAAGTAAAAAAATTAAAATTTATGACAAACATAATGAAGCTTTTTTCAAGAATAGGTATAATATTGAAGTATAATTGGGTTTTGATAAATATATGCATAGAACAAACTATTTAGTCTTAAGCTATAATAGTATAAATTCTTTATCGAGAGTATATTATGAATCAAGTAAGAGAATGTTTGTAAAACTAAATCAAAATTAGTTAAAATTAGAATAATATAGGAAATTGCGTGCAAAAAATGTACCATAATTTTAATTAAAAATAATTTTTAAGAAATTTTGATTAAAAATCTTTGAATTTACCAGATTATAAACAAATAATGAAATGCACATAAGTATAACTAAAAAGAAACACTACAAAAACAAACCTACTATTAGTATAAATGATAATTAAATAAGTTTAACATATTAAAACATAGAATAAGTAATCAAAACGAAAATAACAGTAATAAAAATTAAAGAATATGAATATTTGTGAAATACAATTTGAAATTTTTATCTGAACTAAATATGGCTTAAAAACAAATTATTAAAAGCATTGATTTTGAATCTAGTAAATAATATTTAATAACAACAATAATCTGCATTTTAAAAAGAATAGATAAAATTTTTATTTTTTAGTCACTCAAACAAAAACATACCTGCAATTAATATAAATGTTAATAAAAAAGTTTTACAAATCATTAAGCATAAAAAAGTAATTAGAACAAAAATAATACAAATTAAAATTTAATTATATAAAGATTTAAAAAAAAAATACAAATTTTCATGTATACATATGCTAAAAATGACTAAAAACAAATAGTTAATCATATTTATCTTGAATTTAATAAAATAACAATAATAATTTGCATACTATTTGGAATCACAGCAAAATAGGAATAATTGTTAGTTGCATGTTTTCATATGCTAGTTATTGAACTTACAGAAATAAATATGTATAAAGTTTTACGAGGAAAAAACTATAGAAGATATCAAGCCTGCTTTTTTGAGTTTGTATCTTTAATAAATCATCTTTCAATATAACAAGAAAAAAAAACTTGATTGAAAAATTTGAATTGTTTCTTAATAGCTGGAGAAATTCACTATGTTTTAAATAGATCACTTTTACATTGATTGCTAGGCTTAAAGTCATTAATTAAGATGAAAATTCTTTTCAAAAGTGCATAGACCCCAGAAATATATAACTCATAGTCGTTTTCAAAAGATGTAATTAGTGGAAGATCAGACGAAGTTTTAAATAATGTATCTTAATAAGTTTGCAACAATGCGCAAATAAAAGTAAATATCATTGACTAGAACTTCATAAACATTATAACTTGAGATTTTGTTAGTTTACAGAAATTAGAAATCAAACATCTCAAGAAGTTATACATGCAACTATATATTTTTAAAGTAGGAACTAGGCATTTAAAACAGAAATTTGAGATTAATAGATACCTGTCTAGTACATCAGATATTCAAATAAATAGTGAATAAACTTATATTTAATTGTTTTAACTATAATATACAAAAATATAAGATGAGAGATAGAAATCTACAATTTATGGACTGCTAAAATACCATTGCAATGTTATAATAAGCACTTATTTAGTGGATAGGATGATTGAATTATGTGTAGTAAGTAGACTTTGCAATAGCAACAAAATAAATAAACGAAGACTTATCTTTAAAATACTGGATAAATGCAATAACATCGGTTAAAATTAACGTTTTTCTTACTTTTATCAGTTTATAAATATTTGAAGTCAGCAAACGACAAAATTATTGATTATTAATTTTTTGAGCTTTTTTCCCCCTTCTTTGAGATTATGTATGAACAGTAAAAACCGCTTCGTAGTTTGATAATTTACATTATATTGTTAAACTTGAACACTACAGCACTCTGTAATCATTAATATTTATTTGAAAGAGTAAATAATTATGGAAATGCAGAAACAAGAAACAATCCGAAACAGAACTCGGATCTTCATGCAGACGAAAACGAGCTTGCGCGTTTGTTGGTTGACTAGCAGATAAGAAAAGGAATACTCCCTAAATGTCATTGGTTCTCACGATTGATCTAAAGTTGTTTTCAAACCTCATCTGCGTTTTTCTCCAAATCTTAACCAACAATTTGCATTAACGCATTTGCGTTTAACTTCTGAAACTACCCAAATTTAAAATATTTTTTTTACACTAATAAAAACAAGATGTGTAAACTATATAAATAAATTCTCAGCGTTTTTTATAGCAATGATTGAAGAGAAATTACAATCTCCATGCTCGAATGAGCCATTTCAGAAGAGCCGTTTCCATGTCGAAAATCTCTGTGTGGGCCATTGGCGATCGAAATGGGCTGCAGATGGCGTAGAGCAGAACTCTCTACCTATGGCAATATTTCACATGCTTTCTCCAGTAGCGTGTGGAGAATCATAGAGGAAGGAAGCACATCAGTTTCTCTCTTGATTTTCATATAGATTAAAATCTTTCAAGTTGAAAAACTACATGAAACTGAAAGCTATATAAAGCATAGTTCTAAAGAAAAGCATCACGGAAATTTTAAAAAATATTTTTATTAAATAAATCGAAAAAATATTAAGAAAAGGGAAAATATCGGAGTACATTCCTATGGATGTTGTTTTCTACACTAGGGAACGCTGCAACCTCGGTACCGCCTAAATTTCCGGGTTACTGTTTCCGTTGTATTTTAAAGCCATTTGGCATCGCTGTATTTTGAGATTCTTGCAAACAATGCATTTGATTACTTATTACCTGTGTTTACAATGCTAATAGTTCTTGTGTTTACAATGCTGAAAGTGTTAACACTAACGTAAGATGGTGCACAGCTTGCAACAAGAACAAACAGTAATAAACGTATGGAAAGAGGATTGTTATTGTTTACATTTCTACCGAAAACACCATCCATACAACTGAAAAGAGGAGGAGTGGGAAGGGAGAAGGGCCAAAGGCATGAAACCGGCCTCTCCCCAGATGGCGTATTCGAGCGTTGCGATCGCCAATTTAAATAAATAAGATTTTTTCAAGCTTGTTTTTATTTTCTTACTTATTTATTTATTTTCAACATGAAAAAAATTACACGAGAACAAAAGCATCCTTGGTGAGACGAGCCTTTCAAGGGTTAATATTTTCCACCAGTCTCATTCATATGCAATAAAATCGTTGGCAGTGAGAATGCTCTCCTCTTTCGTAAATATTTTCAGTTTGGATAGTCTAAACAACACACATTTGGATTGTATAAAATATATTTTAAAGTGACTGAGATGACATTATGCTGTTGTACTTCATTTACGTCGCACTAGAGCTGTTCAATGGGCATTTGGCGATGGTCTGGGAAACATCCCTGAGGATGATCCGAAGACATGCCATCACAATTTTGATCCTCTGCAGAGTGGATGGCAACCCGCTTCGGTAGCCCGACGACCTGCACGCGAAGTCGAGCATTTTAAGGTAAAAAGTTTAATGAGGGCCAATACCGCACACCCTCGGTCCCTACACAGACTAATCGAAGTGGTCATTCACCCGTACCCTGACCGTAGCCAGTGATGCTTGAGAGAAGACCGACAATATGATTAATGAAGTTTAAATTTTTGGTAAATTCTAAACCAAATACTATGTTCAATCGGCTAAAAGTCCCGCAGTTCCTGGGAAGCGTGTCCGTTAACACACGCCGAAGTCAAGCATCACTGGCAGCTGTCAGTGTGCGGTTCGGTGACCACTTGGAGAGGCTACAAAGGGACCGAGGGTGTGCGGAATTGGTCCTCGTTAAATTGTTCCACCGTAAAATGCTCGACTTCGCTCGTTGGTTGTCGGGCTACCGAAGCTGGGATGCCCTCCCCTATAAAGAGGATAAAAATTGAGATGATACGTCTTCGGATAATACTCATGGATGTTTCTCAGACTAGATTGTCATCAACAGCCTATCTTGCAGCTCTAGTGTAACGTAAACAAACTACTACAACAACAATCGGTTAAAAAATAATTCTTTTATGATAAAACATGAATTTAATAGTAGAAGAAAAAGAGCTCTTTTTCTAGATATATAGCTGTATTTATATAGTTGCTCATGGAGTTGCTCATATGAAATTGCTCATACTTATTCACAAAAAATAAGCTATTTTAAACAATATAAGAAATGAAATCAATGTATAAACAAATCAACGAGTTAACTAGTCTGAAAAATGAACAGGGGTGCCGGGAAGAGGGTTACGGGAGATCGCTGTGACCTCCCAAAAATATTCACTATTGGGCAAATTTCATCGGGACATTCGGCATATTTTGAAATTTCCTTTTCTCTCTCTCTTTCTTACTTTTCTTTACTGAAAATAAAGAGACTTTTTTTTCTTTTCAGCTAAGGTACCTTAGCTGAGCTCTTGCCACCCATTGAAGTGACAAAGGTTCGAATCCCCGAGATAGCTGGTTGATATGAGTTCTGCAGTGTGAACAGATCCCAATGATGGCGTAAAATATCCTCCGAGCTGGACGAATCTTGGGTTAGAGTACTCTTGCCGTGAGGCTAACCTTGGTGGATTTTCGTGGATTTCCACAATTTTAAATTTGATTTTTATTAGACAAATTATACTAAGAAAAAATGTGAAGCCTAGCCGTCAGCGCTTGCACTTATTTAAATTTTTATTTTAAAGTGGTAGGGAAATAAAAGTTGCAACAATAACTGAAAACAGAAATTCCTTAAATTTTTATCTACGCCTAAAACCACATAAATTATTTGATGGTTTACAGAATATATAAATTTTGAATTAATTTGGTATAATGATGAGCAAAAACATTTCAAAATAGACTTATTAAATAAATAACAAAATATAAATCTTGCTACCAATTTAAATATAAAAATAAAATCTCCTGTCTGAAACAAGAAAAGTAGCCAGCTATGTTATTTATGACATGTACTTCTTAAGAAGCTGCTCTTAATATTTTTTTTATGTCGGAATATATGCATGCAATCGTTCAATTATGATTCAGACAAATTTGGAATTTCATTCAGAAAAAGGGAAACTCCCCCCCCTCATCCCACTGAAGGAAAATTTAAGCTTGCAATGTAATGTACTTGTAAATGAGTCAATATTTCAACGGATCAATGCATGAAAAATAGGATAAATTAGTGAATGAATAAATAAGGGAATGAACGAATTAATCAATAAGCAGATTAACGGATCAATACAAGAACGAAGGGATGAATCAGCTATTAAACGGATCAACGATTCTTTAAATAAATATGAATTATCGAGCTAAAATGTTTAAACGTATGAGCGAATAAACAGAAACGCAGATCATCAAATCTATAATTAAGTAAGTCTATGACTATTAACGAGCGATTAAATGAATTATGAGTGAATTATAAATTATTTAGAGAATAAACATGCGTCAGTAAATAATATTAATAAGTGAATCAATGAAGGAGAATAATTATAAATTGAAAAAGCACTGAGCAAATTTATCTATAGTTAAGTGAATCCACGAGTGAATAAATCAGGGAATGCTTGAAATATGGAATCACATCACACGTCAAATAATATAATGTATTTATAGCTGCCGATTAGATTGTTTAATGACTCGATATTTCAGTGATTTACTAATATATTGATTCAGGGATTCTCTTATTTTTAAATTGGCTTAACTGAACCCTCTATCGTCTGAGCAGAGATGGCTCAGGGGATAGAGACTTCGCCTCCCAATAAGGTGACACGAGCTCGAATCCCAGCAATTGCTGGTTGATACGAATTCTGCTCTATCTCGTACTGACGACTGCGCTGGTTTAAAATATCCGCAATGGTAGATGAATCATGGGTTAGAAACTCCTTGGCACCAGGCTAGCCGTGGGAGGTTTTCGTGGTATTCCTCACAATGTAACGCAAATGTGGGTTAGTTCCATTATATTGGCCTCCATGAAAGCTAGTTTATCCTAATGCTTGGTTCACCAGTTCCCTTCTCTTCTGGGTTCGGTTCAAAATTACAGAGTTAAATCTTGATAGTCGTGAACTCAGAATTCGGTCAGCTTTTCAACACCGGTTATTACATAAAATAGAACTGACTCAATCACTGATTTATTTACTTATAAGGGGAATTTACTGATTTATTTTAATATCTATTTTCTCATTGCCTCCATGAAAGCTTGTTTGTCCCAATGCTTGATCCACGAGTTCCCTTGTCTTCTGGGTTCGGTTCAAAATTACAAAGGTACGAAGTTAGTGATTGATAGTCTTAAACTCAGATTTGTGTTAGCTATTCAACGCCTTTTATAACATACTTAAAATAGAATTCACTCAATCGCTTATTTATTTATTAGGTAAATTTACGGATTTATATCTATTTTCTTATTTATTGACTTGCTAATTTCAATAAGGGGAAATTTTTATTGTTTTAAAATTGTTGTGACAGATAAAATGTTCTTTCAGAAAATCTGAAATCCTGCATAGTATTAAAAGGTTATCCATCTACATGCATCATGTATCCATCACATCAGCGAAGAAATGTTTTTTGCGAATAACATTTAT
The DNA here is from genome assembly GCF_043381705.1 of Parasteatoda tepidariorum. Taxonomy (NCBI): domain Eukaryota; kingdom Metazoa; phylum Arthropoda; class Arachnida; order Araneae; family Theridiidae; genus Parasteatoda; species Parasteatoda tepidariorum. The sequence continues at coordinate 25,003,246 of NC_092212.1, forward strand.
ATATATCCTGTGTTGCAAAAATATGTATCCTGTGTTGTTCATCATTTGTAAATGCTTATTAATATTTGTTTTACGAATAACGTTATGAAAACATTCATCAGTACTCTACAGCATCTGTAGATGCAGTGGAATATGTTGTTTACCAATTCTATGTTCTACGTTGTAGCGTATCTACCACTGCAAAATTACAACTACAATTCACTAATATATAAGACATGTTAACTCGACTCTATGTCGGGGGTACCTTTGTTAACTCGACTCTATGTCGGGGGTACCTTTTCATAGATGAAGGTTGGCATGATCGATAACTCCGCCCCCCCACATTGGTGACCCGGACGTGACGTGAACACGCCTACCTTGGTAAAAACGCCCACTTTGATCTGCCTACATCGGCAGTAACGCCTACTTCATTGGATGGTCTACATTGAATAGTTGACTTGCTACTTGTGACTGCAACATTATCCACCTCCTCGCACTGTTGCTACTCAGTCTCGAGCACACAACGTCGGCCTACATACACTTGACTGCTAAAGGCAACACAGGAGCGACTACGACCGTGAAGTTAATACACCTTTCACATTCATACCTGCCAATTCTTCCGGATTTTCCGGAAGATTTTATTTTCATATTTAAAGTGGTAGTAATTATATACTATTTTTTCTTTTATAATCTTAATTTTTAAATGATATTGATCACCACTATTCTGACAAAAATTAAGCGCATATATTAATATGCATTACTGTCATAGTTGTCAACTTAAGTTTTCTCAAATACAACGTATTTGTTTGCTTAAAATTGAAGTTTTAATTCCATTTTAATACCACTGGGAAAAATAATAATGGAAGGGATTAAAAGTTGGCAGGTATGCACATTCACCACTCAAAAAGTACGGTGATCTTAAAACAGCTCTCCCTGCTCAACCGCACAAAAACAGCAATGATTCAACTAGTGGTATTCATTCATCGAATTCTATCACAGATATAATTCTGGTGGGGGAGTACTGTAGCGTATCTACCACTGCAAAATTACAACTACAATTCACTAATATATAAGACATGTTAACTCGACTCTATGTCGAGGGTACCTTTTCATAGATGAAGGTTGGCATGGTCGATAACTCCGCCCCCCACAACGTCATTATTGAATCATCGATTGATATCATTTTTGCGTGGCGTACAACACGAGCAATAGTCTGACGTTTTTACATAGATCGATGATTCGGAACAATGATGTTCGATATTTTAACTGACGATTTTACGAAATTGATCTATATTGTGTGCTACTTTGGAACGATTTGTCAATTCATTGATTTATCAATTTACTCTTTCTTGATTCGCTAATTTATTAACCCTTTCGGGCCGACTGTCACAAATACGTGACAGCATAAAACCGTATCAATCAGGGTAAAAATATAAAACTGGTAATCAAAGTATTTCTTTAGCAGTTTATTTGTGGGCGGAGTAATAATTGTTTGATTTATTTAATTCACCAATCCTTTGTTCAAAATAAAACTATTTAGTTATACTTTGAATTAACATTGATTATATATATGTTTAAACTAACAATAATTAAATTAAAAGCAAAATAAGTCTGTCAAATTAGAAACGACTACATTTAAGTTACCGTTTTATATTTAATTACAACTTGATTCTGATTTTGTACGAATGCTTTTCTGAATCGCCGTCCCCAAAGGGTTAATTCACTCACTCATTCATTCGTTAACCTTAAGTTCTTAATTTATTTATTCTTTGAGTCGCTGACACATTAATTTATGAATTATTATTTAATGTTTGGTCGTTTCACTCGTCTGTTAATATAGTCACGTCCTAGTGGTAGGGTAAAGTCAATCAAATTGAGATAGCTAGCAAACATTCATATATGTTTGAATTATTCAAATGTAATGGTAAGTAAAATCATTTTAAACCGTATTTATCTAATGAAAAGTAAATTGTGATTCTATAAAATTTGCCATATTATTTTATATCATATTAGCACCGAATGAATCCTAAAAAGTGTCATAATCAGTATTGCATTTCTCTATTCTAGATGGCAGCACTATAGTTATTAAAGAAGATTAGCTGAGAATAGATAAATACGATTAAATATTGAAAATAAAGTAAAGGAGCAAGAGGTTAATTAAGTTTTGAATATTTGAACAAAATTTTCCGCATATGCACTGAAAATTTTACTCATTTTTCGAGCAAACAAAAATTTATTCAGCACTGTAAAACTTAATTAGTCTATTTTTTACTCAGTATTCCAAATACTTGAAACAAATGAAGGTTTATAATACTATGAATCAACACAATCGTTAAATGTTAGTACACATTTAGAGCGATTTGTATTTCAGATTCCATTGTAGAAGATAATTTAATTAAGTAATTATTCGACTTTTTACGAAAACTGTGGTTCAGAGGCAAAACTTCGGCACATTTCAAGCAGATGGATTATTTTCGTTTTATCCACTTAAACATCTTTTTGCATTAAAAACAAGACGGCAAAAATATTGATGTTCAAAAATAGTGATGATTGCACCGGTTTTCAATTTCCTTTCGACTAAAAAAACAAAATAATGGACCTTCTTGTGACGGAACTCCGACTTTTTAAACGAAGTTCTTTAAAGAAGTGTGAAAGCATAAAATAAGTAGTAGTAATAGTAGTTCATTTACGTCGCACAAGAGCTGCACAATAGGCTATTGGCGACGGTCTGGGAAACATCCTTGGAGATGATCCGAAGACATGCCATCACAATTTTGATCCTCTGCGGAGGGGATGGAACCCCCACTTTGGTAGCCCAACGACCTGCACGCGAAGTCGAGCACTTTACGGTAGAACAGTTTAACGAGGACCAATACCGCACACCCTCGGTCCCTACTCAGACTGATCAAAGTGGTCGTCCACTCGCACGCTGACCTCAGCCAGTGATGCTTGACTTCGGTGATCTACTGGGAGCCGTATCTTAACTATCAGTTCACTATGGGACGGACGTATATAAAAAGGAAAACAGACTAATTATATTGAATTGATTTAATGTAAAGAAAAGCAATGAGATTTTTTCATCATTTCATGAAAAATTGCCTTAGAAGTAGATTTTAATTACTGACAGTTGAATTCACCAGTGTAGAGAAGTATAACTTTGTATATTGAATAAAATAAGTATTGTGTACTAACTTTGTATGATGAATAAAATAAGCTGAAGTTTTCGTTGAAATGAAAAATAATTGTTATAAATATTGAGAATGGTTATCTAAGAAACATATCTATAACTTTTGAATATTTTTTGAATTAATAGTATGGAATTAATGATTGCGTATTCTTTTCATAATTTTTTCAATTTATTGAATTACATGGTATATTATTCAATTATATGCTATAATATTCACATATCATAATAATTTTAGAAAAACAACTGAAATATTAAACAAATAGTGAGTAATTGAATGGATACAAATATAATTATAGGTTTTAAAAAAACCTTCCTGGAATAAAAAAAAAGAGATTTATAAAGTAAAAAAAAAAAAAAAAAAAAAAAAAAAAAAAAAAAAATAATTTAACACTCGGATCCTCCGCTATTCTTCTATCGAGCCCTAAGGTTCCGTGGAACACCATTCGAGAATCTTTGTTCTATAGTAGCAGCTGACCATAAAATATTTTTAAACTGCAAACAATGTGCTTCCTCACGTAATACATTTTTAAGCCATTCTATGGAATATAACCTTATTAAACATTTATAAAAATGTATGATAATTTTGGTTTATAATTTTTAATGCGTTTTCGACATTGACTCTCGTCAGTGACTTAAAAGTAATTTTTAAAGAACGGTTTCTTTTCTCAAAAAAGTTAAAACTGGTATTACAAGCTAATCATTATTTTCATTTAATTTTACAGAAACAAGGTTCACTTAATATAATTATATTTCCCCAGAGCATGAAGCCTTTTCAAAGATCAAGTGCTTGATAATAAAAGAAAATATTAATTTAGTTTTTTAAAAAAGTTAAGCGTTCCGGGACGTAAATTTTTTATTTATTTATTTTTTAACTCTAAGAAAGTTCAGTTTTTTCACTAGTAAATACGGAGATGCCAAACTTGCTCCTCTTTGTAAAATAGTATTTTCTAGTGGTCACAAAATTTATGTTATTTTTAATTTAATATTTTTCATTTTAAGTAATTTTTCAAAAACTATATTAAAAAATTCGAAGTATTATTTGAAACGCATCTTAACCTGTTAGTGCCCAGCGTCATATTTATAGGACAGTTTCCTTTTTCAAAAGCATATATTGTGATAGGACAATTGTTTCAATTTTGTCTTTTATCTAGGATAATTAAAAGTTTCCTTTCCACCATAAATTATTACTGATTTAAGTTTCTATCACTAGATCTATAACTATAAGGTGCAGGGACATTTCGAACTGATATGGTAACAAATAGTTGATATTAGCCATTTAGTTAAATAACATACTGTACCACTTTTTTCATAAAACCACTTTATGCACCACTTCAATTTAAAAAGTCGGGATAAAACGGGTTAATTGCAATTATCTTGCGGTTACTCTCTTAAATAGTAGGCACAATTATCCTTATTCTACAAGTTTTTCTCATCTACCAATTTATTAACACTTTTGCAGAAAATGGCGCAGTTGGAACCCCTGTATTACAAGTATATTTCACCATTTTTTGTTCTCTATAAATATCATGCTAATGTTGCAGTACCCTCCAACTGCTACGGAATTTCCGTAGTTTCAGAAATCTTCTTTTCAGACGGTAGCAAAATTAATGTCTTAATATTTAAAAAAAATTAATTTTAGCGTAACTTGTCCACTGTTACTTATAAAAGTGCAGACCATATGGCTGGATTCTTAAGTTCTGATAAAAGTTTTATGAGAGATCCATTTGCTTTAAAAATTTCTACTTTGGTTTGCTACCACTAGAAAGAATTATTTTCAAAATCCTCATAAGTTGGAGGGTATGCATCTCTGTCTTCAAGGCGGAATGTATGACAAAAAAAAAAGAGAAAAAAACTGGTAGTAAGAGCCATTGCATTTACAGCTGGTGAGAATTAATCATTTTAACTATAAGATTTCCACATCTATTTACTTTTTCCTGCAGGAATGCCACCGGCAACTGAAACTGTAAAAGGTGGTAGAAACTCTATTGATTATTTTTATTTATTTCCTCTTTAATTAATCAATCGTTACTACCACTATGACTTATATTTCAAATTTAATCTGAAAAATATATTATTAAAAGTCACCACTTTTTGCACTTATACCAAACCTGTTCCTGGATTTTGAAAAACGAGAAAACGGTCCTATATGCAGTGTTGCCAGAAGTTAAGATTAAAAAGTAGCGAATGGGAGCTCCAAAAGTAGCGGATTCGAACATTTTGTAGCCCAAATATATATATATATATATATATATATTTGGGCTACAAAATGTTCGAATCCGCTACTTTTGGAGCTCCCATTCGCTACTTTTTAATCTTAACTTCTGGCAACACTGCATATAGGACCGTTTTCTCGTTTTTCAAAATCCAGGAACAGGTTTGGTATAAGTGCAAAAAGTGGTGACTTTTAATAATATATTTTTCAGATTAAATTTGAAATATAAGTCATAGTGGTAGTAACGATTGATTAATTAAAGAGGAAATAAATAAAAATAATCAATAGAGTTTCTACCACCTTTTACAGTTTCAGTTGCCGGTGGCATTCCTGCAGGAAAAAGTAAATAGATGTGGAAATCTTATAGTTAAAATGATTAATTCTCACCAGCTGTAAATGCAATGGCTCTTACTACCAGTTTTTTTCTCTTTTTTTTTTGTCATACATTCCGCCTTGAAGACAGAGATGCATACCCTCCAACTTATGAAGATTTTGAAAATAATTCTTTCTAGTGGTAGCGAACCAAAGTAGAAATTTTTAAAGCAAATGGATCTCTCATAAAACTTTTATCAGAACTTAAGAATCTAGCCCTATGGCCTGCACTTTTATAAGCAATAGTGGACAAGTTACGCTAAAATTAATTTTTTAAAAATATTAAGACATTAATTTTGCTACCGTCTGAAAAGAAGATTTCTGAAACTACGGAAATTCCGTAGCAATTGGAGGGTATGGATTACGATTCTCTGTTTAATAAATTGTATTTAGTAGGTTTTTATCCACCACTTTTTCGAAATAATTCGTATTCTTATATAATTCACCACTTTCTTGCACTTATGTCATGCTATACCTTTTAAAAAGCAAGCAAAAATAGTCAAATATTTGCGAAATTTACTTTGTAGTTATTTACCGTTTTTTTTAATTATGTCCGGAGCAGTTGGCATGTCTGTGAAGAGAAAAAAAAAAAAACCGTTCTTTGAAAAAAGCTCATAGTATAAATGGTTAATAATATAAATTTTATATTTCGAATGTGCAAAGGGTCCTTACTATGTTAAAGCGGTAGTTTATAGAACAAAAAATACATTTAATGTAAATATGCGTGTACTACCACTCCTTTAAAAAAAAAATCACTTTTCACATCATTGTAATTATTGTGGACAGGTATGAATGGTGAAAAAATAACATGATTTTATTGAGTCATTGTATAAATAAAATTCTATATTCGGTTGAATTGCTTATTTCATAGTTTAAATGACTATTGTAAGTTAATATATAGAATAAATAATTATTTTACACGTTAACTTTTTAGGAGATATATAGCACACTTCAATTTATTTGATCAATTGATTGATTTAATGACAAAAACTGGCATTCAGTGGAAGGTTAAATTTACATTCATTAAATGTTGTAAGAAATAAAATGGCTTAGTTTTATAGCTTGTTTATGTGGTATTAACATAAAACTTTCTATTTATACAGGATTAACGCAACAACACTTGTTTCAACAGAGCAATATCATAAAAAAAATCCCCATAATAAACAACATATAAAGAATATAAAATAATGCATGAAAATAAATGTAGTAATGCGTGTAAAAGCTACGCACAATTAAAACTTTATGTATTACTGCTACATATGCAAGCAACCTAATTCAGATGTCATGTTTTAAGAGCTATTTCTGGTCGGTTGCTTCTTACTCTGAGCTGAAAGTTTATAGATGTCAAAAAGGAATGGAGAGAAAAAAACTGATCGTATAACTATTTCATTTCTAGTTTGTTTTTGGGAAGTATAATGTCCATGTTTATATCCATGTTTATCAAGCTTTATTAACAGTTATAACTAATATTTAGGACTGTTTCTTTGCTGGAAAAACGTAAGTAGTGGTAAACAGTTTATAATTAGAAATATTAAATGCTTTATAACTTTACTTTCAATTTACTCTTTGAAAAATAACACTGGTTAAGATATCTTATGTGCAACTATATGTTATAACTGTTAATAAATTGTGGATATTTTACCCCATCTGGAAATAATCTAGAAATGAAAGTATTTTACTATCAGTTTTTTTTCCTCCAGTGGTACCTGCGTGTAGTCAAATCTGGATATCACTAATCTGAACGGAGACTAAACAATTCATGATATCGGAAATTCTTATATTTTTAGCATATTAATGTCTGACTGATTCTCTAATGACATCTGCGTGTTGTCAAATCTCGATACCTGAAAGAAGACTAAACCACTTCGTAATATCTAAGATTCTAAATTTTTTAGAATATTGATGTTTGATTCTCTAGGAACACCTGTTTGTTGTTAAATATCGATATCATTAACCTAAAAGAGAACTAAAACAATACGTGATATCGGAAATTCTATTATTTTTAGCATATTAATGTCGGACTAATTCTCTAATGATATCTGCGTAAAATCAAATCTCGATACCTGAAAGAAGACTAAACCACTTCGTGATATCTAAGATTCAAAAGTTTTTAGAATATTGATGTTTGATTCTCTAGGAACACCTGTTTGTTGTTAAATATCGATTTCATCAACCAAAAGAGGACTAAATGAATACGTGATATCGGAATTTCTAATATTTTTAGCATATTAATGTCTGATTAATTGTCTAATGACATCTACGTGTTGTCAAACCTCGATATTTAAAAGAAGACTAAGCCAATTAGTGATATCTAAAATTTTAATACTTTTAATATATTAATGTATAATTCTAATAACATTTAAATATTTTTAAATCTCGATGCTACNTGATATCGGAAATTCTAATATTTTTAGCATATTAATGTCTGACTAATTGTCTAATGACATCTACGTGTTGTCAAACCTCGATATTTAAAAGAAGACTAAGCCAATCAGTGGTATCTAAAATTTTAATACTTTTAATATATTAATGTATAATTCTAATAACATTTAAATATTTTTAAATCTCGATGCTACTAACTCGATAAGAGACTTTAATTTATATTAAATTTATATTAATATTTTTATTTTTAATTTATATTTATAAATTTGCATTTTTCGCATATTATAGATTTACTCATCCCTGATTTCAACCCTGATGATATCCCTGATTTTATCATAGCTTGTAAAAATCTTCAGAAATTGATTAGAAAATTTATTTTGGCTAGCAAAAATATTTTTCGAAACTTCGGGTTAAGTAAGGCATTTATTAATTTTTTTTAAGTAGTAATGGACAGATTTCGTGGTATTTAAGTACTCGGCATAACAAATGCTAACTAACATTTGAACTAATGGTAGGAATTTGAAATACTACAATTTGATTATTTTAGGGTTTGAGGGCTAATCGTGGGGTTAACATTAAATATGGGTTAACCTTAAATAAATAGGGCTAACCTTACATATGGTTAATTTGAGCAGACGATATTTCAAGTTACAACATCCTAAAACTATTAGATCAATTCTCTTCGAACTTTGGATTTTGTTATTTAAAATTATAAAGTTAAAAATTATATAAAAAATTAATGTCTTACATTTAAATTTTTTTTCGATCGTTACTAATAAAAATGGAAAAAAATGGAAATTAATTAATAAAATTCTGTACCGCTTGTTTGGAAATATCTTCTTCGGTTAAAGAATTTTTAAAATTAAAAAAAAACTAAGCTCAGCGGCGCGACAGCTCATAGAGGGCCAAGGCCTACTGTGCCCATCTCAGTTTTCTTGACCTTGGGCTCTGGAGTGCGGAAGCAGATGTTCCGGCCAGGTGGTCAGCCGAAAGCGGAACCCCCAGTGTTTAGTTCCTAAGCATGCTTGGTACTCATTTATCAACCCACTGAAGGGATGCAAGGCTGAGTCTACCTTGCCCGGCCCGAGGATCGAACCAGGGACCTGTGGCACGACAGCGCGAAGCGCTACCGCTCAGCCAGCGGGCTTGATTTTTCAAATTATGTGCAATTAATTTTTGATTCACTTAAATAATTCTATAGATATGACAAAGTCACTAAAGTAATATCATTGAATGGAGGACTCAAACTCCTAACTATTCTTCTGAATAAACTATTGAAACCAGATTATCCAGGCAATGGCTACACTTTCCTTGTTTTGAGAGTGAAGAATCCAAATCTTTTGAAAAAAGATATGTTTATTCAGAGGGGAGAGAGAGAAAGAGAGAGAGGAATAGAGAGGGTGAGAGAAAGAGAGAGAGGGATAGAGAGTGAGTGAGGGAGATAGAAGGAAAGAGAGAGGGAGAAAGAGTTCCTATTTCGTATTTTAATTAATCGCTAGCCCCACTTAATTAGCATATTTGAGATCGACCTTTTGAACTATTAACGCAGTAACGTGCAGACGTAACAAGTGGTGCCATCCAGCAGTAACATCCTTACTAATAATTACAAAACGGTTTAATAATTAGGAAAAATTGAAATTAATTGTTTTGTCTTAAAATAATATTTTACTTTTCTAAAATTTATATAGTTCTCAACTTTTAATTGATTATAAATAATATAAAATAGATTATTTAATTTCTGATCAAATATTTTGTTGGTGTTGACAAGTTTAGAGTATAAAGACTGATTACCCCTCTCCGATTTACCAAAATTGTAAAGACCTGAGTGTTTTATTAAAAGCTAGTTTTCAATGAATTTTTTTTTAATGTTCATTAAATTAATTTTGAAAAATAGCAATTTTCAATTAGTTAAAACTAAGTTCAGTTGAAACATATAGAATGATGTACCCAACTTTTCCCAGAACCATAAAGATATAAGTATTTTATTAAAAGCTATCTTTTCTGAATAATTTTTCAACATCATTAAATTAAATTTGAAAATATAATATTCCTTACTTAATTTGAGCATAATTTGAGGGATCTTGAATCTTATGCTCCTGAGACGTTAAAGTTTGTTGAATGGGAGTTTGCAGATACGAAGTTAAAAATTCCTTGTCTTATGAATTTTTGTTAAAAATAATATTTTGTTAATAAGTAATTATATATATTATATATAATACATAATTTAAAATGTTTCTACGAAGTTGTTTGTCTACGTAGTTGCTACAATCCGAAAAAAGGACGCGTGAAGTTCTTCTGATTTACTAGTAAAATTACATTCCCGATAAACAAGAAGGATAACACCCTGTACCAAATTTTTTTACATTCACAATGAAAAAAAGAACAGAAAAGTTTTTCTATATAGTTATTTTCAATGACGCATAGAGTTTNAAAGTGCATAGGGGAGCACTGGTAAAGGTATGAATTTTTAGTGACAACTTATAATAAAATAAGATGGATTAAAAATTATTTCGGTAACTGTAATGACCGATAAACGAGGATAGATAAGAAAATAAGGTAATAGTACACAGGCTGTGTGGCCAAACTTTCCAACAAAAAATATTTTTAAGCACTTTAAAATAAAAATAACAAAATCATAATGATATGCACAGAAAGAAAAACTTAAAAACTTTAAAATAATGATAAAAGCATAATAACCCCAAACAAAATTTTACACGTGCAATTTTAAATATGCTTTTCATAGAATTGCACAATCTGCTTTTTTAAATTAATAATTACATTATAGAATTATTAAAAAAATTTATATAAAATTTTTACAAAAATTTATAATATTAATTATGAGAATTTACTTAAAAATCATATACAGGATTATATGTATTGATCATCATACTGGATCGATAAAACTGAGCAAAATAGAAAAATAATAAGAATGTGGCACATTAAGAAAAATCAAAATGAAAATGAATTCATACTGCAAATGTAAATTAGTAAACGACCTATTCTGTCTCCGAGAATGTGCACTTTAACATTTAAAAACTGAAGCGTAAAAAAAACATTCTAGCACAGTAAAACTACTGATTTTATGATTTTGCAAAAATTAAAATGCATTTATCATTTATGTAATTACTTTTCAATACAATAACCAAATTCATTTGATTTAGTTCAACTAATATTATTTAGAGATGTTGCAGTAATGTTTGCTTATTTTATTAAAATTTTTACAATATTTTGTAATTTTTTTTACATTTCTGAAATTTTAAATGAAAACAGCTTAAGAATTGTTTTCAACTAAAATACAATTTTAAATTAAATATAAGTTTAGGCAATTGCTAAAATGATACAAAGATAAATTTAAAGAAAAATTAAGTTTTAATAATCATTTCGGAAAATCGTTTTCTTCTCATTATTTTTTAAATTTTGAATATATATATATATATATATATATAGTTGTTTGCAATAATGCATAACGTTTTCTTGCTTGCTTCGTTTTTGTAGAAGAAAAACTATGTGTTTAATTTTGAAAATTATATTTTCCCCGATACAAAAATAGCACCGTATTTTAAATTTCCTTAAATTTACAATGAAAATATTTTGAATGTTTGATTGAGTTAAAAAATAAAGAACTTTGATGAAACGAAATGAATTGTATACAATTACTATAGGAAGAATTAGTTCATTTTTCAAGAATTAGAATTAGTTCATTTTTATTATAAGATTAGAACTGAATTAGTTTTTCGACTCTAGGCATTGGCTCACCGGCATTGGCTTACCGGCATTTACTTTCTAGCTTGTTTTCGGGTGGAGAAAAATATTTTTCCAGACAAAAAACAGTCCTGTATTACTGCTATAGTTGCTAGTAAGTCGTGGTATATATATATCTCTTAGTCCTCGAGAGAACAAGTTAAAATGATTTATTATCTTCAATGCAAAAAAAAAATTGAAGTTAGCTCCTAAAGAAAAATCCGAGAAGGCAGAAGTCGAATATCAAGACTCAACATTACGTGAATTGTGAAAGCAAAACAGATTAAAAGAAGGATTTCAACTTTGCCAACGAAAAGATGGATAAGAAAACAAAATGAGATAAAACCGTGGCAACTGAGTGGAACGATAGAGGACGAAAGTGACAAATCAGGGCAAGATACATTCCCAAGTGGTATGGAGGGTTGTTGTGAAGAACTGATATTATTAAAATGGAGGATCGGCATTAATATGAAAGAAAGAAGATTCCAGAACATCTAGATGAGCTGACATGAAAGGGAAGGAGAGAATTTTAGAATAATCATATATTTAGAAATAATATTCCAAGAATGTGTGATATTAGATGATTTATTAAATTCTTGACGTCGCAGAATTGGCCAAAACAGAATTGGTTTGAAAATTTGGCCTATGGGAACACGGCAGGTTCATCCGTCATCGAAAATTCGATTAATCATCTATTGCCACATACAGTTGTACACCTGCCAATTCTTTTGCATTTCCGGAAGATTTTATTCTTATAATTAATGTGAAAGCAAAAGTTTTGCATTCATGCTTAATTCTCGTTTTTACAAATTTGATTCATTTTAATTTTAACTATCGATACATTTAAAAAGCAACAATGTCGACTATCCGGGATTATATAAAATATTTTTTTTTTAAAAAAGGTAGAGATCTATAAAAAAAAAAACTTGCAGATGTTCGGTTACTTTTAAAAGGATCAACACGGTATGATTGCAGAGATACCAATTTGCTCCGATTTGTAAAAAAATATTTTCAAGTTGTACCGAATTTTAAGTTACTTTTAGTTTAGTATTTTTCAGTTTAACTAATTTTCCCATCACTACATATCAAAAATTCAAAGTATCATATGAAATAAAACTTAATTGTAGGTATCTCATCTTGCAGATGATGCAGGGGTTATAGTCAAATCTAAATCTGCTACACATACCATTAATAAACTACAGACCAAAATACGTGATTTTGAAACCTGGTATTCTAACTGGAAGGTCGAAATTAATGCGCGAAAATCAAACCGACTCACTATTAAAATTCCTAGACGACTTACTATCAACAATACACTAACTATTTTTGGAAATGATATTCTTATTGTTGATAAGGCCACTTATCTGAGCCTTACAATAAATAAAATTTTTAACTGGGATAAACATGTTAAGAAAGTAATAGCTAAAGACACTGGAATATACAATAAATTAAAATGTCTACTAGGTCCCTATTCCAAAATGTCACATAAAAATAAACGATACATATACCTCGCATGTATCAAACCTATAATTACTTTTGCATCCCCTGCCTGGTGCAATCACAGTAATGTATATGCTAAAAAACTTAATTTCTTCCAAAATAAATTACTAAGAAAAATGTGTGGAGTCCCATACATTATTCAAAACAAAGATATACACAGAGATTTTAAATTAAAGACCCCCACTGAAACTTTTAATGACACTTAACACACAATTTTATGAAAAAGCACAAAAATGCTCAGCCCCAAACTACAACAATACTTTTAAGCAGGAATGCTAATTGAAGGTTCCAAAATCAGATCTCTAGCGCACTTTTTCACTAGCGATGCTATTTTATCAAATAAATTCGTCATTATTTTTTAATCTTTTATTGATACTTACTATTTAATTTATAAATTCAAATTATAACACTGCGAGCGATTCGCGTTGCAGTTTTTTCTCAAACTGTTCATAACTCTGATTTCTTATTGGTGCTTATTCTATACAGCCAATGACGTTGCAATTGCAGCAAATGGTTCAAAATTATTTTTACTTTTTTCTATATCATGATTATTTTTCCTTTTAGTTTTCTTATTATGTTTTAATTGATAGCGAGAGGAGAATTAAGTAGTTACCTACAATGCAGGTGGTTATATTGATTTACCGTTACGAGAAAAACTCCTACAGGAGGCTTTACCCAGAATTGAGAATGAACTGGCAGTAAAACTATTAACTTTTACCATGTTTTTGAAAAAGTAAAAGATTCGTGATTACCAGGACTTATTAATTTATAGAAAATGTAAATAGGGGTATTTAGGGCCTAGAATTTAATTATTTTTAATTCAACCTGTAAATACTTCATGATGTATGGGTTAGGGGCCGCTGCGCGGCCCAGGCACCCAATTTTTGTTAAATAAAGTAGGAAAGTAAGTAGAATTTAATTCTTAGTATCAATTTATCTGACAGTTCCATACCTAGAAACTTTGACACATTTGGCTTAAAATTTTATTTCTCTATTTAAAGTGGTAGTAAAAGGTATGCTTTTCTATATATTCCTTGCATTTATAAACTTAATTTATAATCTTTTTGACCACTACTATTTCTAAAAAAATTAACCATGCATATTATTAAGTACAGCGCATGTATCTGCCTAAAATAGTAATTTAACCCTTTGACTGCTAACGGGACTCATTTGTCCCAACAAATGTTTAAAAATTACTAATGGGGTGAAAAGCACTTAGAACCTCATTGTAATATGTCCCAGTCGTAGAATCGAACCAAGTATATGTGTTTCATGTGTCAAATATCCCCTAGATGGCGCTTAAGAGTTTGTTGCATGAAATAGCATTGTGATTTTGCGCTGGGACAGATATATCCCCCTAGTATTCTTCATTGGGACAGATATATCCCACTCGTATTCTTCATTGGGATTGTTATGTCCATTCATATTTTCTCAAATGAACAAATATGAGTTGTCCAATCTCTAATGTCGGGTTATGCAATGATTGCTTTACCCTGTAAGAAAAAAGTCCATATAATAAATTTTTCCGGAATGATAGATGTGCTTGTAGTAAGTCAATCACTACAGGTGGGACATATGTATCCCACCATTAAGTACGGCCGGGACATATATGTCCCAGCCTCTAAATTGATAATCGCTTGTCAGAAAAATCCCAAATTCTAAATTTTTCCTTATTTGTGACCTATTTTGTCCTTTTGAATAATAAACGGGACAAAAAAATTCGTTTTTTAAAATTCGTAGACATTCCATTTTACTACCACTGGGAAAAATCATACTGGAAAGGACTAAAAGTTGGCAGGTATATTTCTCGTGAGTGAAAGTCAATGTAAATGTTTATTTTTGTGTTGTATTTATCACTAAAAAAATATACTACTTACAGCCAATTGAAAATTTTTTCTTTTTTAATTTATGATATATGCATTCAGAGATGCCAACGTGGTCCGGACAGCGAATAAACATTTTCGAGTGGTAGTGTTCAATGTATGATTCTTGGTTTAGTAAATTCGCTTTATTGGGTGTTAACTCACGACTACTTCTAAATAATTCAAAGGCTAATGTGATTAAGCCACTTTGTAATAGTAATGTATATCCCCCTAGCATAGGCACTCCGATAAAACTGTATAAGTCAGTCAGAGTCAGTAATAGTAATGCAGTATCGAGCCTTTTAAACAGTTAACAAAATTAACCGGAATCTGAAAATTTTCATTTGTTTACTCTTATCTCTACTCTTTTTTCTTTGAATCTTTTACCAAACCCAGAGCTGTTGGCATCTCTGTACATTTACAGAGATGCAAAACTTGCTTCGTTTTGCAAAAAATAAATTATATATATATATTTTCTAGTGGTAACGAAATTAAAGTAATTTTCAGTTTAGTATTTTCATATTTAGTAATTTTTCCACCACTATATATCAAAAGTATCATATAAAATGCAACTTTATTGCAGTTATCGTATGGTGACACTTTTAAACAATGGGCGCAATAAAAATGGGCGCAATTTAAAAACTTTTACTATTTAATTCGCAACAAATTTATTAAAACCTTAGCAGAG
The DNA here is from genome assembly GCF_043381705.1 of Parasteatoda tepidariorum. Taxonomy (NCBI): domain Eukaryota; kingdom Metazoa; phylum Arthropoda; class Arachnida; order Araneae; family Theridiidae; genus Parasteatoda; species Parasteatoda tepidariorum. Next base: position 25,019,169 of record NC_092212.1, read on the forward strand.
AGAAGAGCTGATAGGTATTAGCATTTGTCATACTTTCCCCACCGAAATTGAAACTAACTAACTAATCAAGTTTTCCAGAGTACCTATCTATGTATGGATATCTGCTCTTTCATCTAAATTGAATAATATGTGGTGGAAGGGAAGGGAGGTACTGCGTTAACATTAAGTTATATCTCAGAATGAACAATAATTGATAAAATCAAGTCTGAGTCATACATAAAAATAAATCGCAAGGTGATACATAATAAAGGGAACAAATTGAAGATAAAGATAAAGAAAGAATATTTACACTATTTACAAATACCGAAATTGAAAGATTAAATGCGTTCTTTTAATATAACTTAAATTTACTTTCATAGGTGGTAGTGAATGATTTTAGTTAGTATTATTTCAGATATTGCATTAGATCATCCAGGAATGCCAACTTGCTCAGCTTTGTAAAATAGTATTTTCTAGTGGTAGTGAAATTTAAGTTACTTTCAGTTTCGTATTTTTCATTTTAAGTAATTTTTTCACTACTAAATATCAGAAATTATAAGTATCATATAAAATGAAACGTTTCCGCACCCATCTACTGGCTACTCGATTAAAAAATAGGCGTAACCATCATTCTTTAACGAATTTTACTACATAATTTAGTACCATTTCATTAAAACTATTCCAGAAAGCGGGGCAGTTGGTATCTCTGTATATCTACTGCCGTCTTTTTTTTCTTCTTTTTTTCGAGATGAGAATAATCGAATAAAATATTTGAGATCGATAAAATGAAATTTATATTCATGGGAACGATTATATCATTTATGGGAACGGTTTCATTTTATTTCATCATCAAATCTTCCTCTTCTTTAGTTGTGCTAGCTGGACACCTGGGCCGCGAAGCGACTCCTATCCCATCCATCGTGAGTAATTCAGCATTGTGTGAAAAAAAGAGAAAATCAATAAATCCGCACTAACCAATACTACGAAATCATGTTCAAAACTGAAAGGTATATACTTACACAATTGAAGGGCTTAGTGGAAGAACCACGTAAGAGACATTTTTAGGGGAATAAACGAATCAGAGACAATAACATTATATGGTTGCATCAGTATCAGTATGGTTTATGCAATAGAATTGTTTTTGATTTCACTTTAATCTTAACGTAATTAATTCACATTAATATTTAGTATACTTGCATGACTTTTATTTCAAATTAAGCAGTGGTAAATTAAATAAGGCAAATAATTATAAGTCCTGACTTCCAATCAATTGGTAATAAAGTAGTTTGGATACCACTTTTTTTTCGTACCCTGAATATACCCTCTCAGAAAATACCACTTAACTGGTTCTTCCACTAAGTTATTCAATTAATACAGCAAAATTTTTTATTTATTATTATTTGTTGTTCTTTCAGGTGACTTTGCGTTATTAAATTAAACAAATATCTTCTTTTTTTGTAGTTAATCCCAACAGAATAGAGATCAGTTGTATTTAGCATCACTTGGCATGACGCTATTGCTGGCGGCCAACTCATTATAGTCAAAATTTTCCACTATCAAGAAATTTTTTTCCGACATGTATCTCGTTCAAGGGGCCGTAAAACAGTTTATTTCAGTATCGGTATTTAAGCTGCTTAGTATATGTGCTGTTTTAATAATCACCAAATACATCAATATAATACTTTATACCTATATTAGTGATTTTGATACTTATTACATTACCCTTCAACATTTGAGTTTTGTGCTAAATACATTTCAGTTACAACAAACTAAATCCGGAATTTTAAAACCCAAAAGAATTCTTACAAGACCTTGACACAGACTTTGAAGTATTTCTCTATCACATATTTAATTTACTGTTTCAAATATAAGTAGTGGTGGAGGAAAAAAGTTCTTTTTATTCTAACTCATTAAATTAGAATAAAAAGATTAGAATAAAGATTGGAATAAAAATTATTCTAATTCATTAATGCACTATCTTTGCTATCAATGGAAAAAATATTTTCGGAAAATACAGCAAACCTGTTTTAGAATTCTTATAAAAACTGCACCAATTACCATAATACCAGTAGTAAATATTTCCAAAATTAGTTGTCATCTGCGTATGGCGATTTTCTACGGTTTTCCTTAACGGATTTTCCATTAACCTTTTTTTCCGTTAACCTTTTCTCCATTAAATTTGCTTTTCAGCTCATAGCTTATTTCTTTCATTTCAATTAATACATATTATCAACATTAATTAAACATCATGGTCGTCAATAATAGGATGCCATTTTTTATGGTTCCTCTAGATGAATAATACCTTTACGCCATTAATTTTGCTTTTTAGTACATAGCGTATTTCAGTTATTTCAATTTTCATATATTACATCAACTAAGCATCATTGATGTGTATAATAATAATGATAATAATAGTATAGCAATTTTTCACGTTTCTCCTAAACAAATTAGTACCACTTTTTTATTATTAATTTTATGTTTAAATACATAACTAAACTTTTTTATTTCAATTAACCACCAAACAGTTACTCCGAATAATAGACTATACTGGCAGAGCAATCATAAATAAAGAAACAATAGCCTTCCTGATGATCGACATATCCAAAGCATTTGATAAAGTATGGCACACTGGTACAATATATAAACTCATACAGCTGAATTTTCCACCCGGCAAAATCAAGCTTCTATCCTGCTATCTTTCTAATAGAACATTTCAAATCACCATCTAAAACAAAAAATCCACAAAGAGAAACATCACAGCCGGAGTACCACAGGGCAGCATTCTGGGACCGATATTATACATATTATACACTTATGATTTTCCTATAAACAAAGCCGATTATAACAGCATAACAGCCTATTACGCAGACGATACCGGTATTATTATTAAATCCAGAAACCCAAATCATGCTCTTCAAAAACTACAAGACCATATAGACGAAATAGAAGACTGGTGCTTAAAATGGAAAACTGCAGTAAATGCTGGAAAATCACAAATATTAATTATACAAAAAAGAAGAATTAAAATACTTCCACAACTTCAACCAAAAATGTTCAACATACCAATACCAATAGTTAAAAAAGCAAATTATCTTGGCCTTATAATCAATAGCAAACTCACCTGGAATGATCACATCAAAAGCACAATAGATAAAGCAAATGCAGCAATAATAGCCATACAACCATTAATATATAATCAGAATATGTCACTTAAACTAAAGAAGCTACTATATACAGCAATGATCCGCCCAATACTTACCTATGCCTCACCTGCCTGGACAACGATACCTCAACATCTACTGAAGAAATTAAACCAATGCCAAAACAAGATCCTTAGAAAAATAACCTGTGCAAGATGGTTCATCCGGAATACCAATATACATGCAGACCTCAAAATACCAACTCTATCACAGCATATATACAAGCTAAACGCAGATTTTTTCGATAAAGCCATAGAATGTAAAACAGCAAATTTTAATGAAATCTTTAAATTTGAAAATTATATCAAAGATAAAAACTACAGACCAATAGCTGCACATTTCACCTCCGACGCCTCATATCATAACTATCAAAACAAATAATTTCATCAACCTTTCTGAAAATAACGTTTACTCATGCTGATACAATTCTGAACAACTCCAAAATCAAACAAACACAGTTTAGAGCAAGCTGCTCAATTTATTTTTGATTCCTTTTTAGTTATTCAAGCAAAGAGCTTGAAACATTCATAAAAGCAACTCCATTGCCTGCTTACCTCATTGCTCAACCAAAACTGTTCAAAAATTCCAGATGAATGGGATAGGGGACGCTTCGCGGCCCAGGTGCTCAATAAAATCTAAACACTAGGACTAGGACTTATTTCAATTAACATTGATTTATAATTTGAATCAGTTGATTAATTATGTGGAATTGATATTCAATTTCCGCTGAATTATGAACTTTTATAGAAACACGTTTTAGACAAATTACTATAAACAAAGTAAACACGTGGCATCAAATAACTTGAGGAATACTAATTCGGTGACGTAGTCCATGCGCGATCACGTTCGTATTATTCATTTAATTTATCTGACATAGCGAATAAAAATAATTAAATATTAAAGTATACGTGCATTAAACTCTTTTTTTTCTGATCAAATTGAACTATAATCTAGTAAATAATCACTAGTGTTATACTCAAAATATTTGAAAATATGCACTCGCCTATAGTTAAATTTAAAACAATGGCTAATGCTTAACCAATCAGAAAATTCCATCTCGTTTTTCACTCATTCTGCTCGAACGGTTAGTCGCAGAATTTTGAATGTTGACAGAGACCTTTTTCGTCCTTCGAACTATCTGCATACAAAAAAACATAATAGACGAGCGTATAATTTATTTTCCATGAAATGTTTACGTTATTTAAATTATTACTATCTGGATTAGAATATAAAAGTTAAAATTGGTCCAAAGTATAACATTTTCCTCTAACTATTCTCTCTTCAATACTTAAAAATTTTTTTGTTTTATGATTTGAAAAATTTCTATTATAGTAAATCTTTGTGATTTTTTGGCAAATTATACCATTTTCTTTTTTAATTTCAATGGAACAAAGAAGAGTGAGCTTATAAAATAAAAATCTGAAGAAGAAAATAAATTTTCCTATTTCTTTTTGAAGTAAAGGATTTTTAGTCAATATTCAAAGTGAGGAATGAGAAATTGTTTTTCAAAGAAAGCAGTTAAAAATGACTACAACTTCTGAACAAATTAGAATTTTAAAGAAAAAACGACAACGTAAAATTAAGTTGAGAAATAAGAATGGTATCTTCAGCACATCAAATTTAAACTGTTTTGTTACATTTTTCTGGGATATATATTTCAAGTTTTAAAAATGAAATAGTAAATAAATTCACAATAGAGAGAGAAATATTCAAATAAAGCCTAACTGCTAAACTTAATTTCAGAGCTGTGCATTAGATCTCCTAAATAAGTATGAAGTATAAGCATGAACGTAAATAAGCAAACTTTACCCATTCCTAAATAATTCATAGCATCGTTCAATTTTCAATCAGTATAATTCAATCCTAAATTAGTATACACTTCAAAATAAGCGAAATACAAAGTCCTTATCATCAAGAATAATTTGAACTTCTGCATAAACGTAAATCTGTATGATACACATGGCTAGCGAAATTACCAACGTAGATATATACATCGTGGATGTTTATCTGAAGTTAAATTGTCTTTGGAATAATTCAATTCTAAGTAAGCTTATTGCAAGTTCTGAATAAATGTATGGTTCACAAAGTATGCATAATCCAAACTACTAAATAAGAATAATCCAAATCACAGAATAAACGTAAATAAGCAAAATTCATCTTGCAAGAGTAATTAAAGTGGTATATTGTATATTTATCTGAGGCTCCATCGTAACAAATCGATTAATATTGCTTTTGAATTACATGAACTGAGCAAATTATATGCTTTAGTAAGATTCTGCTAAATTTTTACTATTAAGAAGGAATTTTTAACAAATCAAGAATATTAACGATGCTGCTTGATCGTTAAATTATGATTCTGTTGCGTTACGCATTCTAAATAATCAAAATTCATAGAATAATTCCATTATAAGCATATAATCCATAACTAAGCCTAATTCTATCCTAAATAAGCTTATACTAAAATATAAGCGTTATCCAAACTCTTAATAAAAAGTAATCACAACACCTAAATAAGCATAAATATGCATAATCAAAACAACCAAAGAAATTGCAGAGGTATGCGATGTAAATGTTCATCTGCAGATCCATCAAAATTCATTATATAATCTTTACCTTACTCGATAACAAACTGCATGATTCAATTCTAAGGAAAAAAAAAACGCCGAAATTCTCACTTAAACGTTTTACTTTGAATTAAATTCAAGAAAAACCTCTTTAAAATGCATAATGTATAAAAACTGCTCAACAAATTCTACGCTTTAGTAGGATTCTATTAATTTGCCTGTTAAAAAAGTTTTCTTAACGAATCGAGACCATCAGACATGTTGTTATAATACGTACAAGTACAGGTGCGAGGTGCACATTTTAGAAATCACAATTTATTGAATAGTTCCATAATAAGCAAATAATGCATAACTAAGCCTAATTCTATCCTAATTAAGGTTAATCTCCAAACTTCTGAATTAAAATAATCCAATCTAAATTACCTATATTATTCATTAATTTTTCTGTCAAAAAATACATATATTTATCTGAAGCTTCAACGAAGTTTATTAAGTAATCTTTAATTACATTATAACAAAACTACATTATTCCATACTAAAGAAAAAAAATCCGGATCATGATTTTTAATGCAGAAGCATCCACAGAAACATTTTATTTTTAAACAAATTCATAAAAATTACCTTTAAAATCCATAAACTATAAAAACTGTTTTAACAAGTTTTATGCTTAAAACTGTTTTTCAAACTTTCAGGGTTATCATTGCGTTCTCAACAAATAGAGACCAATAGCGATGTTGTTATATTATGCACACGTTGAGCTGCTCATTTTAAATAAACACAATCCTTTTAATTATTTCATAAAAAAGCATATAATCCATAACTAAGCCTAACTCAATCCTAAATAAGACAATGTGCTACATTCCAAAATAAACATTGTCCCATCTCTAAATAAAACTTATCCAATCAGCGTAAATAATTATTATTCATACTGCCGAAGAAATGACAGAAATCGGCAATGTTGATATTTATCTAAAGCGAAGCTCCATCATAATTTATTAAGTACACCACAACAGAGCTACAAGGTTCCATTCTAAGGACAAAAATAAGCCGAAATAGGATTTTTAACGCAGAAATATCCATAGAAAGATTTTACTTTCAAACAAATCCATGAAATTACTTTAAAAGAAAAATTAGAAAAACTGCAAGTACAAGCTTTGTACTTTAATAGGATTTTGCTAATTTTCATGGTTAAGATAGAGTTCTCAACGAATTAAGGCCTTAAGCAATGTTGTTATATTATGCACATGTTGAGCTGCATATTTGAAATAATCACAATACATTTAATTTTTCCATTAAAAGTATATAATCCATAACTAAGCCTAACTCAATCCTAAGTAAGGCAATCCGTTCCAAAATAAGCATTGTTCAATATCCAACATAAAAATAATCCAAACTTCTAAATTAGCGTAATAAGTATTATCCATACTACCAAAGAAATCATAGAAATAGGCAATGTCGATGTTTATCTGAAGCGAAGCTTCATCCAAATTTGTTAAGTACACCACAACAAAGCAACGAGGTTTCATTCTAAGGACAACAAATAAACCAGAAAAGGATTTTTAACGCAGAAGCATCCATAGAAACAATTTACTTTTAAACAAATCCATGGAATTACCTTAAAAATGCATTAACTATAAAAACTGTTTCGACAAACTAAACGCTTTGGAAGGATTTTGTTAATATTTAGTGATAAGAATTTGTTCTTAACAATCCGAGCTCATTGCTAGATTACGCACACTTTGCAGAGCATATTCCAAATCGAAAGAATGTTTAAAAGTTTCAAGAAGTTGAAAGGCAAAGAAGATTTCCAAAAATGAAATATATCTTTGAAAATTGTGTCTCAAACCAAACCAAGAGAATTTTGAAACTGTTAGGATAGCAGCCTGAGGAATTTCTGTAGCGCTAACGCCCGGCTTCCCTGTTTTGGAATGCCTTTCATTTTTTGTTTTTGATTTGTTTCTTACGGTAAACATGTCCTAGCTCGATTCCTACCTCAAGCCCCGGGGCTTAAATGCCAGATGAAAAAATAAGTAAAATCTGAGGGTTGCTCTGATTGGATCGCACTCAGGACGTAAGGACCCACCCCATCTCGAAAAAAAGCAAAAATTGACGGGGGCTTCGAGGTTTTAATTCAATTCGGGGGCGAGGACCGTCTGTGCTTATTGGACGGCAGGGGCGCCACCAAGGGCGGAGAATTGCGCTGTGAGAGGGGCGCACATTGTAACCGGGCGGCCGACTCGCAGACGAGAGAGGGGAGTTGAGAGATCGGAGGTTTCTCCAGGAAGTCCGTCATCTGTAGTGGAAAGTTTTTCCACATTCGACGAATCGTCTGCATTCTTATAAAGGTATGATATTTTTAAAAAAAATATTTGATTTTATTTGTTTTGAACATAAAAATACTGATTTATGTTTCTTGGTATGTTGTGAAATTTTAAAAAATATTTTGATACTATAATTTTTTTACCAATAATTACTGAAATTTTTTCAAAAAAATCTTGATTATAAGTTTAAAACAAATTATTTTATTGTTTTTATTTTATACGGCACAGTTAAAAATTTTATTCCACGCTCTTAATTTATGTTTGTATGCAATCTGTATAAAAACCAATAACCATAAATATCTCTTAAAGAAACTTTTTTTAAAAATAATATTGAAAAATTAATATTACATTATGCTAATGTTCAATTATGATTATTTAAATTCTAAAAAAAACCATTAAGATTTATTATCAGTTGAATTTTTTTAACGAACATATTCCGTAAAGATAATTATATTTCTTCAATATCCGTTCATAAATCCTAGAATAAAATAAAATGTGCATAAAGTTTTTTAATTCAGATTAATATAGCAAAAAAATTTCATATGTTCATATTTTATGATCATCATAACAACGAATACAGATCACCAATCACGACACGATTAAATCAAGATTAAAATATTATTTATGAAATACATTTTTAAAATTATGATTTTTCGAACAATGATGAGGATAAAATAATTTTTAAAAATTATTATTATTTCTAAAATAATTATATAAATAGATTGTACTTTATTGTTATAGAAATAATTTTTATTTTTAAAATAATTTTCAATCTTACCTCTTTAAACGCGAAGTTAAATAAATAAATAGAGTAAACGGGTTCAAAAATTTTAATTATTAATGCTACTTTAAAGCAGATATTTTTATGAAACTGAGTTACAGCTTTTTAAAGCAGATTTTTTTTAATAATGTTAAAAATATAATAAGGTATTTTTAAAGCAGTCATAGTCTTAACCTAATTATAGCTTTAATTACATTCTAATAAAGTATGAATAATAAAATTTACTCATTTTTTATTTTAATTCTGTGCTTCTGTTAAAAATTGGCTTTTGGGGAATCCTGAAATACTAATTAGATGTTATAAATTGACTAGAAAAAAAAACGAAACGGAATTTAATCTGATGAATCAACTGTGGGGAAGATGGAAAGATAAATAAGAAAATTAGCTTTAATACCTAATGAAACTTCAATGTGTTTCTAATAATCGTTTCTCAACCCTCCCTGATTCCTCCGGCAATTAAGGAGGTTTTGATGCTTTTATACTCTCCTTCCCCGCTAGTGATAAGGGACATTTCAATTATTTTTTTATTTTTTTCCTCATCTAAGTATTTACTAGAAACCTAAGTATACTTTTATTTAAATTTTGATAAATATTTTAAAACTATACATTGGGGGAAATACCTGCATATTTCATATTTGTAAGTAGTTTTTATTAAACATAACGATTTCTATTAAGTGCTAACTAATATTGAGCTTTCCTAAAAGTCATAAAATTCATATTTGATTCTTAATAATGAATAAAGGAAAAAGTCACTTACTTGTAAATATTTATACAACTAAAGAGGACATTGCAAATAATTATTTCAAGCGAAATCACACTAAACTAAAATTTAAGCTTAGCATCGAATTGATTATATATAATGAACTGAACAAAATCCTACAGGTTGTTTGAATTACCAATGGAAGTTGCAAATGTTTTTGGGAATCAGCTTTTTACATATCCTGAGTTGTTCGCGATGTTAAATAAACTAAAACAATCTTGAAAACTTGAAACTGCTTTATATTTTTTAATATGTTTTTATATGTCGGAAACTGCCTGAAATTGTTTTTTTTATTAAAAAATGATATAACTTCGATCTAAATTTAAGTAAAATGGTAAAGCAGCATCAAAATCATGCAGAAAATTTAAATTTTTTTAATGTTTGGTATCATTATTCCTATACCATTTGTAAACTCATAAATGTAAAAGTTGATAAAATAAAAGATGTGTTTCCTTCGAATATTCAATTCATAAAACTATTCTTCAAAAAAAAAAAGTATGTAGGTTATAGAACAGTGGTTACCAACTGGCGGCCCGCGGGCCACATCCGTCCCGCGAACTAAAATATATTTAGTTATCGTTTTTTTGCAGACAATTTTTGCAAAAAATTAATATGGGTTTAAAAACCTTTTCTTTCGCTTAAAAAACCTATTTTCTTCGTTTCTGTGAAATTTAACATGCCAACGGTGCAAAAAAATTTATTTCTCAGGTTTTGCATCCAAGAAAATATTTATTCAAATACAAAAATAATCGTGTATATTTCTCTGTTTTATTTAGTTTTTTCTTTGTATTTTGCAAATATAATTTGGCAAGTGCGTATCAGAAATTTTCTCGAAGAAATTCTCCCATTTAGCTTTTTGAAACTCATTCTGGACGAAATTATTTACAATTGTAAAATTTTAAAACGTATAAAAATCATGAATCAGTGAATATCATGTTTTATTTAAATTCCTTGAATTGAATATCGCATGAGCGGAAAAAAAAATTAATTTCAGATGCTCGAGCATTATTTGTAATGCTTGTTTGCTCTTTAATATTAAAAAAACTTTGATAAAAATCTGACAGTAATATTTAATGTTCCTTCAAAAATAAAAGAGCCCTATATAAAATTTTGATAAAGTTGCTGCCCGCCGCTTGACTGGTGTTTTTAATTATGGCCCCCGCCACATGTAAGTTAGTAACCCCTGTTATAGACTATAGAATCTAGACAGGTTGGTTTCCGTAACGATAGTTTATAAAATATTATTTTGTTGATATTTTTCAGACATTTGCATTCTTCTTTTGTGTATTTAATTGCTTCTTTATTATGAATATTTTTTCAAATCTTTTAAAAATTCTTCCTGTAGAGTTTTTTTCGTGCAAAAGTTAAGAACTGCGAAACCAAAACAGACAACTAAAATGAAAGGTAAAGCATTCCCGCAACAGCCTCTTGTGGTCCAGGGGGTTTTAGGTCACGGCTCGACAATTACGTGACCTTAAGCATGATTCTGGCAATGTGGTCAGCACTGGGAAAAGGCACAGACTGCCTTTACTTCCCAGACAGACTGATACGCATTCATCTGAACTTCAAGCCGTCGCTGGGGATCGAACTCCAGTTCGAATGACCGAATGATAGTTCGGTGCTATAACCACCGAGAGCAATCGGTTTACGAAACGAAAATAAGTTTTTAAAATTTTATTTATAACTTATTGCTTTACGATAAACATTTTTTAAAACTTTAAATTTAAAAAAAAATGGCCTGGTATGAATGTTTTGTTTTGTCTATTGGTTAAAGAAAATGCAAAATAGTTTTGAAAAATTTTTTTTTGGGGGGGGGGGATTTCAATTTTTTTTAATATTTTCAAAATATATAAACAATGTTGAAAAATCTTTAGAAAGGGAGAAAAAGAGATTTTAAATTACAATATGAAAGCAGGAGGGTTTGAGCAATTAATATCTTCGGGGGTTTTCGATTACATGATCTAATCTTTTACTAGTGGTTTATGTAGTCGGGCAGATTGAAATGAATCGTAGCGTTTTGACGAGTAAAAAGGGACAGCTAATTTATTTTTTAAAGGAAACGAAATATTTAAATTTCAGCTTTAACTTATTTTAAACCATTATAATCGCTAGTTTTAGAACCAAGAAAAAAAAAACTTAAGTTATTAACTTGCCCCGGGAGTTGAAATATTGAGTTTTTAGTTAAAAGTATTTAATAACAAATCAAATTGGAAATAACAGTGGACATGTTTCAAGCGATTCCCATTTTCGCGACTTCTTTTTTCTTTTTTTTGCTACTGCGAATTTTCTATCTTTCCTTTTAACCTTTATTTTTACATTTTCCGTCGGCAACTTAACGTTTCATATTTCACATCACTTTTCTTCTCATTCACGCCTGGAAAGTCTTGAAAATGGGCGCCTGTTTTAGAGCGCTTGAAACATGCTGAGTGTTATTTTCAATTTGTATGTTTTTCAAAAAAATGAAGTTTTGAATCAAGTAATATATTACCGCTTCAGTTTCTTGGGATCAGTTATTTAATTATTATCTTTATTCTATTTATCTTACATTGCATGCAGTAATAATTTCAGTTGAATTAGTACAATATGCAATTCATGGCACAGCATTGAGTTTACGGCATAAACATAAAAATAACAGTTTTGAAACAGTAGACATAAAAAATCTAAGTTTGTGTTAATTTGGGAGAATATTCAGTGAGTTTTTCTTTTTAATGCAATAAAAAGCAGTACTGAATAGCTATTTTTAGTTTATGGGTCACGATGAACCCTATTTAACATACGCAAATTCTTCATATTTTCGTACAACATGCCCATACTGTTGCCAAATTAAAATGGCTAAATAAATAGCAGGAAATGTTGACTGGTAAAGAAAAAAGACCTACGTGCCTCCCATCTTTAACAACACCAGAATCGCCAGTTCTTAAAAAATACACGCAATATTCGTTGAGGCGATAGCACGAAGAGTGTCTGTTTAATCAAACAAACTTGGAGTAAAGCAGTGCATTTTAGTAGTTTTTAAAAAAACTTTTTTAAACAATATTTTGCTTTAAATATTTTTATAATCTCATTTACCGGAGTTAATGTAATAATAAGTTTTCTGACGTTAAGGGGAGATGGATTCTTTCGTGCGAAAATTTAGCTATGTATTATTTAAGCTAATATGAATTGTTTATTAAATTTAATAAATTGTTTTGAAATTAAAGAAATTTCTATTTATAAAGTATACACAGTTGTGCAAAAATGCGTAACAATGAAAAAATATTAAAATTAACCTCAGTATCTCAAATGTCAATTGTATAAAAATATCTAACAATGAAAAAATACAAAAATTAACCTCCGCTTCTTTAAATAACAATTGTATAAAAATATCTAACAATGAAAAAATACAAAAATTAACCCCCACTCCTCAAATGACTATTGCATGAAAATATTTAACAATGAAAAAATACAAAAAAAAACCTCCGCTTCTTTAAATAACAATTGTATAAAAATATCTAACAATGAAAAAATACAAAAATTAACCTCCGCTCCTCAAATGACTATTGCATGAAAATATTTAACAATGAAAAAATAAAAAAATTAATTTTCGCATTATCGAATGTTAATTATATAAAAATGTGTAACAATGAAAAAATGGAGAAATTAACCCGTGCATCTCAAATACCTGTTGTATAAAATTATGTAACAATGAAAAATACAAAATTTAAACTTCACAACGCTAATATCAAAAGAAAATTCTCATATTTGAATACTGATGCTTTAAGAAGTATAAATTGCCATAAGAAACAGCTTTTTATAAACTCGATCAGTGTTTTGAGGAGAAAAAAAAACTTTTGATGTATTTTCCCCTCCTTCTTTCGATGCATTCAAATCATATCAAAATATTTTATAATAATTATTTAAACAAGCCAATTCTTAGAAATTTTTCGAACCAAGTGTATATCAAACATTAAAAAAATTAATAAAATATTGAGACCGAGGGAGAAAAATAAAAGAAGAAATATAAAAGCAGAAAATGAAAAAAATAAATTGATAACAGTAAAAATCTAACTTTTTTGCATTTTAACTCAAAATTGTTAATATAATAATGTCTTTAAAAACCATTTTATTAAAAATGTCAATTCCAAATTGCTAACTAGTCCTAGTGTTTAGATTTTACTGGGCACCTGGGCCGCGAAGCGGCCCCTATCCCATTCATCTGGAATTTTAGAACAGTTTTGGTTGAGCAATGAGGTAAGCAGGCAATGGAGTTGCTTTTATGAATGTTTCAAGCTCTTTGCTTGAATAACTAAAAAGGAATCAAAAATAAATTGAGCAGCTTGCTCTAAACTGTGTTTGTTTGATTTTGGAGTTGTTCAGAATTGTATCAGCATGAGTAAACGTTATTTTCAGAAAGGTTGATGAAACCAAATTGCTAACATGAATTGTCTTTAAACTTTAGACTATTTTGTTTCGAAAATGTATTGATTTTTAAGGTTAGAGTGTTTTATTAAAATGCATTTCAACCAATGATTCATGCTGAAGATACTCAAAATTTGAGTACATTTCAATTGAGTATTTTTTTTCTTCATTAAAGCAAAATTAATTTCCTTGAGCTTTGCAAATGATTTTGTCTGTAATTTCTGAAATTGGTTTCATTTTATTTTCTTCACTGAGACATGAAATTTTATAACAATCTAACCGAATTCAATGTCTTTACTGTTTCATACTAAGCTCCCAAAGTCGTATAAAACATTATTGATTTTGTTCTTTGCTATTTTATTCAGACGGCAATGGAAACTGATAAACCGAATCCGTTACTCTTTTCCCTCTTCCATATCTTTTTGTTATTATTTCAAACAATCTGAACCAAATTAAAAATTGGGTGAGTATAATTTCAAAGTACGTAAGTTAGTTCTTTTTAAACAAATATCATTGGTTCCAACATATATCATGTTTTCGATTAAACGGGATATTCGATAAGGCGAGGGAGTTTTATCCACTATACAAAACTTATTACGTGTCTCAAAACGGAGAAATTAATCAGTTGAGTAGCTCAAAATAAGTAATTAATATTATTATTACAAAGTAAATAGTGTAACTCGTAATTTTATATATGAACTGTACAAACCCGAAACAACGAAAAAATACAAATGAAGATATAACGACGAATAAATACGAATATCTTCGATTCCAATGTATAATATGAATTCAATTAAACTTGATATTCGATAATGCGTAATTATTACCTGTAATTTTTTATGCAAACTATACAAAATGCAAAATAAGTTCCCGACGAATAAAGATAAGACTAAATATAAGTACGAATAAAGACCAATAAACGAATATTCTCGTTCCAATGTATATTAAGTGTTCATAAAGATACGACGACGAATCAAGATGATTAAACAATTCTCAATTAACAATACTCGGTTCTAATGTATATTATGTATTCAATTGAACCTGGTATTCGATAATACGGAGTGTTACATGATATTTTTCATATCTACTTTTCCAAATACGAAATAAAGTGCACGACAAATAAAGACAAAGAAACGAATATCCTCGTCTCCAATGTATATTATTTCTTCAATTAAATTGAGTATTCGATAGTGTGGAGGAATTTTATTTACTGTACCAAACTGATTACGTCCTAAAAATGGTATAATTAATCAGTAGAATAGAGTAGCTCAAAATAAGTAATTAGTATCATTGGTATAAAGTAATTAGTGTTACTTGTAATTTTCCCTACAAATTATACAAAATACAAAATAAAGTAGTTATTTAATGTAAATGCACTAGTATATTGGAAATTGTAAAAAACAATGCATGCAAAGCATCTTGATATTAACTGGAATTACGAATTCATTTTTAGTTACTCTTCATTACATCATTCTTTGGAATAAAATAGTACATTGCTTTTTTTTACTGTTTCGAATATTTTTAGAGGTTTTTTACCATATCGTCTTTATTATATAATTTGCGGAAAACATTTTATGAAGCTGGGCTTACTAACATAGTCAGACAATTCGTTTATATATTACCCAATAAATTGGATTTGGCAGTGTCGCCAAAATATGATTTAAAAAATTTCTTAGCGTTTGTTTACTTAATTTTTATTTTCTTACGTTCATCAATTTATTTAGTATTCATTCGTTCACTTTCAATTTTAGATATAAATTTGATTGTTTCACCAAATTTATCTTTGTCAAATTATTATTTAGAATTACTATTTAAGATTAAGTATTAATTTTTCGAGTTGTTTATGAAACTCTTTTAGAGTTATTATTTTAAGTTAAATATTAGTTTTTAGTGTTGTTAATGAAAACTCTTTTAGAATTATTATTTTAGATTACGTATTGATTTTTCGAGTTGTTAATGAAATTTTTTTAGAATTATTATTTTAGATTCAATATTAGTTTTTAGTGTTGTTAATGAAAACTCTTTTGGAATTATTATTTTATATTAAGTATTAATTTTTTCGTGTTGTTAATGAAACTCTTTTTGAATTATTATTTTAGATTAAATATTAGTTTTTAGTGTTGTTAATGAAACTCCGTTTAGAATTATTATTTTAGATTAAATATTAGTTTTTAGTGTTGTCAAGGAAAACTATTTTTGAATTATTATTTTAGATTAAGTATTGATTTTTNACGACGGCGGATACAGACGATTAACTACTAATATATAGTTCGTTCACCAGAAGTTGAGACTTGGCTCCACCTCCTGGGACGCAGAGTTCATTTCAGCGCGGGAGTTAGAAGAGAAACATCTCCGTTGTTAAAATTGAGACAACCCTTAATTTGCGCCAAACACAAAAAGTGAAATCTTTTTCAGTCACTTTGCTTTATCATCTGCTATTATACATTTTGTTACACTAGCTAATTAAATATAGTTTAAATTTAAAAACTGCTGTTCTCCCAGCGAAATGTCTCATAAAGGACAAACTATTCACTCAAAAGATAGAAATATCATAAAAAATGGTGCAAAATATCATCAAATTTATGAAATATTTATTGTTAAAAAAATGCACATAAAGTTTGCGAAATAAATATTTTTGTCAAACGATCGCCAAATAGCAACATTGTTCAGGATTACTCACAACATTCTCCCAAAAATAGCGAAATAGTATCGCCGCATACCACGTGATGAAGGCGGAGCCAAGTGCCAACTCCTGGTGAACGAGCTATACTAGGTTCCGATGTATATTATGTATTCCATTAAACCGGGTATTCGATAATGAGAAGTGTTACTTGTAATTTTTCATATCTACTATACTAAATACAGAATAAAGTTCACGAAGAATTAAGACGAATAAAAACTAATAAACGGATATCCTCGGTTCCAATGTCTACATATTTTTTCAATTAAACTAAGTTTTCGATACTGCGGAGGGATTTTATTTACTGTACCAAACTGATTACGTTCCCTAAAAATGATATAATTAATCAGTAGAGTAGAGTTGCGTAACTTAGAATAAATAATTAGTATCATTGGTACAAAGTAATTAGTGTTACTTGTAATTTTTCCTTTAAATTATACAAAACTAAAAATAAAGTAGTTATTTAACGTATATACACAAGTATATTAGAAATTGTAAAAAGCAACTTACTAATCTTGACTAACCTTACGAACTGAAATTTCAAAATAATTTTTGGTTACTCTTCATTGCATCATTTTTTGGAAAAAAAATAATAGATTGCTTTTTTTTACTGTTTTTAATATTTTTGGAGCTTTTTTTTACCAAATCGTCTTTATTATATAATTTGGGAAAAATATTTTATTAAGTCGGGCTTACTAACATAGTCAGATAATTCGCTTATATATTACCCAATTTATTGGATTCGGCAGTTTCTCGAAAATATGACATCCAAAATTTCTTAGCGTTTGTTTATTTAATTTTTATTTTCTTACGTTCATCAATTTATTTAGTACTCATTCGTTCACTTTCAATTTTAGATATAAATTGATTGTTTCACTGTTAATAAAAGATAAACTTTTAGAGTGAAAAATCAGTACCAAAATTTATCTTTGTCAAATTATTATTTAGAATTATTATTTAAGATTAAGTATTAATTTTTCGAGTTGTTTATGAAACTCTTTTTCGAGTTATTATTTTAAATTAAATATTAGTTTTTAGTGTTGTTAATGAAAACTCTTTTAGAATTATTACTTTAGATTACGTATTGATTTTTCGAGTTGTTAATGGAATTTTTTTAGAACTATTATTTTAGATTCAATATTAGTTTTTAGTGTTGTTAATGAAAACTCTTTTGGAATTATTATTTTAGATTAAATATTAGTTTTTAGTGTTGTTAATGAAACTCCGTTTAGAATTATTATTTTAGATTAAATATTAGTTTTTAGTGTTGTCAAGGAAAACTATTTTTGAATTATTATTTTAGATTAAGTATTGATTTTTCGAGTTGTTAATGAAAAATCTTTTAGAATTTTTATTTACGTATTGATTTTCCGAGTTGTTAATGAAATTTTTTTAGAATTATTATTTTAGATGAAATATTAGTTTTTAGTGTTGTTAATGAAAACTCTTTTAGAATTATTAATTTAGATTAAGTATTAATTTTTTCGTGTTGTTAGTGAAACTCTTTTTGAATTATTATTTTAGATTAAATATTAGTTTTTAATGTTGTTAATGAAAACTCTCTTAGAATTATTATTTGAGATTAAGTATTAATTTCCTCTTAGAATTATTATTTGAGATTAAGTATTAATTTCGTGTTGTTAATGAAACTCTTTTAGAATTATTATTTCGTTTTAAATATTAGTTTTTATTGTTGTTAATGAAGCAATTTTTAAAATTATTGATTTTTGATCATTTTTTTGATACCAGGAGTTTTGACCAAATATCGCAATTCAAAATTACGTTTGACAGGAAGTAACTGATTTGTGAAGGCTGTCAACGATTTTTTCAGGAAAAAAGGGAGGCAGAATGAAAAAGTATAAAAAAAATATTTCATCATGATACTCAAAAAAAAAAAGAAAAAAAAAACCCACACAAAAATCAATTTTGAAATTGTATATATTTTTTTAAAAAAGTCTTAAAATTCAGTTTTGTTTTCATTTTTATAGGTAGCCCTTAATATGCTTACAAATAAAATTTATAGTACTTATAAATAAATTTTTCTTCTTAAAAATAAAATTCACGTAAATATTAGCAGGTAAGTGTAAGAGATTTTAGAAAATTTTATTAAGTTCCAGTAGTTTTCTCAGCATACAAATAATTTTTTTTTATTTAAAATGAAAATTCAACCCTGAAATAGTAGTTTAGTTGCACGAAAATAGCAGTAAAATGTGAAAAATAAAAATAAATAGCGCCGAATATCGAGCATCAAATCGGCAGTACATACAACCAAAAGAGATGATATCAAAAGACTGAAAATATATACCATTAAATGTGCATGAAGTGTTGTGTATAGATCCAGTCGCTTAGTGATGCCATTAAAATACTTATATATTGATCCCCATCTTTTTTTCTCAAACGATAATCTTTAGAATATTTGAAATGGATTATTACTTTTCATTTAATGTTGAGAGCCGAGTATTTAAATATTTATGAAAGGGAAAAAAGGGATTTGCATATTTAGGGAGCTCGTGTTCTTTATGTAAGGTAAGGAACAAAAGATTTCGACTTGAATGCATCAGCCGAAATAGCTATTCAAACATAAATGGGGGAAGTGTTATCTAAAACTGTAACTGTAATGGGAAAACATACCTCGTTGCGTAAATTTTTCATAGAAAAATTTATGTATTTTGTTTATCTCGGTAAAATGGTCTATTCGATCAGTGTGTGCCATTTTTTTTAACTTTTAATAAATTCGAAGATTTTATTCATTTTAAACGTTTTCTAAATTTGATTTTAAAACAGTATAGCGTTTAACCTTATCAAGTCTTACTTTTTTCACTTTTCTGGAAAGAAACAGTTGTATTTTCCTTACATTTAAATTTAGTACAAAAATTTTTTACCCATAAGGCAACTACTTCGAATTAAAAAAAAATAGATTCCGCTTTAGTTTATTTTTGTAGTTTGTTTGATAGAATATATTTCTCTTCTTAAATAGACTGTAATTATGAATTTCGAAGTAATTGAAGTGAATGCATACCCGCATGCCCTTAAACCGCTAATTTTATACTTTCTCTAATTGCATCATTTTAGAATAATGGCTTCTTATTTTAGGAAAGGAAAAAACAAGTTGGTAACACATGCTAATAATTGTTTGTATCTATTTTGTAAAAACACGATAGTTCTATCTTCCATAACATATGACTAATATGAATATTAATATTTGTATCTGAAGTCAAAACACAGTTCTTTTTGAAGTTAAAACGGTAGGAAGCAGGAAGTAACATCCACTGGTATTAACCAGTTTGTAATATCACTTTTTTTCCCCATTTGCGTTTTTCATATACAGAACATTTTTTGTGATTGGACATTAGTGAGTTAAGGCAGAAAAACAATTTGAAAATATGGTCAAAAAATTAGGAGGCATAAAACCATTTCAACATATTTGCATTATAAATTAAAGCACTAAACATAGATACAAAATCACAAGAGTTTATGAATTTGAAAAAGAAAACGAACAATAGTAAATTTGCGAATTTTCTGAAATAAAATTGTTTCCAGTTATTTTATTTTAGAAGCTTCGAGTCAACCCTGCATTATAGATACAAATCTGAAGAACCCGTTTCCGAAGCACGCTTGAATTAGTACTTAAACAGGACTGCCAATTTTTTACGTTTTTTAGAAAAATTTCGTGGTAAAGTGGTTAAGGTCATATTTTAATGTATGATTCTTTGTTTTATAAATGTGTTTTAAAGCTATTTTCCACACCACTATTTGAAAATGATTCAAACGATCACTTGAAACGCCACTTTGTCCCAGCTCTCTCATGCCGAGGCTTTTAAATGTTGGTAAAATTACCCACATTCTCAAAGCTTTAGTTTTTTTTAATTTCTACCACTCTTTAAAATATATCGCAAAAAAGCGTAGTAGAGCAGTAGTGGCTCAGGGGATAGAGCCCCCGTCTCCTTATGAGGCGACCTAGGTTTGAATCCCGGGGTTGGCTGGTCGATACGAATTCCACACACTGCTCGCAACGACCAAAGTGCTGACGTAAAATATCCTTATTGGTAGACGGATCGGGGGTAAGAATCCCTTTACGTTGGACTACCCATGAGAGGTTTCCCTCTCCATTTAACGCACTTGCAGATTAGTTCCGTCAAGAAGTCCTCCACGAAAGCAAAATTTCTTCCAATGCTAAGTCCAAAAGTTCCTTTGTCTTCTGGATTGGGTTCAAAATTACAAGACTATGGCACTGTTAGTCGTAAACTCAAAATAGGTCGGGTGTTCAACGACGGTTATAAAATAAAAAAGCTTAGTTGTTGGCAGCCTTGCTAAGTTTAAAAACAATGAATCTTATCGAATACTGGAAGCTCCCAAAATCCAATTTAAAGGAAAAAAAACTCTTGATTTGGTTCTTTTCTTCAAACCATCAAGGCAAAAGAAATGAAGAAATAATCTTGGAAAAATCAAGTATATGAATAAAAGCATCATTTGTTATAATGCTAAATTGCGGAGGAAAATTACTTTAAAAAATTAAATTTGAATTGCACACACAAAAACGATTATCAAATTTTATACAAATCTACTTGATACTTCATTCGTTACTAAAATCTGTACTGTAAAGTAATCACTTTGGTTACGACCTTTATCATGGTGAAGCTTGTCATTCACATCCACTTGTTGAACCAGCAACTCGTAAATACTTCTGTCGAAGTGTGGTAGTAACTTTTGTTTTTAACTGCCAACAGTTTAAATTTCTCTAAACTATTACTTTAAATTATGATTTTTCCCATTCAATCAACTTTCAAGATACAATTTTTTATGTAGGGGAGAGTGAGGTCAATTGTAAAATTTTTTACTGAACTATTTTTAATTAACAAAAAATCCAATATATTATTAGCATTAATTGACAGACGAGTAAAGTAGACTATCCTCTACTAGAAAAANAGATTAGTTCCGTCAAGAAGTCCTCCACGAAAGCAAAATTTCTTCCAATGCTACGTCCAAGAGTTCCTTTGTCTTCTGGATTGGGTTCAAAATTACAAGGCTATGGCATTGGTAGTCGTAAACTCAAAATAGGTCGGGTGTTCAACGACGGTAATAAAATAAAAAAGCTTAGTAGTTGGCAGCCTTGCTAAGTTTAAAAGCAATGAATCTTATAGAAGACTTGAAGCTCCCAATATCCAATTTAAATAAAGGAAGAAAACTCTTGATTTGATATTTTTTCTTGAAACCATCAAGGCAAAAGAAATGAAGAAATAATCTTGGGAAAATCAAGTATATAAATAAAAGCATCATTTGTTAAAATGCTAAATCGACGAGGAAAGTTACTTTAAAAAATTAAATTTGAATTGCACACACAAAACCGATTTTCAAATTTTATACAAATCTACTTAATACTTCGTTCGTTACTAAAATCTGTACTGTAAAGTAATCACTTTGCTTACGGCCTTTATCAGGGGGAAGCTTGTCATCCACATCCACTTGTTGAACCAGCAAAAGGTAAATACTTCTCAGATTAACTTGCATCAATCTTTGCAAATATAAAATCGCTTTTGTATGTGTTGCAGTGGTGATTTTTCAGTGTGGCATTGGTAAAAATTTAACATTTTATGTATATTAAAGTACTACTACTACTACTACTACTCCTGTTACTACTACTATTAATTATAATGTGACGAAGTGTTGTAGTAACTTTTGTTTTCACCTGCCTACAGTTTAAATTTCTCTAAACCATTACTTTAAATTATGGTTTTTCCCATATAATCAACTTTCAAGATACAACTTTTTATGTACATTAAATTAAAGTTATAAACATACTTTGAAATAAGTAAAAAAACTGCACAGTTGATAAAAATTGATGGTAGAAAATTATATTTTATAGAAAAACCAGTGACGCAAACCCCTTGTACTGCATCCTTATAGTTGCTGTATTATTAATGTTTACACAACTTAGTGATGCCATCTTATTTTTCGAATATCTGTTTGTAAAAGTCACGTTTGCAATGAATGCATTTCGTAGAAGAAATAAAACAATAATTTATTTTCTAAGTATACTTAAAACTCTTTAAAAAAAATCTTGAGTGTTGCTAATATGAGGTGAATTTGCCTAATAATAGATCCCTCCGTTACATTTGACTTAAATGTGTTGTCAACTTAAATAAAGAAATATCTGACATTATGGTGCCACATAAAACAAACATACAAACAGGAAAAATAGTTTAGAATTTAAATTTTATCAACTTAATATATATCAATTCATAAATTGTAAGTTTTTAAATTTTCACTCATTGGTTTTAATCTGGATTGATTTCACTTTTTAAAGATTTTAGTTTTAATGGAGAATTATTATTTATAGCTTCGCATGCTTAATGGATTTTTAGCAGCAAAGTAATAAAAAATGTGTTTAAATATCATATTTCTTGATTACAATTGATAAACAAAATTAACTTGATTACGTAATTTGTTACTGAAAATAACAATCACTAGCAATCAACCATTAACAACCGCAATATTTATAAATAATAACTTTCTTCATAATTAAGAAGACTTAATTACGGTTTCAATTTAATTACAAAAACACATTTCTTCTTTCAAACAAACTCCACTTTTTATATAAATCTAATGGGAAAAAAAGCTACTTACTTCACTGTCTTCATTTGAATATTACATTAAATACGGACATAAAAAGTGAAACCTCGGGATAAAAAACGAAAATCTTAATTGCTTCCATATCTTTTAATGGAACGTCGCTTTTTGGAACAACTGGGGAATAAATTTTTTTTTTTCTAAACTATAATAAATATACTTTCGTATCAAATTACAAATACACGTTAGAGGAGAGTAGATGATGAAGAACTTTACAAGGAGTGGATTTCTTGTCGGTAGATCTGTAAATCCAACAAGAATTTTCTGCTAAGCCTCGCATTGTAGTGGAGGAGAGTTGAGATGTTTTCCCGCTTCCAAGAAATAAAATCCCGGTAGCTATTACTCTTCATTTAAATGTCGTTCGGACTGCAACACGATAAAATACTGTTTTCTACCTCTGTAATATGTTTCTTGGGGATTTTAGATTTATATTTCGTCGAAAACTTGTAGTATGGTTTTATATGTAGCTTTCCATTGAAGTATAGATTCGAGTTTCCATATATTTTCCCTATTCTGAATTTTACTGCATACATAAATATGATAGAATATTTATACGGATGAATATTAATAGAATTTTAGAAAAGTTTTTGTTTTTACAATTTATGTTACTTTCCAGAAATATAACCTGAATATATTATTACTGCTAATGGTGGTTGGGAAATTTTTCGATAAATTTGTAAACAATAAGTGTTTTTGAATTTTCGTAATATTTTCATTGGCAATTTTTTTTACTTATAATATAAAACACGATAACTAGTTATAAAAATGTTCGAATTCTACTAAATTAACTAAATTCGAATTTTACTAAATTAATAAAGAGTCGAAAACATTTTTTCGCATGTTACTTTTGGTTTATGGATTCTTGAAGTTGTGATGTATTTTTCCTACTTTAATTCATTCTTACTTCATTCATAGGTTAGAATATACACTGTTAGAATTTCAATTATAAAATTATGGTAAAATTACCGGCAGCAGTTTATCCATCCAATTAACCGTAATCGAATTTTAAATATCTGACTTTTTTGAAATAAAATTTCTCAGGAACTGTTCAATCGGTTTTGTATTTTGCCATGTAAAATTATATTCTTCTAAATTATGCAATTCTAGAATACTTTACAACTCGAATTTGTTTCGAAAGAATGTAATAAAAGTTTTTCTAAGTTTTTGCTCTCTGTACATTGTACTCAGATGAAAGGTTCAATTTTCAAAACTCCGTATCTCGAAATCTGTTCATTTTTTAACATCAGACTCACGAGTTCTTTTGATTTGGAAGATTTTAACCACATCAAATCAATATTTCTGTCAAATCGACTGAAACCTAATTCCTATATAAAAAGTGCGGGGTCCTTTCGAGAAAGTAATAATTAGGATACCAGTCTTTATCTTTTTTTAAAAAAAGTTTGTAGGAATTTGGACCTGTTTTAAATCTACCTCATAGTATTTGGTTTTAAATGTTGTAGTGTTAATAAAATTTGTGCCTTAATTAACCCGTTTTGTCCCGACTTTATATATTGAAATGATACAAGAAGTGGTTTTATGGAAAAGGTGGTATAATATATTATCGAAATTAATTGGTTTTTCTACTGTTAGGGCGTTCAAAAAGTCTCTGATAGATCAAAAAGTACTTGCTCCTTTTAATTCTAGATCTAGTCAGAAATAACTAAATCATTGTGGTATCTGAAAATCTTTAAATTCACCCAGATAAATGAAAATGTTGGAAAAAGTTTCCCACCACAATGAATGTCTTTGAAAAAAGGAACTGTCCTTAACATATGACGCTGGGCGTTAACCGGTTAAAGAAGTAATAATACATAAACGCTCAAGTTTTTTTTCGGATATTTACTCTTGCTTTCATCTCAGTAGTTGTTAACAAAGTATTCTATAAGTGTTGGCTTATAAATCATATAATGTGGTTGATGCAAAAATCGTTTTTAAAAGGACACATGTTAGAAAGCGAATTAGTTACGCTGCCATTTTCCAGTTGCATTAATTAGGAAAAATATAAAAAGACAGCAAATTTTTAAAGGTAAATTATAATGATGTACTCTATGCAATTTACTACATGTTAACTCTAATTTACTACATGATCTTTTCAATAAAATGGGAAAAATAAATGCTCAAAAGCACTATTATAAAATAAAATTATTACAGATCATTTAATTTTCGTACTATAAGTTGTAAATAGTTACTCAAAACTTACTTTTAACTTTAGAATAACTACATACATAAATCATTAGTAGCAATGTTTTTTCTTGAAATTGCGATTAATATCTACTTTCGTGAAATTAAATTTTAATACATTAAGGTATTCAGGAAGATTTTAATTCTAGAAATGTTTCTCAAAATTGTCTAGTTTGAATAGTTGTGAGTTAAATTTTCAACTTTGTATAACAGTTTTGAATGATAGGATATTTGAAAACCCAGACATGCGTTTGACAGTAAATAATTTCGTTTAAATACTTAAATTTTTTAAAATTTATCCAATAATGATCTTTGATTGATCTTCATGATCTTATGCATAATGCATCGCCAATAACCCAATCATTTTGCTAAAAACATTTAATAACCCGAGAAATATTGAAATTTCTTTAAAAAAGAAACTTAATTTACCATTCCTTCATCGGCTAATGATCGGTGGTAGTAATTCGAAGCAATATAAATGAAAACCTGGGAGCAAAACCATTTAATTTAAAACCGGTTTTCGTAAAGATTCGTTATAATTAAAAATAGTAATAATAATAATTATTACTATTTTTAATTATAAACTATCCAACACTATTTACTATTTTTCCGGGTAGGAAATATTTCTATATAGATGTTTTAACTAATAGATAATTCTTAGTAGTCACGGATATCTTAAATTCCCTGAAAACAAGCGAAGATTAAGTCACTTTTACCGTTTACCATCTTGATATACAAACTGCTATCAGACCAGATCAACAGTTGCTATAACTCACATAAAACTTGCAGACGAGAATAAAAAAGAAGCTGAAACCATCTTTTTTTTAAAGATATAGTCTGGAAAGGACATTTCTCTCTTTTCATTAACACAAATCAAGAAAAAAATTTCATAATTTGCTGCTCGACGAAGAACGAAAACGATCTTATTAACGACAGAAAACGATAAAAAAGGAACTATTTTTTTTCACTTTATATCAATTATACCTTAGTTTGAAAAAAAAAAAACTTAGGCTTTGTCGCTAGCACTTACAATAATTGACAAACTCATTTCTTCATTGTGCTTTCGTTAGAGCCGCAAAGCTGTTCTCCGGTTACAGTTAGTCTTTAAAGAAATACTTCTGAGTAAATAAGACTTTCAGGTTTCTTTTTTGTATGCAAATGTATGTTCGCTTCAAGTGAGGATGCACTTATGCGTAATTAAATTAGTGTGTTTGACGTATTTTATATTCAGTTCCTCTCCATTTTTAAAGAAGAAGAATACAGCTAAGAAAACATTTTAGAATTCATAAACATGAGTAGGTACCGTCATTATTTCTTTAAAATGCAATAAAATTTTTGGTTTTTTTATATTTATTAAATATAAAACTTTTTATATGAAATGCAAACTAAATATTCTTTGTTTGAATTAGATTTTATTACAAATAAAAATTATTCTCAAATATTAAAATCAACATGCAACCTATTAATGAGCTTGATTATTAAAATCGAAATAAATCAAATCTTAATAAATAAACCAAAATTTTTTTTCGGCTATGGAACCCTAAATGTTCGAGATTCTTTTGGCGGAACACCGGCATTATGAAAATGAAAAAAAGTTTATTAGCAGCTGTGAATATACTGAACAAAAAAAAAGACTATCAATTATTTTGAAAATATTTATTGTAAAAAATAAAATATGAATTGTTTCTTGATGTATGGATACAATCAATAATATAAGCTGAATTATAAATTTAAATAAGAACTGTTATATGCATTGAGAAAAATTTTCATCGAAACTTAATTCTTTATTCTTGAATTATTTTGGTTTGAATCGGAAATTCTCGATTAAATATCAATTATTGTATTTTCTTATAAATATTTATCCTTTTTACAAGTTATTCATTTCAGAGTTATTAAAATAAATAATTAATATTCAAAAAGTAAATATTTAAGAAAAGGGTAGAAAATCAATCCTAAATTAATAATTTTTCATTGACTACCAATTTAGTTTTAAAAGTATTAAATACTCAATTAAATTACGCTAGGATGAGACCTTGAAGCATATAAATGTGACACTAATGAACTCTGTTCTTTGGTTCGCTAGCTTGAAAAGCCCTTGAAATAAACTCTCTTAGTTAGCAAAATTTTGTTATTATTGTTATGTTATAGGCTACCAAGCAGCGTTGTCAACTTTTCATGCATTTAGGGAAAATTTCTTCTAGTGGTAGCTAAGTCTATGTTTCACTTTTTGTTTTGCGCCAGCCAGGGCAGTTAGCATGCCTAATTGCAAAGCCAATGGTTGTGGGTTCGAATCCCACGCATGGATATTTATCTCTGTGTTGTCTTCTGTTGTGTTGTGTGTGAATTTAACCCATCCTATGCACGGATATCTGTGGCAGTGTGGTGTGGGCAATGTTGCTCGCCTCCGTGACCAAGGCTCAGAGGTTCCCACCGGGTAACATTAAAGACCAGCACTACCGGCATCTTTAAAATGCTTGCGAAATTGCCTTAGTTTTTGATTGACTGTTATAAAGTATTTTGCAAAAAGTGTAGTAGTTGGCAGCTCTGTTAAGGTTTTTGTAAGGTTTGAAATCGACAGTTTTTTTGCAAAAAAATCACACCAGAGAGAACGAATTTTGGAGGTTAATGAATTTAAACACTAAATTAAAATAAAATATATATTTAAATAATGAAAAATAAGCTATCAATAATAATGAATTTTAATACTATAATAAAAAAATTCTTCAGTAATTATAATAGAATGTGAGTTAGATATTATAATAGAATTTTTCAGTAACCTCAAAGGGAAACCACGGCCTAAAACTCTTTATTTATAAGGAAAAGATCTTCGCTCTGTTCGCCTTGCTTTTCAAATTGAATATGAGGATGATTAAATTGAATATTTTAACATGATCTAGATTAATTTCTAAAAATTTAACTTCAAGTGATTTGTGATGTGTTTGTCTTCAGATAGGTTTACGATGCTAAATTGACTTTCTGTGCTTTGCCAAAAGCATTTCTGTTAAAATGGCAACATGTGTGTCAAAGTTTGATATTATAAAGTCTTTATGGTCGTTGTCGTTTTATGTAAATAACTGACATGGTTTGATTAGAATAATGGAAATACTTCCATACTATATTTCTTTTAGCAATACAAGAAAACAATATAGTGAGCAATATTTCTTTTATCAGCAAATGTTTTGGAAAAGTTTACACAGCAAAAATGCTGGCACAATTTGAAAGATCATGTCTGGAGTTTTTAGAAGTGATGTTTTCCCCCCCATGCAAAACTTGAATCGTTCTAAACGAGGATAGTAAGTTAAAAGCAAAGTTTCTTCTTAATACCACTGTAATTTAAAAAAAAAACATTGTTAGATAAATATTATAATCTGAAATTTATAATATTTATGTAAGATGAAATGAAATGTTTATGAAGATTATAATACTTATGTTATTTATGTATTAAAGCTAAAACAAAGAAAGTTATTGCTTTTAATACTCATTTTTGTCGATCTAATAGAGATTTATTTTCCCTCATATATAATCTTACTGTATTAGAAAGCACTAATTTGGGGATATAATAGTGGGAGTTGATGACAGATTATGTCTTTTTGGTGCTTTGTTTTCTGGCCCTTCTATTAAATTGTAAGAATTTTAATTATTATTTTTTCAAAATAGGTTTTCTTATTCTCTTTAAAAACATTTTTCCTTACCTTGCTCTTTCTTTGTATTTTAATCTTAATATATATAAGTCTACATAATTAAACAACTCT
>NC_092212.1:25049134-25065910 GCF_043381705.1 Parasteatoda tepidariorum
ATATATATATATATATATAAAGATTAGAGAGTTGTTTAATTATGTAGACTTACCATACATATATATATATGGTAGGTCTACAAAATTAAACAACTCTGTAAGTGCAAAATTACAGAATTGACAATAATAATTTTCTTCACAAATTAAATAGTACATTAATACGTCTTTAGATTTATCAGGATTAAATTTTTAGACATTACTTATTCAAAAATGAAATATATTTTGAAGTTAGACAAATAAGAAAAATAAAAAGTTTGAAAAAAAATATTGTAATCAATTTATTTGACGAAACTAAATTGGAGAAGTCTAGAATTTTTTACAATAAATAGGAGAAGAATTTCTCTGAAAATTTGCATTTATTTCAAGTTTTTTTGTTGCTTTCATTCTCTTAAGAGAAAAAATCAAATTTGCATTGATAAATAGCAAAAGAGGTATGTTAGGAAATCAAAACGTTTAATTATTCAGTTTTTAAGAAGGTAGCAAATTGGCTTTGAATTATTTTTCCATCGAGAGTATGTTGTCTGGAGAATCGATTTTTTAAATCCCTTTTTTTGTGTAATCTAATTATATATGTTTCTAAATTCATTTATTGAAATGAGTTTCTTCTGAATCCGGAAAATTTTTGATTTTTACGAAGAATTTCAGGATATATATTTCAGCTTTCTTAAAATATTTTTTAAATCTTTGTGACATCTTAAATTTATTATTTGAGACGTTAGCATTTTCTAATGTTATATTTTGAAACTAATAGGAGGGGTTCTTTTTTCTTCTTTTTTATAATCTAATCTTCTATTTTATAATCTATAATACTTGCCTTTTATTTGGTTGCTGTTCTAGTATCATATTTTCCAACTGTTACTCTCCCATGGAAGATCTTTCCTCGGGAAAGTCAAATGTTAGCATTAATATTTGAATCTTGGTTTAAAGCAATAATACATATAACTTTGAACTAATTTATGTGTATAAAATATTAAGCTAACTTTTGACTTCTGTTGACTTTGACTAACATTGATCTTCCGCTGATATTAAGTTAATAATAATAATCGAGGAGCGATTGCCCAGTAGTTAAGGTATAGTGCGGCTTTGAGGAAAACTCTTCCAGACTGAAAGTCTGGGGTTGTCTGCTGCTATGGTAACAAGCGAGAGCACATTTCTAATGGGGGTGCAATGGAGGAAAGAAGGTGTCGATTGGTTAACTCACGCTGACCTATACCAAGATCAAGACAGAAGTATTCACCCCACACCCCGTGACTTTTTCTTGTAACCATGGTACCCGCCACGACGCGAGACTAGTGTCTGGAGGAGTTCTCCTGAAAACCACACTATACTAAACTGTCACTGTGAAGAACTGGGGTATGATCTTAAGGGGTGGTCTCTATTCCCCCAGCTTTAGATCGATAGGTACCATCTTATCAAGGAAGTAAAGTTGGCCTGTGTGCAATGCTGACCACGATGCCACAAACATGCCATTGGTCATGAAATTGTGGGGCCTAAATCACCAATGATCCTCTTGGCCCACAAACGGCTCTTGCAGGAATGCTATATTTCGTTTATAATAATAATTATTCAAAAATAACGTGCTTACTTTTCCAACGAATAAAAAATGTGAGCTATTAAAATTTTGGTTTTAATTTATTGAAAGGACGCTTTATGGCAATTGATAGAAATTGTTTCCGAACGCAAGGCTTTTTTGTTCAACCAGTTTTTAAGAAA
This sequence comes from Parasteatoda tepidariorum, assembly GCF_043381705.1. Taxonomy (NCBI): domain Eukaryota; kingdom Metazoa; phylum Arthropoda; class Arachnida; order Araneae; family Theridiidae; genus Parasteatoda; species Parasteatoda tepidariorum. Next base: position 25,050,848 of record NC_092212.1, read on the forward strand.
TTATAACTACCAAAATATGCTTTTTCAATCACGAAATATAATTTATCAATTGTATTCTAATAAATNGAGGGGTTCTTTTTTCTTCTTTTTTATAATCTAATCTTCTATTTTATAATCTATAATACTTGCCTTTTATTTGGTTGCTGTTCTAGTATCATATTTTCCAACTGTTACTCTCCCATGGAAGATCTTTCCTCGGGAAAGTCAAATGTTAGCTTTAATGTTTGAATCTTGGTTTAAAACAATAATACATATAACTTTGAACTAGTTTATCTGTATAAAATATTAAGCTAACATTTGATTTCTGTTGACTTTGACTAACATTGATCTTCCGCTGATATTAAGTTTATAATAATAATAATCGAGGAGCGATTGTCCAGTGGTTAAGGTATAGCGCGGCTTTGAGGAGAACTCCTCCAGACTAAAAGTCTGGGGTTGTCTGCTGCCATGGTAATAAGCGAGAGCACATTTCTAATGGGGGTGCAATGGAGGAAAGAAGGTGTCGATTGGTTATCTCACTCTGACCTATGCCAAGATCAAGTATTCACCCCACACCCCTATTTGAAATGACTTTTTCTCGTAACCATGGTACCCGCCACGACGCGAGACTAGCGTCTGGAGGAGTTCTCCTGAAAACCGCACTATACTAAACTGTCACTGTGAAGAACTGAGGTATGATCTTAAGGGGTGGTCTCTATTCCCCCCAGCTGTAGATCGATAGGTACCATCTTATCAAGGAAGTAAAGTTGACCTGTGTGCAATACTGACCACGTTGCCACAAGCATGCCATTGGTCATGAAATTATTGGGCCTAAATCACCAATGATTTTTTTGATCCACAAACGGCTCTTGCAGGAATGCTATATTTCGTTTATAATAATAATTATTCACAAATAGAGTGTTTACTTTTCCAACGAATAAAAAATGTGAGATATTAAAATTTTGATTTTAATTTATTGAAAGGACGCTTTATGGCAATTGATAGAAATTGTTTCCGAACACAAGGCTTTTTTGTTCAACCAGTTTTTAAAAACTTATAACTACCAAAATATGCTTTTTCAATCACGAAATATAATTTATCAATTGTATTCTAATAAATGAAAAATACAACTATAAATAAAAATAAATTGGACATTCCTTTAAATACTTTAAATTTAAAAAGTGGACCATTAGTACCTAAATTATGGTAACTTAATTTACGTAGCTGTTATGGGATGACAAAATAATTTTTTTTCTCCAGATCTTCCCTGCATTTTTATTAAGTAGAGTGATAATTTTTGAACCACATGAAATGAAAGATAAAATTTTCAAAAACTGCCACTTTGGAAAATGTTTTAAAATTAGTAGAGATATTCAGATTTAGTTCTTGACGTATGTTCAACACGCTTTCCATAGTGCTGAAGCATACAAAAATTTTGCAAAACTCGCGTGTCGAAATATTGATGGTTACGCTGATTTTCTGAATAGGAGTCTTGAACTCAGGGATGGTTTTGAGACTATAAGTGTTAACTCTGTCTTTAATATTACCTCACAAAAGCGTGTCACAAGAGTTAAGATCAGGAGGATGGGGTAGCCACGAAGATAGAAGTATGATGAGAAACGTTAGTTTTCAAGATTTTACCGAAAAATGAACAAGAGCAACAATAATAAACAACATGCCAAAAAAAAAAAAAAAAAAAAAAAAAAAAAAAAAAAANAAAAAAAAAAAAAAAAAAGAAAAACAAGTTTTAACAATTAAAAAGCTGTCAAGTTTTCCTTCGTGTAGCTCAATAATTGTCTCCTTATAATTAGAGTGTTTATGTTATAATGGAAGATGCTATTTGGGTTTGAATTTAAACATGGTAAGTTCCTGGAATAATAAAGTTTAACGGATTGTCTAAAAACCCTCAACCGAGTCTTCTTATATTATTTGCTCGTCTAAAATCTCTCTTTTATTAATTATTTTGAAAAGTTTACTCATAACTATTAAGTTTTTTTTCCTATTAAATATAGGTTATAAATAATTATCAATGCAATAATAATTAATTATGAAAACTATTTAATGTTTTCAATTCAGGAAGTACTGGTAATTTGACCTCAATGAGAAGATTCATCCATAGGTATTAAATTACCCCTCTTTGTCACCTGATTCTGATATACTTAGGAATAATGTAACATTTTATTTATTATATACTACATACAATTACTATTAAACTATTATACAACCTATAGAAATTATCCCTATTATGAAAAACGAAACACTCTGATTTTGAGTAGGATTTGATGCTTTTTCTCTTTCTGTTAACCAATATGATAAAATCAAGGGTGTGCCTTTATTTCCCGCCTCTGACTGCATTTTCTATTACTTTAACCATAACCCGTTTTATCCCGACTTTTTTTCTATTTTTAAAATTGAAGTGGTGCAAAAAGTGGCTTTATGACAAATGTGGTATAATATGTTATTCAATTAAATGTCTAATATCAACTATTTGTTACCATTTTAGTTCGAAATGTCCCTGCACCTTGAAGTTATATATATCTAGTGATAGAAACTTAAATCACTAATAAATTATGGTTGAAGGGAAACTTTTAATTCTCCTAGATAAAAGACAAAATTAAAACATTTGTCCTACCACAATATATGTTTTTGAAAAAGGAAACTATCTTATAAATATGACGCTGGGCACTAACAGGTTAATGTGTACATTTTCATTAAAGATCAAATGTATGAGTAATATTTCATCAGTATACAATATTGATAAAACATTTAGCCTGCGATTTTTTCAAGTTTTTAAGCACTCACAATAAATACTTCCGAAATGTTTTAATATCTTCATTTAACCCTTTGGAGACGGGTGATTCAGAAAAGCATTCGTACAAAATCAGGTTCAGGACGTAATTAAATAAAAAATGGTAACTTAAATGCAGTCGTTTCTAATTTGACAGACTTACTTTGCTTTTACTTTAATTATTGTTAATTTAATCATATATATAATGTTAGATCAAAGTGTGTAACTAAATAGTTTTATTTTGAACAAAGTAATGGTGAATTAAATAAATCAAACAATTAAAACTCCGCCCACAAATAAACTGCTAGAGAATTACTTTGATTACCAGTTTTATCTTTTTACCCTGATTGATACGGCTTTATGCTGGCACGTATTTACGACAGTTGGCGCGAAAGGGTTAAAGATAAAATGTATGAGCAATATTTCATCAGTATACAATATCTATTAAACATTTAGCGTGTCATTTTTTCAAGTTTTTTAAACACTCACAATAAATACTTCCTAAATGTTTCAATGTCTTCATTTAAATACGGAATTATAATTTGAATAATTCTGATAACGTTTCGGATTACTTATATAACTTAGTTACTACTTAGTTATTACTTAGTTATTACTTATATAACTTAGTTCGGATTACTTATATAAATAGTTTTGTTTTCAGCTAAGACAAATGTAGAAAATAAAAAAAACAACTTTGTGAACTGTTTCTGCCTATAGAATTTTTACCGCCTACTATGACCATTTTGAGGATTTATTTCCATCCATAAAAGGATGCTGGAATGAAATATTGTGGCGGAAACGGAAACAGAGAATAGACGCGATTCCAACTACGATGTCTTGACTAAAGGATATTGAAGCTTTGGAAATCTTGCAGTACCCGTTACTGCTTGCTATATTTCCCTGTTACTGACATGGACACACAATGAATGTCAATGAATTGAAGGAGTCGTTAGGGGTGGTCGCTGAAGAGATACTGTTATAGGGGAGTAGGAGGTGGGAAGAAAAACGATTGGGTTATGAGAGATTATTCCGTTGGTTTATTCTGTGCATGAAAGTATTTATATAGTTGCTTTAAATAACAGCTAAATGTACGTTTTCCGAAAAAAAAATATTAATTTAGTTATGTTTAATTAATCTATTTTCCGATAAACCTATAAAAATTGTAGGCCTTAATAGCATAAAGAATGTCAAAAAATACCCTTTGAAAGATGCAACTTTTTCTCAGGCTGTAAAAAATTATCAAAATAAGCAACATTTATTTAAACTTCGATAGCACTTAAAAACATCAATGCTTGATTACCAAAATTCGAACTATTTGTAACTTATTGTAATGACCTATTAAGGTTCTGCGTTCAGGGTTTGGGAACACGTTCTTTTTTGAAAAAGAAAAAAGAGTTGTAAATTAGTGATTTGATTCTTAGCAGTTATTTCGCAAAATCAAGACCCTCATGCCTCATGTTTCGGCATTTGCATAATACTATTAAAAATATCATTGCTATATTTACCAGATATCATTTTATAGTAATTTATATTTTTAAGGTGAGCTTTTATAGTAGAAAATAGACGTTTTGCAATAGCGTTTTGATTTATGTTTCGATCTGAATCTATACGGATGCCATACCTGCAATATTTGATCATCTTCAAAAATGTTTTTTTTTTTCAGTATAGTGAAATATTTATTGAAGCGATATTGTAGAAATATACATAATTCACTTTCCCCCATAATTTAAAACACAATAAGACAGATCTGTTAACTTTTACTTTTTTTAAGGAAGTATTTCCCTAGCGGTAGTGGAAGTCTTATTGAAATGTAATTGTAGATAAAAATAACTTTTCACAATTGCTATGGCTTGCTCTCATTTTTATTTCTTTAACTTGCTCTTATATATAAGAACGATTTATTTGCATTTAGTGATTGTTAAGATCGTATTTAATTAAATTTATATATCCAAGAATTAAAAGGAAATTCATAAGTTTCATTACTACTTTAAAACTAAAAATGAAATGCTCCGGACAATCCTTAGTTGTCTGCTTCGTGTGTTTGAGTTATGGAATCAACAATCCTTAGTTGTTGTCTGCTTTTTGCGTTTTAGCTATCGAATCAACAATCCTTAGTTGTTGTCTGCTTTGTGTGTTTGAGTTATCGAATCAACAATCCTCAGTTGTTGTCTGCTTTGTGTGTTTGAGTTATCGAATCAACGATCCTTAGTTGCTATCTTGTTTGCGTGTTCGAGTTAACGAATCAGCAGTCCTTAGTTGTTGTCTGCTTTGTGTGTTTGAGTTATCGAATCAACAATCCTTAGTTATTGTCTGCTTTGCGTGTTTGAGTTATCGAATCAATGTGGTGATCAGGAATATTTCGTGTCAAAGTTCTAAAAACATACATTTACGACAAAAATTTATATACGATTATGAGAATCTTGAGTGAGAATCTAGACGAGTGGTAGCTATCGATCACTTATTCTTTCGAAAAGAAGAATAAAAGGAAATATTTTCACTACCAGTATTTTGACTTCTCTGAAAATTATTTGTTCTGAAAATAGCGTTTATATTCAGTAATTTTTTTGAAAAACAGCATGGTTATTTTTAATATTTAAAGTAACATAAATCATACATTATATCAGGCAATTAAAAATATAAATATTCTGGTACTAAACGGAAAAATGATAATCATATAATAATTCATTTAGTTTACAATAATGGAAGATACTAAATTAGCGAGTGAAAATGTAATGATAATTCATCAAATCTGACTTGATTGCTGACTGAGATTTGCCGCAACCTTAATTTGATGGTAGAATGATCCACGTATACGACTGGAAAACAAAGGAATAATAAACGATATCAATATATTAGCACCTATGTAAGAATTCGATGTAGTGCAGTGTAGAGTACTTGATGTAGTTGATTCAGATTAGTTATAAATACAACAACGTTCAAATTTGCTGCAATCATAGTTTGTTGGTAAATTTATCCGAGTATACGACTGAAAAACAATTGGATAATAAACGATATCATTATGTTAGTATCTAGGTGAGAATTTGATGTAATTTAGAGAATTTAATGTAGTTAATCCAGATTAGATTTAAATATAACAACGCTCAAATTTTCTGCAATCGTAAATTGATGCTAAATTGATCCGCTTATTTGACTGAAATACAGGGAAATAATAAACGATATGTTTATGTTAGAACCTTCGTGAAAATTTTATATAGTTTAGACTCTTTGATGTAGTTTTTTCAAAAAATTGGATTTAAATATAAAAACGCTCAAATTTGCTTCTATCAAATTTTGATACGAATCTTATCCACGTATACGATTGAAATACAGAGAATGATAAACGACTTAAATATATTAACACTTAGGTGGAGATTTTATGTAATTTAGAGTATTTGATGTAGTTTATTTAGATTAGATTTAAAAATAACTACGTTTAAATTTGCTGCAGTCTTTATTTGGTGTAAAAGTGAACTGTGTTTACAACTAGGCTACGGAAAAACGATATTACCATGTTATAGAGTAGATCAAAATTTAAAAACTATTTAAACTATCAGATCATAACCTATTCATTGATTAAGAATCGTAATTATTTACTTTTTTTTATTAAAGTGATATAACTAAAACTTTTTTTTTTTAATTCCTTATGTGTCCTAAAAAGGAAAAGGAAATAGTGGTTGATGCGCCTTTAATTTTATTTAGATACAAAAACGTAAATTCATCGTTAAATATATAAAAGAAGAGAGAAATTGTTCGATGCAAAAACAGTCCTTCAACCTCAAAAATATACTTGAATGTTGTTTTTTTCTACATACGACTGGGATGCAGAAAAATACAAATAGGGATTTTTCTTAACCGAAAGTCAAGACCTGACTCAAATTAATCCCCACAAATCCAACTGCGAGAATGAGGTACAGGAGAATAACATAAAGTAGAGATACGCCATAAAAATAGGTCCCAATTGCCAGTAGATGTGAGGGTGGATACAAAACAGGGGAGCAGGGTAAACGGGCAAAGCTCCTAAATTCAATTTGTTGCTCGGTCGTTCGTCTTAAGTACTTACATTTCTCAGGCATGGAAGGCAGGTACAGCGAACGTGCGCCTAGCTTTGATATAAAGGGATTATATACATATTGAAAATAACAACAGTGGCTTTTCTTTACGAAACTCTTCGAAAATTTCGTATTGAGACTGGATTCATTTGCATTTTAGTGTGATTGGGTTGAATAAATTAATTTGAGCAATTATAACTGATCATAAATGTGAATATAGAATGGTAAACTGAACTATGGTGTTTCCTATAAAATGCAAATAATAATGATGCATTTATGCAACCCCATTTTTGTTTTTGGAAAAAAGGAATAGTCCTTTAAGATAAAACAAAACAGATCCGAGTTTTTATTTTTAAACTTATCCTGAACTACAGCTGCTGTGATTTAAAAAGTACTTTTATAAAAAGAATAATAAAGAATTTATACTTATAATAATTTGACTTTTGTAACTGTAGCTACCACTTAAATTTTAAAATATTGCATATAAATGGTAAATTTATTAATTTTAAGATATAAGTTATTCAACACATAAACTTAAATCTCTTTTGGAATGAATATTGCTGAACAGCCGACCCAATTTTGAGTGCACGTCAATTAATGTTCAACTCGTAATTTTGAAAACAATCCAGAAGACAAGAGAACTCCTGAACCAAATATTGGGAAAAATATGCCTTCGTGAAGGACATTTCGATGAAACTAACCCCATACCTGCCAACTTTTAATCCCTTCCATTATGATTTTTCCGAGTGGTATTAAAATGGAATAAAAATTTAAATTTTAAGCAAAAAAATACGTTATATTTGAAAAGTTTAAGCAGCCGAACATGATAGTAACGCATATTAATATATATACTTAATATTTTTAAGAATAGTGATGATGAAAATCATTTAAAAATTTAGTTTATAAAAGAAAAAATAGTATATATTTACTACCACTTTAAATACAAAAATAAAATTTTACGCCAAATGCGTAAAAGTTGGCAGGTATGTAACCCGCATTTGTGTTAGATGGTGACGAAAACCTCCCACCGTTAGCCTGATGACAAGGGGACTCTAACCCATTATCCGTCTACCACTGAGGATATTTAATTTCAGCACTGTGGTCGATGCGAGCCGGATGCGGAATTCGTATCTACCTGCCATCGCTGAGATTTGAACACGGGTCACCTCAATGGCTGGTGAACTCTCTATCCCCATAGCCACCACGGCTCAACCTGTATCTTTTTGAAACAGTTCATGCTTCAATGGTCCACAATAGATTACGAAAATCACAGTGGCGTTTTTCTTAAGAATATATTCGTTAGTTTATTCGCTTCCAAAATTAGAGTATATTTTTTCCATTTCTAATCATTTTATCCAATCTGGAGTGAGGATGAAGTGTGGTTATAATTCCAGCTTCGAAAACCAATGAGTCTGTTTCTATTGATGGCATAAACTAAGTCCCATGTATTAAATTCATAGCAGTGATAATAATCTCAGCAGTAATAATTTTTTTGCTAAAATTTCAATTATAAACTAGAATTTTAAAATAAAATGTTTTCATGATTCATGGCCTGTAAATGCTATGCATGTTAAACTGTTATAAATGATATTCAAAGCCGTTACTGGGAAGAAAAAAGCCATTAGTGAAATTATTTTTATTTTCGCATACATGATAATAGAAAAATAGCATATTTTTCATATTTGCTATCTGCAGTGTACAGATTTGCAATCTACAGTGTTTAATATTTGCCATCTATGGTACCATCCTTGTCAAATGCAATTGGGTAAATGAGCCTAACATGCTCTTTCCCCATTTATTGCATCTATTACAATTATTAGTTTGATGAATTAGTATACATGGTCACCAATTTTAATCGCTTTTGTGAATTTTTTTTCCAAAAGTAACTAAGTTCATACTTTAGCGTATTATGCCTAATTTTGTCAATTACATATCAGTCATTTTCCATGCCACTATGTTAAAGGAATTTTTTAATTTTGAAATACATTTTGGCTCATACGAAATAATAAAAACGATTCATTTCACCAATCTTACTCTACTCGGTTGATTGATACGAACTCCGCTCTCCACTCGTACCGACCATAGTGCTTACCTAAAATATCCTCAGCGGCAGGCACATCATGGGTTAGAATTCCTTTGCTGAAGGGCTAACCGTGGGAAGTTTTCGTGGTTTTCTGAACCATGTAACGTAAATGCGTGTTGGTTCCAGAAAACATCTTCCACAATGGCTTTGCCCCAATACTTGATCTAGGAATTCCCTTGTCTTCTGAATAGGTTTCAAAATGACAAGACTACGGAGTAGAGCGTTTATAGTCAGAATTGGATCGGATGTTTAACGTCGGTTATAAATTAAAAATAAATCTTACTCTATAACTTTTTATTAGAATTTATCCTAGTTGTTAATCCCGTAAATTGTTATTTGACCACAGAAATAAATATTACGGGATGAAGTTCTGAGTTAAAAGCAGGGATATCAACTGCTCTACTTTCTGCTAACGATTTAATAAAGTGGTAGAGAATTAGAAAATTGAATCGATATTTGTTTAAATTTACTAACATTTTAAAAACCATCCCTCTAAATAACTGATACAAACCAAAGTTATTCATAAACTATTGATTCATTTTTATTTATACACCGAAGAGCCATTACATTATGACCACCCTCCATATATAACAATGGGCTCGCCCAGGTTTTCATGGTTTCTGGAACAATGTTTTCATGGGGCACATTAGGACCCATAATCCTCATAGAACAATCCCTGACGTCTGTAAGCTACTTGAACATAGTTGCAGACCAGACTCACCCATTCATGGCAACAGTTTTTCCTGTGGAGGATGGTGTTTACTAACAGGATAACGCACCATGTCATAAGGGTCGAATCGTCATGGATTGGTTCGAGGAACATTTCAATGACTTTCAAGTCATGTCTTGGTCCCCAAATTCCCCTGACCTTAATCCAATAGAGCATTTGTGGTCCTACTTGGAAAACCAAATTCGTTTTGCAAGGCTACCCCCTCCCAATGTGAGGGAATTGCAGGACCAGTCGGTGAGCGCTTGGTACCAGATACCTCAGACTACCTATCAGCACCTTGTGGAATCAATGCCACGTCGGCTGCTAGCAGTTTTGAGGGCTAAAGGTGGTCCGACATATTATTAGCAGGGTGGTCATAATTAGGGCTGCAGGTCTGTCGCGGCGCGAATTTCCGCGAAATTATCATCTTTTTTCCTAAAATCCGCGAATTTCTCAATTTGTCTTGAATTGCGCAAAAATTGCTTAAAATTTGAAAAAAAAATTTTTTTTTTCATTACTTTTATTAAACAGAATTTTTTTTCCCCTGGACCTTAAATTGAACATGTAAAATTGATTAGATATTTAGGGGAGTGAATCAATAGCAAAATGACATGAAAATAGTTCTGGATGTTATAAGAGATAATCACTATTTTGTCAAGTAAGGTGGTCTTTCTACACTTAGGGAGGGTAATTACCTTCCTGAAGTCAGTAAGAGTACAAAAGAAATTGGAATCACAAAAGAAGGAAAATTTTATAAATCAAATCTTTGACAGAAAAATTGTTATACATTCTATTGCACTGTGCAATGAAATTTCTACTGCCTTTCTACATATTCAGTTAATTTTTCCTAGGCGGCTTCTTGTGATTTCTTAAATATGGATCAGTTTCTTAGATGAGAGGGGGAGGGGGACTAGTAGTTAGTGGGGACTTGTAACTAGTAGTTTGAATGTAGAATGTTTGAGTTTTCACAGCAATTACTTCTTACAAAGCAACGGTCAAGGAATTGCGCGTTGGTGAAGGAAAATTGATCGAGTTTTGGAAATCAAAGGCCGAACGCTCCAAAATTGGCAATTCGATTTTTGTCGGTGCCTAAAAACAGCGTTGACGCAGAAAGATCGTTTTCTAAGTATAAAAATGCATTAAGTGATGAAATACGAAGCATTAATGAGAATAATCTGACAATGTACAATACTTTGTACCAAAATTCTGTTCATTTAAATAAAAATATTAATATTGCTTGAAATTCAAAGAAATACTTTTGTTGTGTATTTATGAGCATTTTTTATTATTTGCGCAATTTCTGTCTGTTGCATCATTTATATAATAAATTTTTTTATGTTTAGAATTTGTGTAATTTTTAAAATTTCCCGCAATTTTTCCGCGAATTTGGGGTCTTTTTTCCCGCGACAAACTTGCAGCCCTAGTCATAATGTAGTGGCTCTTGGGTGTATATTATTACCACGAATAAAAATTTGCTCACAAAGCGGAGAAGGTTGGCAGCTTAGTGAAATTCAGGCTGTTTAAGTAACAATGCTATATTTTGAAAGCGCAATTTAAAACTTCTAAAGAAGCTGATATAGAAATCATGAATTAACTTATCTTTCTAAAATAATTAATTATGCTGAAAATAAACAATATTAAATGGTGATATTTTTTTAAATGTATTTTTAAATATATATACAATAAAATTCTACTAAAATGTTTTGTTGGTTTTAATTATTGAACAAAGAAAACAGCTTAGTTTCACTAAAAATACTTAAAACCCTATTCAACTGTATTAAATATTTCTGGTATAAAATGTTTCGTTTCAGAATTAATTATTTCAAACCTAATTTTAAAAAAAAATGGTCGAACTTGTTATTATTACTTTGATAGTCGCATCAAACATATTAATTTTGATGATAATTTCTTTCCTGCCAACTTTTAATCCTTTCGAGGATGATTTTCCCCAGTGGTAGTAAAATGAAATTGTTATTACAATTCTAGGCAGAAACATACTGTGCATTTTAAATAGCTTATGCTGCCTTCCACGATTGTATTACACATTATTATATATACTTAAGTTTCTTAAAAATAGTGGTAGTCAAAAAGATTATAAATTAAATTTATAAATGCAAGCAATATATAGAAAGCATACACTTTACTACCACTTTAAATATAGAAATAAAATTTTACGCTAAATGCGTAAAGGTTGGCAGGAATGTAAAATTTCATTTGTTTAAAGGAAAACCTAGTTTGAGAATTCCACCAATGTTGGATTGCCTGGGGACATATTTTCAAAACAAAACTCTCTTAAAATATTCCATTTCTATTTTCTAAACAAGGGATTAAACTAAACTGATGTTATTTTATGAGTTATTTCAAGGAAAAATATAATTCTCACTTAGAAGAAACAAAGCATTTAAACGCGGAAAACATTTGCATATTTCAACATATATCGTAATGAGAAACGATCAAGCTGCCGAAACATATACTAGAGTGTTATAACTGAATTCAATATTTGTTTTTCGATTGTCAGATGCAATATATAATTGCAATGATAATGTTTTTTTTTTTTGCTTACGCTGTTTACTCAAATGAGACAAATTAAGATTATGATACGGCGAAGAGTCTTTTCAAATGCCAGTTCGTTAAATTTAATTGAATTTATAATGGAAAATGGAATTTTCAGTTTTATTGTTAGAATAATTCATAAGTTGTATTAGCTTCATTTTTCATAAACTGGATTACTCATATTCTTTTGTTTTTTATGATAGGTTTTAAAAGTTTATTCTCAAATTCCATTTAAAACTAAACAACCAATTCTTAAATTAATTAATATTTTTATTTATTTAAAATGAGACGCTTTTAATTATCATTATTTTTAATTGTTTAAAATGAGATGCTTAAAATCATCAGTATTTTTTAATTAAATGAGTAATTTAATACACAAGTTTGTTTAAATTGTTTGAAAATATAATACAAAAATAAAATTTTAGTATTATTTTAGTTAATACCATTCACAAGCGATATTGCTCCGAACTTTTGTTTCTTACGACAGGTTTTAAAAGTGAATTCTCAAATTCCTTTTAAAACTAAACAACCAATTCTTTAATTAATTAATATTTTTAAATGTTTAAAATGAGTTGTTTTTAATTATCAATATTTTTAATTGTTTAAAATGAGATGTTTAAAATCATCAATATTTTCAATTAAATAAAAATGAGTAATTTAATACACAAGTTTGTTTAATTTGTTTGAAAATATAATATAAAAATGAAATTTTAGTATTATTTTAGTTAATACCATTCATAAGATGTATTGCTTCTAACTGTTTCTTACGATAGGTTTTAAATGTTTATTCTCAAATTCCATTTAAAACTAAACAACCAATTCTCAAATTAATCTATATTAAATGAGATGTTTAAAATGCCAGTTTTTTAAGTTTGATTGAATTCACAATAGAAAGTAGAATTTCTTAATGTAGTTTGAATTAATACCATAAGTTGTGTTAGCGCAATTTTTCATAACCAGTATTACTTTTAGCTTTTTGCTTATTACAATAAATTACGAATGTTTATTCTCAAAACTTATCTAACATTAAGCAAAACTTATTAGCTATAACTTATCAGTATTTTAAATCATATAAAATGTATTTAATGTTTTGCAATGTAGAGAAAAAACGCTGTGTTTTTATTTTTTTGTTACCTACAAATTAAGCAATGTTGATTCCATTTTAAGAGTTATTTCAGTCAAAAGTATAATTCTCATTTGCATACATAAAGGAATTTGCATGTATTGTAATAAGAAATGATCCAGCTGTCAAGGTATATTTTCTTTGTTGTACAACCAAATTTAATTATTTCTTATGGAGTGCTATTTGTAGCATGTTACAATATCCTAAATAGAATGAAAATGTTTATTTTTTCCACGGTTTTCTTAAAAGAGACCAAATTAAATTAGAATTCGGCAAATGGATGTTTGAAATGGCAGTTAGTTAAAACTTAATTGAATGTGAGATGCGAAATTGAATTTTTAGTTTTAATGTTGTTTGAATTGTTCATAAATTGAATGAGCTTCATTTTTTAAAAGCGGGATCACTCATAGCGTTTTGTTTCTTACAAAAGATTTCAATAAATTATTTGCTAACTCCATTTAAAACTGAATAAATTCTAATATTAATCAATGTTTTAAATGATCTAAAATGTATTTTATACTTAGCATTGCAGCGAATAGACGCTATTTTTAATTGATTCCTTGTGGATACTTTTACCACTCTGTTACATATTAAGATTCATTTTAAGAATTGTTTTATAGAAAAATTTTCTCCTCACTCGGCGGAAATGAACAATATAAGCGTGGTGAATTAGCATACATGTTATTGTAATGTGAAATGATTTAGCTGCCAAAATATATTTAATTTTGTCCTATGAGTGAGTTTAATAAATATGTTACAATACCCTAAATAGAATGGAAATGTTTATTTTTGTTTTCTCAAGAGAAGCGAATTATATTATGATATGGCAAAGAAACGCAAGTTAGTTCGTTAAATTCAGTTGAATATATAATGGCATTAGAATTTTTAGTTATGTTGTTTGAATAGGAACTCAGTTTAAAGAATCTTCATTGCTCGTAGTTTTGTCCGATAGCTGAATTTGCAGTGTTTGTGCAATATCTAGTCCAGTTATGAATTTGTTTTGGTGTATGTACATAAGCTGAAAGTGAATAAAATAAGACTAATTATGGTTTACTCTGAAATAAAAACTTCGAGCTTCGTTGAAAATGTTTAGTAAGGAAACATATTTCTCTTTTTAAGATAATACCATAGTTGCCAGCTTATTGTCCTTCCGAGAATGATTTTCACCAGTGGTAGTAAAATAAGAATTGAAATACAATTATGAACAGAATTATCTGTTTTCCTTTACTCACAGCTCGAAACTAACATATAAAAATATTGATAAATTTATTTGTAGTGGTGGCCAAAATCATTTCGAAAAAAATTTTGAAACCCAAGAAGCAAGTGAGAAGCAGAAATTTTTCAACGAATTTTAAAGTATTAATATCATTTTAAGCAAAATGAGTAAAATTTGGCTGCCACGCTTAAAAATTGGCTAAATAAAATAAATTGAATGTTAAAAATATTTCGTGCATTTAATAAATTTTTTTGAAGAATTTGTTTTTTTTTCCAACGACTCTTATAACTGAAAGCCTCCACACGGTTTTTTGTAGGTAGTCCGATTAGACCACTATGAAGGTAAACTAGTTAACGAAAGAGCCATTTAATACAAAATCTAGTAAAAATAAGAAAGTGCAAATATATGTCTAAAATTTTTTTTAAATTTATGAATATGATTGGTTTGTCTTATTTTTTTGTCAACCACTACAGATTCAATTCTCAAATATATATATATTAAATTTCTCTCAAGTGTTTTTAAATTAGTAAGGGCCATTTAGGCCTCAGATGTCCAGTTCTACA
>NC_092212.1:25066410-25284922 GCF_043381705.1 Parasteatoda tepidariorum
TTGAGTTATCAAATCAACAATCCTTAGTTATCGTCTGCTTTGCGTGTTTGAGTTATCGAATCAGCGATCCTTAGTTGTTGTCTGCTTTGTGTGTTTGAGTTATCAAATCAACAATCCTTAGTTGTCGTTTGCTTTGTGTGTTTGAGTTATCGAATCATCAATGCATAGTTGTTGTCTGCTTTGTGTGTTTAAGTTATCAAATCAACAATTCTTAGTTATCGTCTGCTTTGTGTGTTTCAGTTATCGAATCAGCAATCCTTAGTTGTTGTCTGCTTTGTGTGTTTGAGTTATCGAATCAATGTGGTGATCAGGAATATTTCATGCCAAAGTTCTAAAAACATACATTTATACATTTACAAAACACATTTACGACAAAAATTTATTTACGATTATAGCAATCTTGAGTGACAATCTAGACGAGTGGTAGCTATCGATCACCTATTCTTTCGAAAAGAAGAATAAAATGAAATATTTTCACTACCAGTATTTTGACTCCTCTGAAAATTAGTAGTTCTGAAAATAGCTTTTATAATATCAGTAATTTTTTTGAAAAAATAGTTTGGTTATTTTTAATATTTTATGTAACATAAAATAATACATTATATCAGGCAATTAAAAATATAAATATTCTGGTACTGAACTGAGAAATGATAATCATATAATAATTCATTTAGTTTTCAATAATGGAAGATACTAAATTAGCGAGTGAAAATTTAATGATAATTCATCAAATCTGACTTCATTGCTGACTGAGATTTGAAGCAACCTTAATTTGATGGTAGAATGATCCTCGTATACGACTGAAAAACAAAGGAATAATAAACGATATCAATATATTAGCACCCATGTAAGAATTCGATGCAGTGTAGAGTATTTGATGTAGTTGATCTAGATTAGTTATAAATATAACAGCGCTCAAATTTGCTGCAATCATAGTTTGTTGGTAAATTGATCTGCGTATATGACTGAAAAGCAAGGGGATAATAAACGATATCATTATGTTAGAACCTTCGCCAAAATTTTATATAGTTTAGAATCTTTGATGTAGTTTTTTCAAATTAGATTTAAATATAAAAACGCTCAAATTTGCTTCTATCAAATTTTGATACGAATCTTATCAGCGTATACAATTGAAATACAGGGAATGATAAACGACATGAATATATTAACACTTAGGTGGAGATTTCAGGTAATTTAGAGTATTTGATGTAGTTTATCCAGATTAGATTTAAATATAACTACGTTTAAATTTGCTGCAGTCATAATTTGGTGTAAACGTGAACAGCGTTTGCAACTAGGCTACGGAAAAACGATATTGTTAAAGAGTAGATCAAAATTTAAAAACTATTTCAACTGTCAGATCATAACCTATTCATTGATTAAGAATCATAATTATTCACCTTTTTTTTTATTAAAGTAATGTAACTAATACTTTTTTTTATTCCTTATGTGTTCTAAAAGGGAAAAGGAAATAGTTGTTGATACGCCTTTAATTTTATTTAGATACAAAAACATAAATTCATCGTTAAATGTATAAAAGAAGAGAGAAATTGTTCGATGCAAAAACAGTTATTCAACCTCAAAAATATACTTGAATGTTGTTTTTTTCTACATACGACTGGGATGCAGAAAAATACAAATAGGGATTTTTCTTAACCGAAAGTCAAGACCTGACTCAAATTAATCCCCACAAATCCAACTGCGAGAATGAGGTACAGGAGAATAACATAAAGTAGAGATACGCCATAAAAATAGGTCCCAATTGCCAGTAGATGTGAGGGTGGATACAAAACAGGGGAGCAGGGTAAACGGGCAAAGCTCCTAAATTCAATTTGTTGCTCGGTCGTTCGTCTTAAGTACTTACATTTCTCAGGCAAGGAAGGCAGGTACAGCGAACGTGCGCCTTGCTTTGATATAAAGGGATTATATACATATTGAAAATAACAACAGTGGCTTTTCTTTACGAAACTCTTCGAAAATTTCGTATTGAGACTGGATTCATTTGCATTTTAGTGTGATTGGGTTGAATAAATTAATTTGAGCAATTATAACTGATCATAAATGTGAATATAGAATGGTAAACTGAACTATGGTGTTTCCTACAAAATGCAAATAACAATGATGCATTTATGCAACACCATCTTTGTTTTTAGAAAAAAGGAATCGTCCTTTAAAATAAAACAAAACAGATCTGAGTCTTATAAACTTAAATCTCTTCAGGAATATATATCGTTAAACAGCTGACTCAATATTGAGTGAACAACTACTAATGATCAACTTCGTAGTCTTGTAATTTTGAAACCAATCCAGAAGACAAGGGAACTCCTGAACCAAATATTGAGAGAAGTATGCCTTCATGAAGGACATTTCGATGGAACTAACACGCATTTGCGTTATATGGTGAAGAAAACCTCCCACCGTTAGCCTGATGACAAGGGGACTCTAACCCATTATCCGTTTACCACTGAGGATATTTAATATCAGCATTGTTGTCGATGCGAGCTGGATGCGAAATTCGTATCTTCCTGCCATCCCTGGGATTTGAACACGGGTCATCTGAATGGGTGGTGAACTCTCTATCCCCATAGCCACCACGGCTCAACCTGTATCTTATTGAAAAAGTTCATGCTTCAAAGGTCCTCAATAAATTAAGAAAATCACAGTGGCGTTTTTCTTAAGAATATATTCGTTAGTTTATTCACTTCCAGAATTACAGTATATTTTTTTCCATTTCTGATCATTTTATCCAATCTTGAGTAAGGATTAAGTGTGGTTATAATACCAGCGTCGAAAACCAATGAGTCTGTTTCGATTGATTGCATAAACTAAGTCCCATGTATTAAATTCATAGCAGTGATAATAATCTCAGCAGTAATAATTTTTTTACTAAAATTTTAATTATAAACTAGAATTTTAAAATAAAATGTATTCATGATGCATGGCCTATAAATGCTATGCTTTGTTCAACTGCTATAAATGATATTCAAGGCCGTTACTCGGAAGAAAAAAGCCAGTTGTGAAACAATTTTTATTTTCGCACACATGCTTATTGAAAAATAGCATATTTTTAATATTTGCTATCTGCAGAGCACATATTTGCAATATACAGTGTTTAATATTTGCCATCTATAGTACCATCCTTGTCAAATGCAATTGGGTAAATGAGCCTAACATGCTCTTTGCCCATTTATTGTATCAATTACAATTATTAGGTTGATAAATTAGTACACATGGTTACCAATTTTTTAATCGCTTTTTGTGAAATTTTTTTCCAAAGGTAGCTAAGTTTATACTTTAGCGGATTATTCCTGGTTTTGTCAATTACATATCAGTCATTTTCCAAACCACTATGTGCAAATGATTTTTTAATTTTGAAATACTTTTCGGTTTATATGAAATAATAAAAACGATTCATTTCTTCAATCTTACACTATTCGGTTGGTTGATACGAACTCCACTCTCCGCTCGCACCGACCATAGTGCTTACGTAAAATATCCTCAGTAAAATATCCCATCATGGGTTAGAATTCCTTAGCTGAAGGGCTAACCGTGGGAGGTTTTCCGAACATTGTAATGTAAATGCGGGTTAGTCCCAGAAAAAGAAAACATTCCACGTAGGCTTTGCCCCTACACTTGATCTAGGAATTCCCTTGTCTTTTGGTTAGGTTTCAAAATTACAAGACGTAGAGCGTTTATAGTCGTAAACTCAGAATTGGATCGGCTGTTTAACGCCGGTTATAAATTAAAATTAAATCTTACTCTATAACTTTTTTTTATAATTTATACTAGTTGTTAATCCTGTAAATTGTTATTTCACCACCAAAATAAATATTACGGGGCGAAGATCTGAGTTAAAAGAAAGGGTGTCAATTGCTCTATTTTCTGCCAACGATTTAATAAAGTGGTAGAGAATTAGAAAATTGAATCGATATTTGCTTAAATTTACTAACATTTTAAAATCCATACCTCTAAATAACTGGTACAAACAGACGTTATTCATAACTAATTGATTCATTTTTATTTATACACTGGAGAGCCAACACATTATGACCAACCTCCATCTATAACAATGGGCTCGCCCAGGTTTTCATAGTTTCTCGCCCAGGAACAATGTTTTCATGGGGCACATTAGGACCCATAATCCTCATAGAACAACCCCTGTAAGCTACTTGAACAAAGTTGCAGACCAGGTTCACCCATTCATGGCAACAGTTTTTCCTGCGNCAATGCCACGGAGGCTACTAGCAGTTTTGAGGGCTAAAGGTGGTCCGACATGTTATTAGCAGGGTGTAATAATGTAATGGCTCTTCGGTGTATATTATTACCACGAATAAAAATTTGCTCACAAAGCGGAGAAAGTTGGCAGCTTAGTGAAATTCAGACTGTTTAACTAACAATGCTTTATTTTGAACACGCAATCTAAAACTCCTAAAGAAGCTGATAGAGAAATCATGAATTAAACTATCTTTCCAAAATAATTAATTATGCTGGAAATTCAACAATATCAAATGAAATATTTTGATGATATTTTGTTTTATATATTTTTAAATATATATACATTAAAATTCTACTAAAATATTTTGTTGGTTTTAATTATTGAACAAAGAAAACAGTTTAGTTTCACAAAAAGTACTCTATTCAACTGTATTAAATATTTCTGGTACAAAATGTTTTGTTTCAGAATTAATTATTTCAAACCTAATTTTTAAAAAAGATGGTCTAATTTATTATTATTACTTTGATAGTCTCATCAAGCATATTAATTTTAATGATAACTTCCTCTAAGATTCAAAATTCTAAGAACTGAAAATGTAATTTCATTTGATTAAAGGGAAACCTAGTTTTAGAATTCCACCAATGTTGGATTGCCTGGGGACATATTTTCAAAACAAAACTGTCTTAAGATATTCCGTTTCTGTTTTCTAGACTACGGATTAAACTAAACTGATTTTATTTTATGAGTTATTTCTAGGAAAAATGTAATTCTCACTTAGAAGGAACAAAACATTTAAACGTGTAAAACATTTGCATATTTCAACATATATCGTAATGAGAAACGATCTAGCTGTCAAAACATATACTAGAGTGTTATAACTGAATTCAGTATTTGTTTTTCGATTGTCAGATGCAATATATAATTGCAATGATAATGTTTATTTTTGATTCCGATGTTTACTCAAATGAGATCAGTTAAGATTATTATACGGCGAAGAGTCTTTTCAAATGCCAGTTCGTTAAATTTAATTGAATTTATAATGGAAAATGGAATTTTCAGTTTTATTGTTAGAATAATTCATAAGTTGTATTAGCTTCATTTTTCATAAACTGGATTACTCATATTCTTTTGTTTTTTATGATAGGTTTTAAAAGTTTATTCTCAAATTCCATTTAAAACTAAACAACCAATTCTTAAATTAATTAATATTTTTTAATTGTTTAAAATGAGACGTTTTTAATTATCAATATTTTTAATTGTTTAAAATGAGATGTTTGCAATCATCAATATTTTTAATTATGTAAAAATGAGTCATTTAATACACAAGTTTGTTTAAATTGTTTGAAAATATAATATAAAAATAAAATTTTAGTATTATATTAGTTAATACCATTCATTGCTCCTAACTTTTGTTTCTTACGATAGGTTTTAAAAGTTAATTCTCAAATTTCATTTAAAACTAAACAACCAATTCTTAAATTAATTAATATTTTTAATTGTTTAAAATGAGATGTTTTTAATTATCAATATTTTTAATTGTTTAAAATGAGACGTTTTTAATTATCAATATTTTCAATTGTTTAAAATGAGATGTTTAAAAATCATCAATATTTTTTAATTAAATAAAAATGAGTAATTTAATGCACAAGTTTGTTTAATTTGTTTGAAAATATAATATAAAAATTAAATTTTAGCATTATTTTAGTTAATACAATTCATAAGATGTATTGTTCCGAATTATTGTTTCTTACGATAGGCTTTAAAAGTTTATTCTCAAATTCCATTTAAAACTAAACAACCAATTCTCAAATTAATCTATATCTTTAATTGTATTAAATGAGATGTTTAAAATGCCAGTTTTTTAAGTTTGATTGAATACACAATAGAAAGTAGAATTTCTTAATGTAGTTTGAATTAATCATAAGTTGTATTAGAGCAATTTTTCATAACCAGTATCACTTGTAGTTTTTTGCTTATTACGATAAATTACGAATATTTGTTCTCAAAACTTATCTAAATTTAAGCAATAAATTTCTAAAATTTATCAGTATTTTAAATTATATAAACTGTATTTAATGTTTTGTAATGTATAGAGAAAAAAACGCTTTGTTTCTACTTTTTTGTTACCTACAGATTAAGCAATGTTAATTCCATTTCACGAATTGCTTTAATTAAAAATATAATTCTCATTTGCATACATAAAAGAATTTGCATATATTATGAGAAATGATCTGGCTGTTAACATATATTTTCTTTGTCGTATAACCAAATTTAATTATTTCTTATGGAGTGCTACTTGTAGTATGCTGCAATATCCTAAATGGAATGAGAATGTTTATTTTTTTCCACGGTTTTCTCAAAAGAGATCAAATTAAATTAGAATTCGGCAAATGGATGTTTGAAATGGCAGTTAGTTAAAACTTAATTGATGTGGAATGCGAAATTGAATTTTTAGTTCTAATGTTGTTTGAATTGTTCATAAATTGAATGAGCTTCATTTTTTTTAAAAGATGGAACACTCATAACGTTTTGTTTCTTACCAAAGATTTCAATAAATTATTCACTAACGCCATTTAAAACTAAATAAGTTTTAATATTAATCTATGTTTTAAATTATATAAATTGTATTTTATGCTTTGTATTGTCGCGTGTAGACGCTATTTTTAATTGATTCTTTGCGCATACTTTTACTATTCTGTTAGCTACATATTGAGATTCATTTTAAGAATTGTTTTATAGAAAAATTTTCTCCTCACTCTGCGGAAATGAACAATATAAACGTGGTGAATTAGCATATATGTTATTGTAATGAGGAAAGATTTAGCTGCCAAAATATATTTAATTTTGTCTTATGAATGAGTTTAATAAATATGTTACAATACCCTAAATACAATGGAAATGTATATTTTTGTTTTCTCAAGAGAAACCAATTATATTATGATATTGCAAATAAACGTAATCGAAATATTGCTGTAAAGTTAGTTCGTTAAGTTCAGTTGAATATATAATGGCATTAGAGTTTTTAGTAATGTTGTTTGATTAGGAACTCAGTTTAAAGAATCTGCATTGCTCGTAGCTTTGTCCGACAGCTGAATTTGCAGTCTTTGTGCTATTTCTAGTCTAGTTATGAATTTGTTTTTGGTGTATATCATACCTGCCAACTTTTAATCCCTTCCATTATCATTTTTCCCAGTGGTATTAAAATGGAATTAAAACTTCAATTTTAAGCAAAGAAATACGTTGTATTTGAGAAAACTCAAGTTAACAAACATGATAGTAACTCATATTAATATATGTGCTTAATTTTTGTAAGAATAGTGGTGATCGAAATAATCTAAAAATTAAGTTTATAAAAGAAAAAATAGCATATACTTACTACCACTTTAAATATGAAAATAAAATCTTCCGGAAAATCCGGAAGAGTTTGGCAGGTATGTGTATATACATAAGCTGAAAATGAATAAAATAAGACAAATAATGGTTTACTCTGAAATAAAAACTTCGAGTTTTGTTGAAAATGTTTAGTAAGGAAACATATTTCTTTTTTCAGGATAATACCATAGTTGCCAGCTTATTGTCCTTCCGAGAATGATTTTCACCAGTGGTAGTAAAATAAAAATTGAAATACAATTATGAACAGAATTATCTGTTTTAATTTACTCCCAGCTGAAAACTAACATCTCAAAATATTGATAAATTTTTATGTAGTGGTGGCCAAAATCATTTCGAAATAAATTTTGAAACCCAAGAAACAAGTGGGAAACATGAATTTTTCAACGAATTTTAAAGTATTAATAACATTTTAACACGTTCACACCGGGGTGACCCACCGGTGGGTCACGCTAGATTGTCTCATCGGGCGGCGCACCGGAGTAAAAACTGGTAACAAATGAATTTAATTTATTAGTTTTTTTCCGGGGATAATAAAAATCCATAACTACGAATAGTTTTTAACGAATACAATTTTTATATTGAATTGCTTCTTCGTCTTGATAAATTTCCTTACAGTGAATTGTTATTGTTGAGAATAGATTAACTCCTCCCGAATATTATCTAATATTGAAATAGTTCTTCTACCAGTATTTTCTCTTTTCCGACCCGCTTTCAGGCGCAACACCCGGCGTGAACGTGTTAAGCAAAATGCGTAAAATTTGGTTGCCACGCTTAAAAATTGGCCAAATAAAATAAATTGAATGTTAAAAGCATTTCGTGCATTTAATTTATTTTTTAAAGAATTTGTTTGTTTCTTCAACTCCTCCTATAACTGAAAGCCTTCACACGGTTTTTTGTAGGTAGTCCGATTAGACCACAATGATTTTAAACTAGTTAACGAAAAAGCCATCTAATACAAAATCTAGTAAAAAGAAGAAAGTGGTAGCAAATATATGTCTGAAATTTTTTTAAATTTATGAATATGATTGGTTTGTCTTATTTTTTTGTCAACCACTACAGATTCAATTCTCAAATATATATATATTAAATTTCTCTCAAGTGTTTTTAAAATGGAAAAAGGCTGCTAACGGGCCCCAGGCTCCCAGATAAATGTTGAGAATGATGATGATGTCTTTAAAATAGTAAGGGCCATTTAGGCATACCTGCGAACTTTTACGCATTTGGCGTAAAATTTTATTTCTAATTTCAAAGTGGTAGTAAAGTGTATGCTATCTATGTATTCCTTGCAAAGTAAAAAATAAATTTTTAATCTTTTTGATTACCACTATTTTTAAAAAAATTAAGAATATATAATAATATGTAATACAGATGCAATAATTCGTAAAAGCTTTTTCATTATTAAGCTTATGTGTCTGCCTAATACTGTAATTTAAATTTTATTAAACTACCACCGGGGAAAATCATCTTCGAAAAGATTAAAAGTTGGCAGGTATGCATTTAGGCCTCAGATGTCCAGTTCTACAACTACGAACGAACTTTTAAAATAGAATTTGGGATCACGCGCACAACTGGTTCACTTTTTAAATAGTCTGCGCAGACTACTTACAAAAAAGCATGTAGAGGCTTATTTAACTGAATAATATAATGCTGTTTTGAAACACTGTGAATTATCGTATAAAAATTACATATTAACAATATCAACAATAGTTTTGTTGAAGTAATTTTCTTAAAAATTATTATTAATTTAAATGTTTATAAGCATTTTGATTTTGTAAATTTTGATCAGATAGACCTGCCACTTCAAAAACCCGAAGACCCTAGTCAGACTGAGAAACTTGGTTGTGAAAAATTGAAAAATAAGTAATTTCACGAAGATACCGCAAGAATAAATCCTTTTAATCACATGATGGGTTTTTTCTTTTAGCGAGAAATTCAATTTCTTTTCATGTAAAGATCACGTGATAGGAAAACATAAAACCCTCTAAAAAGTATACTTTTGAGAAAGAACATGTTTACAATCGCAAAAATCAATCTTCTTGTATTTCATTTTTCTTACCGCGCGTATGCGAAATTTCACGCATTAAAGAACGCAAAAAGAGAAAACCGTCTAAAAAAAAAGCGAAGGAGCGCTATTGAAAATTGTTACAGTGTTTGTTTTGAATATCTCGTTTAGTCTACACAGAATAAGATTTTTTTTTTGCTATAGAGAAAGATCATGTTCGGTAAAAAGATAAACAAAACTTTCAATTTAAATATTTTTTTTATCAAATTTTATCATTACTTTTAAGAAAAACAAGACTTTTCAATTTGAATTTTTTAATATTAAGAAAAATTTTGTTTTTAACATACTGATACACCCATACAAAAATAATCAGTTTTGATAAAAACGTTTACGAAAATGTAGAAAAAATTAATTAATATAATAATTAGCGCTTTTTCATTTCACTAAAAGATTTTCTTACAGCGCATAATAAACAGAATATTTTTTTATTGAACTGAATATGTTTTAAATAGTTTTTTGAACTATTCTAATTAATATTTTGTATATCTAATTTTGAATATCTAATTGCTCCATATTCATTAAAATAAATATTTTTGTACTTTAATTAACTAAAGTGAAATCTCTGATTTAAATTAGAGATTTATTTTTAATTATCACACGCATTGTAAACCAGAGTTTATCTTCTTTAAGACTGCTATTAAATGATTTAGCAAAACCATTTTTGTTTTTTTAGTTATATTATGAATTCACATTTATTATTACACATAGCTTAGTTCTCTTAATAAATTATTATTTTTTTAAATTAAAAAACTGTTCTTTTTCTAAAGAAAAAGCATTGCATGGTTGAATAACAAAGCTTTCAGCATGTATCAAAGTAATTTACACATCCTAATGGTGTTTTAGTGTTTATTAACTACGTTTATTACTTTTTAATTTAAATTTTATCAGTAAAAATATTTTATTAAGATTAAGTTTTTAAATTTTCTAAAATGTTTTGACAGTTGATAAATGAAAATAGTCTGTTTCCCTCTTTGATAAAATTATTCAATATTTTAATCTAATTATGAATTATTTTTTTATAGTTAATAATATAATATAATAAAATACAAATTTAATAATTAAAATATATAATAAATTTTTTTTTTTGAAATTATAGTTTTTAATGAAACATTAGAAATCAGATTCAAATAGATGAATAAAAATATAAAATCAACAATTCATGAGTATAATCAACAATTCATATAAAATCTATTCATCTAAGACAAATTTTTAAATAATGAAAAAAGGGATAAAATAATAAAGTTCAGCTTTTTATATTTTGTTTTAAAGACCTTTATTTTTTTTAAATATGTAACTTTTATTTTCATACAATTTAAACAAAGTTAAGAATGTGTTATTTTGAAATTATAATCTAAGTTTAGGAGTATATAGAAATTAAAATACTTGCGAATACTAATTATTTTAAGATGATTCAGGATTCGACAAAATGCTTTAAAAAACGGTAGAGAACTACAATAAAAAATATGTTGATTTTCGGTTAATTTCGCAAATTTTTTAAGAGGGCTCTACCATCACCTCCTACATTATAAAGCCTCCACACGGTTTTTTTAGAAGTAGTCTGCGCAGATTATTTAAAAAGTGAACCAGTTGTGAGCATGAAACCAATTTCTACTTTAATAGTAATTAAGAGAAATTTATCATATATATTTGAGAATTGAATCTATAGTGGTTGAGAAGTAAATAAGTCAAACCAATTATATTCGTAAATTAAATACATTTTTAGACATACATTTGCTACCACTTTCTCAATTTACTAGATTTTCTATTAAATGGCTCTTTCGTAAACTGGTTTACCTTCATAGTGGTCTGATCGGACTACCTATTAGAAACCGTGTGGAGGCTTTCAGTTATAGGAGGCGTTGGCTCTACGCTGCTTCTCTGCGACAAAGTAGATCATCACATAAGCTTTTAAATCATTTAGAAGTATTGGTGATTAAAAGCCCATAAATCGAATTTACAAAATCAAGAAGCAACATTCCATTCGAAAATATTTCTCAGCTGTTCGGAGTAAGTTGGCATATTTGTATCGTGGAACAAATTTTTTTGTTTCATTTATATAAGTACTTGATCTTGCATAATTCAGTTGTGGGAATTTAAAATCTCAAATTAGTTTTGCTTCTAAAGTCATAAAATTTTTTTTTCAATATAATATTTTTAGTTTACTTTATTTCTTTGTATGAATGTACAAGTTTATGAAGAACGTGTAGGTTTAGAAACATATACACTTGTCTGATTCTTTAAAAATAACAATTAAAACAAAAAAATATACCTTACGTACCTTAATATATAACATGAGGGACTTTAATGTATCGTTTTTTTCCTACCACTTTCTACGTAGCAGTGTAGTGGAGACACGTAGTAGTCAATTGAGAGAGTTTTAAAAAATCCTGGTTAGAAATATATTAAGTTGCATGAAAACTGTAGCTTGTAGACAGAATCCGATTGCAGATTTGAAATGAACGATGCGAAGATACGTGAAATCCATTCAAAAATCTCATGCAGCAAAATACGAAGAAAATTTGTCCCCCAAGGTCATCTATCAGTTTTTTAAATGTTTTAAAATTAGTTTTCATTGAAACATAACAAATCTGACCGAGAGGCCAGGAGAAGCGTTGGTAGGGCACTGTGCTCATGTCCAAGAGGTCGTGGGTTCGATCCCCGTTGGCCGAAGACTTCCCGTGTAGCAAATAGTGACAGATGCACGTTAAATTTGTCGAGTCACAAAGTCCTCCATGTTCTCATAACAAATCCTACCTCTAGAGGTTACTGATCCAGGAGTTTCCTTGTCTTCCGGTTTGGTTCAAAATTACAAGGTAACGGAGTTGAATATTAGTAGTCGTAAACCCAAAATTGGGTCGGCTGTTCAACGACGGTTATTGAATAAAATCTGATCTTGAGCATCGATGGCTCAGGGGATAGAGCGTTCGACTTCCATTGAGTTGAACCGGGTTTGAATCCCAGTGATGACTGGTCGATAAGAATTTCGCATCTGACTCTCACAGAAAACAGAGCTGACGTAAAGCATCCTCAGTGGCAGACGGATCATGGGTTAGAGTCCCCTTGACGTCAGGTTAACCATGGATGATTTTCATGGCTTTGCTTTTTATGTAACGCAAATGCGGATTAGTTCCATCAAAGAGGTCAAATTTCTCCCAATGCTTGATCCAGGAATACTATATTGGGTTCAAAATTATAAGGCTACGCAGTTGAACATTGATTGTCGTAAACTCAAAGTTGGGTCGACTGTTCAATGGCGGTCATAAAATATAAAAAAAAAAATTCTGATTGAAATAATTAAGTAAAAAATAGAATAAGTAATTCACGAGTTGTAATTTTAAGTTTAAATTTTAAATAATGAGAAAAAAATTGGTAAAATTTATTTCATAATATAGGGTAAACTAACCAGTGAAGGAACACTTAAGCTTCGCTTGCCTTTTAAAAAATCGTATTAATTTCAAAATTCGTAATATCAGTTAAATGACAGTGTCAACATATTTGTTACTAATTGCAAACTAAGCAAAAAAAATTTCGAGAACTTACATAATATTGTTTTAAAGTTTTGGAGGTTCAAATAACAAGTAGTAAGAAGACCCAGTGAAGGAACAGCTCTTACCAGTGAAGGAACACAAAATTGCCCAGTGAAGGAACACTTAATTTTGGTTATTTTTTAATGCTCTTTATGAATTTTTTAGCCATACAAATACAGTCGGACATCTATTTAACGAACTTCCATTCTACGAATTTCCCTATTTTACGAATTTTTTCGAGGAACCAAGAGCATTTTGGAAATTTTTTTGTAAAATAACTTCCATATAGCGAAGTGAATTTTCTATTTAACGAACTTTTCATTGAGATCCAATTTCCCTATTTTCCAAAATATTTCTTAACATTTTAAACTTGTTAAAGCAATTTATGGGGGAAATGACATTAAATTAATTTTCGAAGCCACTGCTTTATGAAATGTATTACTGTTTTGTCTAAAAATTATCTTAGAGAAAGCAGTAAATTCCCTTTCCCTTTTTGTTTGCACTTCAAACGAAAAACTCACTTCAAATTAACGGATTTCATCCGTAGCAATTTAACTTAACGCAAGTGGTAATGTATGTTTAAAATTACTTTTATAATAAATGCAACTATATTTTTATACATAAATTTAGACTTTTTTTAGTTGAAAATGTATATAGCATGATAGTGTAACACTGGATAATGTTTTGCTCTATTCTTGCTTTCCATGCAGATTTCTTTTATGGTTGAGATTTATATGATAAATAGTAGATACTAGTTTACAAGATAAAAGTGTATCAATTGCTATTTTAATTATGTCTAGTGTTTAAGAATTTAAAACCTGTTTTGTGTTGTTTAAGTATTTTAAGAGGTGATTTTCTATTTAACGAATTTTCCATATAACGAGCTTATTATTGGTATTAAGTGATTTTGTTAAATAGAGGTCCGACTAAAAACAAGACTATTTGTGAAATTATGAGATACAAGTACTTGTAAAATGCTAACTTTTTTCTGTAATCATGAACTAGAAATTAAAGTGATGTTAAATACAAAATAAATTTAAAAAAATCGTTCTTTCTTATAATTTGACAGTCAAATCTAAATCATTGTGTCATCCGATGCTGTTTATTATCATTATTATTTTATCACCTTTTTGTTTACTCTTTTTCCTCTTATTTCTTGAAGCTTTTTTTCTTTTTTAAGTATTTTTTCTTTCTTTTTCTTTTCCATGTTCTCTTGTTTTAATGTTTTTTAGATCTTTCAGCCTCTTGAAATTTTTGCCATTTCTCTGAAGTTAGTGCAAAAGGTAATTTATTCGCTTTTCTTCTTATTTGACCTTTCTTTTTATCATCAATATTTGGCCAATGTAAATGGCTCTTCCAAACTTCTTCTGATTTTTCAGCAACATTTCTAGAATGCCTTTCTCGAAAATAGACGGGGGAAAGGTGTCTTGAAGTTTGAGGCAAATCCATCTCTTGTTGACTTATATCTAGAGGATCTTTAGAAGTACTGATTTTACTTACAGAATCATTTCTTTTTTCAACTAAGAGAATCAGCATGAGGACTCATTTCAAATTCGATATCTAATATGCATTCATTATCAATACTAGCTTCAGTTCCTAAGTTTGACTTAACCAAGTGGTCTTCTTTTAATACGTGCTTCTTCCATATTGGAAAAAGTACAGGCTCTTGGACATTTTCGATATTAGACTCTTCCGTCAATGCTGTGTTAAAAATTTACAACATATCTTGAGGGATTTCCCTCTCAAGCTTCTGAAGAAATTGAGTATCGTTTCTGTTTAACTTTGTTTTTTGTTGAGGAACTTACTTCTAAATTCTAACATTGTAAAGTAGTTTCTATAAATTATATAATCACGTTGCTATCCTATAATGATAGCTTATTAGGAGTTCTTGGTGCAAAAGCCAGCGAAAAAATGTTCTATTTTTATGATTATATTTAATTAGTTTTCGATTTGTAAACATAGTTTATTAAGTTGCCTAACATTTGATGTAACTACACACCCCGTTAATAAATATAAATTATAATTTTTTCATAAATTAAGCTATTAAATTAACATTTTGAACTGAAATTATTTCAGGAATTATTCATACAATTTTTAACAAAATTTCGGTTGTCCTCTATATAGCAGAATTACTTATCCTAGAGTCATGTAAAATCATATATCACACATTACTGTTCATTCACTGGAAGTATTCCCAGTGTAGGAATATGCCTGTTTCTTCACTGGTTAGAAGCTGGTTTTTGTCTTTTAAACAGAATTTTGATGTATAATATGACTAAAAGTACAAGAAAATTACGAAATTTCTTTTATTTTCATTAACTGAGAAATGAACCCAGTAAAGAAACATTTGTTCCTTCACTGGTTTTTCATCGTTTGGTGATCCAGTGAAGGAACATGCCTGTTCCTTCACTGGTTGGAAGTTGTTTTTTGTCTTTTAAACAGAATTTTGATGTATAATATGACTAAAAGTACAAGAAAATTAAAAAATTTCTTTTATTTTCATTAACTGGGAGAAAAACCCAGTAAAGGAACACTTGTTCCTTCACTGGTTTTTCATCGTTTGGTGATCCAGTGAATAAACACCCCCTTATCTCAGTACTTGATTATGCTATGGTGCTTTAAAAAAAATAAAACGTAACTTCAATAACTATATTTTGAATTCTCTTTTTCACAGTGAGAAAAATAAGACTACTACATGCAATTAATTCCACTTCAAACATATAAGTACAAACACTCACCTTATAATTTTTTCAACGAAACAAGGTGTTGCAGAGATAATAACAAATTCAAAAATTTTTTCAGAGAAATCTATTTGACCAGGTAATCCAAAATATTGCTAGATGACTTCCTATTGTTTGGCAGTAAGCTATTGTTACCAATCAATCTAAAGAAAAACTTTCAAATTCTTATTTTTAATGAATATATATGAAATGTTCCTTCACTGGGTAGTGTTCCTTCACTGGTTGGTTTACCCTATTTTACACAATTTTTTTAGTATCTTTATTATCTTATATTTTTTAACGTCTATTTTCATACAAATAAAATAAAGTTAGGAATATAGCTTTTGGAAAATATCCCACTTGTAACATTCCCCATAATCTTTAAATGTTGCTTGTTGTTATAAAGAACTAATCCATAAAATTTGAATTGCCTGGAAATGCTGTTTTTTATTATTAAATAGTATAAAAATTTAATTTCATTATATTGTAACAATTATCAATAAGATAATTTATTCAACAACGCATTTCATCGAAAAAAAATGTGATTAAAATGTGATTAACAAAAATATTATGGACACATTATTTGAATAGTTAACTTATTGAGCAATTTAATTTATTAAACTTCCTAGGAATATTATAAGAACCTAAGCAAATTTTACTTAGGTTGTTTACTTTGCTAAAGGTTAAGTGTTTGAAAGATAATGAATCAAAGAAAAAATACTGAAAACTATAATCAGTTCGAAATACAATATGCGCTCTCTTTTGTATTCAGTAAAGACAAAAGTTGGCAACAACATCATCTTAGTCAAATTGGGGCATTATCTCTGTGAGCCCAAATTTAGGAGAAAATCCCTCGCCAAGCCACCATCTTCTACATTTTGCAGGTGGATGTAATCATCCTGAGTGCTGTTCTCCATTACAAGGCCTTAAGTCCGCTCGGTGTGCAGGTTCTTTCTCTGCCAGCACGTGCTGCAGCCTACACTTTTAACGGCCTATGCCCCCCTTTCCCCTTCATTCTCTTTTTATAGACCTATTTATTTATTTATTTTTTACTCGAGCCGGAGTTCCTGTATCCTGGAATTTCTTTACACGGAACTAGCCTTTTCAAAACGAATTTATCAAGCTAAAACGCGCCAACTCTTTTTATTTATTTATTTACTCTTGGTACCTCTCTCTCCTGTTCTGAGTGTAGTTGTAGAAGGGAAATGTGATTGGTGGATGTTGTTGTAGCACACCGTTTTAATGCTCGAGTCATGTGAGCCGACTTAAGTCTGTAAATGACGGCGGGTGTTTTGGGACGTTTTAGGGATGTTTTGGCGAAAGTAGAGTTTGAAGACTTAAGTAAAAGTTCATGTGTTTCAAATTAATGTTCATTTTTTTCTGTTAAATATATAATGCATGTTGGCTTCTCAGATTGTCTGACAGCGGGGTACTTTGATAATTAACGACAACCAGAGGGCTATAATAAAATATTTATTAAC
Organism: Parasteatoda tepidariorum; assembly: GCF_043381705.1. Taxonomy (NCBI): domain Eukaryota; kingdom Metazoa; phylum Arthropoda; class Arachnida; order Araneae; family Theridiidae; genus Parasteatoda; species Parasteatoda tepidariorum. Next base: position 25,083,810 of record NC_092212.1, read on the forward strand.
TATCCCCGAGCCACAAATTTGTAAATTATACAAAATTGTAAACCGGGAGTAAATTTTAAAGTGATAAATTAAATTATTAAGTAAAAAGTTGAGGTTTTGAATACTACTTTTGTTCTAGACAGTGATAAGTATAATTTTTAATGTTAAAATTAATCTTAATAACATTGGCGAACAATCTTCTTTTTGCATTTGTAGAAGACCTTATTCAATTCGGGTGTGAGAATTTCAAATCTAAAATTAGTTTTGTTTCGAAAACTACAGATTTCTTTTTCAAAATGATATTTTTAGTTTATTTTATTTTTTCTCATAATGTACAAGTTTATAAGGAATGCATGATTATACATGCATGCATATACACTAGTCTGCTTCCTTGCGAATAACATTTAAGATAAGAAACATATGATCTTAACTTGCCACATCAAAAACTCAAATGCATTTTCTCCTTCCTCTCCTCATGTCCTATATACAGGAGAAATGGGAACACTTAGTTGGCAATAAATTATAAAAATTCCTGTTTCAGTCTATATTATTGAAATAAGTCGTGGTGGTTCAGGGGATAGAGCGTTTGCCTTCCAATTAGTTGAACCATGTTCGAAACCCAGCGATTGCCAGTCTATTCAAATTCCGTACCTTGCCTACGCCGACCTCAGTGGTAACGTGAAATATCCTCAGTGGTAGATGAATCATGGGTTAGAGTCCCCTTACCGTGAGAGATTTTCGTGGTTTTTCTCTCCATGTAAATCAAATGCTGGTTAGTTCCATCAAAAAGTCATCCACGAAAGCAAATTTCTTTTGGATTGGGTTCAAAATTACAAGGCTACGTAGTTGAACATTAGTAATCGTAAACCCATAATTGGGTCGGCTGTTTAACCTTGGTTATAAAATAAAATATAATTAAATTTCATAAATACGGTAGCTTACAGAGAGAAACAAATTGCAGATTTAAAATCAGCGATATGAACATTAAAAAAAATTATCATACAACCGAAAAAAAATTGTTCCCTAGCGTATAAGAAGGAAAACATTGCTCAAGAATTTTTTGAATTGTTTTTAAACGATACTGAAACAATTAAAAAATTTCGAAGTTTTAGTTATGTTCGTTTGTTTGGTAGTTCTAGTCACGTGTTACTTGTCGTATTTACTTGCTCAGTACAAGTTTTGGTTAGATTCAAATAGAAAATTGTAAGTCGGAAAGAAATTTAAAAAAGATAACTGCTTGTAATGTACTAAATACGTTGGATTTTAAAATTAAAAATGAGTTTAAATAATAACTGATTTGATCAAACATTATATTTTGATCTAACTAATCCAGTATAATGATTTAAAATATTCAAGATAACAATAGACAAGTAGTATAACAGTATAGACGAGACACAACAATTGACAAGACAAGCATTGCTACGTGCAAACTCTTTTAATTATTTATTCTTGGTGCATATCTTGTCTGTTTTGAAAAATTTTTTAAACACTACTGAAACAATAATTAAAATATTTCGTAGTTCTAATTATGTCCAATGATATAAGTTTTTTTTAAATTTTTTATTAATTATTTCATCATTTTTTAATACTATCCAAACTTTACAAAACAATCCAAATGTTTATTTAGCAATGTGCAATGTTATATAATACTATTGAAATGCTGGATTATTTTCTTTATGTAATTTTAAATGAATCATGTATTTCATAAAAAAGGAAGTAAACAGTTAACAGAATTATTAATTTTTTGCAATTAAAATTAAATTGCAGAGTAAAAAGCAATTGTAAGAACTACTGAACGTAACTTATGTTGATTTAATTCAAACATTAGTCTGAAGTAATAATTTGGCACTGTACGATTTATGGAAAACTAAATGAGGTAGTCAAAGTTAATCCGAAATTATTTTTTTTTGTAAGCATGCATTTTAAATTCTTAAGAAAATTATTTATTTAAATCATCTAATGTCCAATAATCCTCAGACTATGAATTTACATTATTTAATAAATTTACATACATTCTAAATGCTGTAAAAAATATTTTTAGTAAATAGAGAATGTTATACTTCAATATTTGATTTCATATTTTCAAAAAAATAGTTGTGATCAGGGTATGATTATATTTTTCAAAAGCAGTAGCAAAATGTGCTAGTGCTACTAGCGAAATCAAGGTTAATACAAGCATGTTTTAAAGCGGTAACGAATTTCGTTGTGTGATGCAGAAAATTCAATATACTCATTGCTGTGTGACTTATTGCAATAAAAAGATCTCTCAAAGGTAATTATTAAATATGTGTCCTAATATAAAAGCTTAAATACTCAAATGCGACATTCTGAATACGTCGGTAGTAATAATACCGTATTTAAAACATCGAGATTTCAAAAACAATCCGGAAATTACAGGGCTGGAAGTTAAACAACTAACTGCAAAAACTGCCAAGGAAACGATCAGGATGAAATCGTCGCTAATTGAGAGCGCCAAGAAGTGATAACTCTGATTCGAAAAATTACACGTCGTAATAACATTGTATTAAAAATACCTGAATTTGAAAATGACGCAAAAAAAAGACGAAAAAAAATGATTGAAAATCCAGACAATTAGACGTTACAAGCAACTAGCATTTGGTATTTTTTAGCTAACAATTTGCTACTTGCTAGCAAACGAAATTGAGCCCTAATCTTGATTTTAGAAAGGAAATTAAGAATTATTTGAACTAGCGTCCATAGCAATTTTTTAATAATGTGGGAAAGATTTGTGGAATTACAATGTATGAGATAGTGCAGCTTTAGTAGAAAAATATTACTTTTTTTCTTTAGTTTATTATACTGTTTACTGCATTGTTGTAATTAAAAATATCATAAGTTTTATTAATCATACTTAAACTATTGTAATTATCACAAATAAAATTTTGTTTTTAGCTTTTAATGATTAAAATTCGTTAAAAAGGATACATAAAAGATACATTTCGTAAAAAGGATACATTTTCCCTAACCTGTGGCCAAACGCCTGAGTTTGTGTGAAGAATATTCAAAATTTTAATTTTTACTGTAAAATCAACAAGTTAGAAACAATTTCTAAAAAAATTTTTTATTTCTATTTCAAGGGCTCCAGGCTCCTGGCTGCAGGATAGGGAAACGTGTCCAGATGTCACACCCCGACCTTGGGAGTCGCATAACTTCAAGAACTGCTGGAGTTTGTGGCCGAAGTAGGACGACGTCCTTTGATGGTAATTTAGAATACGAGCATGTGCGCTCTTTTAAAATCTTTTTCTGGTGACAAATGTGGATGTTTACATCGCCACAAAGAAGGTATATTTCACTTAAATGCATACAGGAGTAAAGTTATATACAGAAGATCTACTGCTACTACTTTATCTACGGCACATAGAATCATAAATACATATTCTATAAATAGTGCATCCTAACGACTGACAGAAGTGACCCAAGAAGTATTCCTTAGAAATTAACCACTCCAGTTCTTTCAGTATATTGTTCTAATACATTATATGAATAATGTTGAAAAAACATAGTTAGTTCTAGAATTAAAAAATAAAGAACTTTAAAAAAAAATTTGGATGGAGTGTACTTATTCATGGATATAACCGAATTCATCATTAAAATATCTCTACCTTAAGCTAACAACCATGACAGTCATACCAGTCATAAACATGGACGCCGCCCAAATTTGGCGGCGTGTCAATGACAAATTGGAACACCCCGAAAGCCAAAGGAAGATGGTTCTAGTCATTGTTTGTATTGCCTTGCTGCTGGACAACATGTTATACATGGTAATCGTGCCAATTATCCCAACATATTTGCGTGAAATTAAAACTTGGGATACGGAGACTGTGAAAGGAGAACGGATATGGGACAATAGCACAGCTCCTGAAGGAAGCAATCTGAGCTATTGGAAACAGGGCAAAGATAAGATTCATTATAAAGGTGAAGATAGCGCTATAGGAATGCTTTTTGCTTCAAAAGCTATCGTCCAGCTATTTATCAATCCCTTCTCAGGGACAGTCATTGATAAGATTGGTTATGACACGCCAATGATGATAGGACTTACTATAATGTTTATTTCCACAGCTATGTTTGCATGTGGACAAAGTTATGGTATCCTTTTTTTTGCCAGAAGTCTCCAAGGTGTAGGATCAGCATTTGCAGATACCGGTGGTTTGGCTATGATTGCTGATAGGTTTACCGAAGACGAAGCTCGAAGCAAGGCAATTGGTATTGCGCAAGCTTTCATTTCATTTGGAAGTCTTGTAGCACCACCTTTCGGTGCATTCCTGTATGAATTCGCAGGAAAAGAAGTTCCATTTATTGTCTTAAGTATGATATCTCTCATGGATGGATTTGCTCTTCTGTTCGTAATGAGACCAGTGAAAATGGCCATGAAGCAGCAAGGCATTGAACGTCCAAAAGGAACTCCCATTCACAGGTTGTTCATAGATAAGTACATATTCGTTTGTGCAGGTACATTAGTAATGGCGAATGTTTCCCTTGCATTTTTAGAGCCAACACTAACTCTATGGATGGAAGCAACGATGGATAATGTGGATGAATGGCAAACAGGAATGGTATGGCTACCCGCATTTATACCACATGTAATAGGCGTCTATACCACAGTAAAACTGTGCAAGAAATACCCCAGGTACCAATGGGCTATTGCAGCTACTGGGTTAGGACTTGAAGGTATAAGTAGTTTATTTGTCCCTTTGTCGAACAATTTTTGGGTACTCATGATACCTTTATCTGGAATATGTTTTGGTATAGCGCAAGTGGATACATCATTGTTACCAATGCTTGGTCATCTAGTGGATACACGATACGTATCTGTGTACGGTTCAATTTATGCCATAGCGGATATATCCTATTCTCTAGCATATGCGATCGGTCCAATTATAGCAGGAGGAATCGTTTCTACTGTAGGATTCGGAGGTTTAAATATTCTGATAGCCGTCACCAACCTTGGATATGTACCAGCACTTTTTATGTTACGTCACGTATACGATTACGATACATTCAAGGAAGAACAAATTGATCTTGATGAGATTCCAGCTCCACAATACAAAACATTTACGGTGAATAACGGTAATGCTGTAAATTTGACAGAGGAATCAACCAACCTGCAACCAGATTTATTCCAATCTCAGCAAAGCCAACCTCAGCAACAGCTGTTCCAAGGACAGCCAACAGCTAATCAACCTGTAGTAGACACGAATCCGTTTCGTCAGCCACAGCCTATGACCAATCACTCTTCCAGATCAACAACACAAAATACCCTTCCTGAACAGCAACAGAGGAAACCGAAGCCTAAAGGTTATAGGTCTGCAGACATGGAAAAAATGATAAATGGTTCAGACGAAGATTGACAGTAGGTGTATATGATTAAAATTATAACATGCCCCGTTGTTTTGAACTAGGAACTTGAGAAGATAAATAGTTATGACGTTCTTAAATGCTAGATGAGACTTGTTGCAGATTGACAAAGAAGCTTCACGAGTTCTTAGTTCGAACCGTATAGAACTTCTTATAGGATAAATGAAATTTATCTAGGTATTAATTGAGTGTTCTAAACACATTTAATTTATTCTTGATATCTATCTGCATGGAGTAATGAAGATGATGAAAGAGTTTCAGCAATCTAATTTGTGATAATCCTTCACAGCAATAATCAAAGAATTTGATTAAGCCTTGTTATCAGTAATTGGATTTTGTAATGTTCTGTAAAGAATAACTGAGAGATAGGATTTTCACATAGCATCTCGCAAGTTGGCGTACGTGTATTCTCTGCAAGCTCTGTAGTAAAGGGAAATTGTTCCATGTTAACGCCGTGACTCAGAACATGCGTACATGAACCTGCAGGATACTTCACGAAAGTGCAAAATCTCTCTAAAATATGAACTTTAAATTTTAGTTAGAAATTCTAGAAAATTTTTTATCTTATTTTACGAAAAAAGGAATATTATTTTGTTCAATCATTAATGTATTACTTTCTTCAAACACATTGTTTAAGAATGTTTTAAAATATTTGTACAAGAATAAGTTACTTAAAAATAATTATCATATTGATGCTTGAAACTGATGCTAAAACAACTAATTTTAATGTTATGTATATTAATGTACTTTTATTTAAGTTCATACTATTTTATTTGCTTTAAAAAACACTGAGCAAATAAATTTAAAATAAGAAAAAAGAACTTTTATTACCCATGAATACTTTAATTTTCGGAAACGGCAATTATTTGAGAATCAATATTATTGTTATAGTCGATATGCACTAGTACTTATAGTTTCAGTTTTTTTTTTTACAAAAAAACTCCAGGGTTCTATTGATTTTCAAATAATATTAAAATCTTATAACGATGTCTTAGAATACTTTAATTTACGTGTTTTTGAATACTTAATTTTCGGAAACGGCAATTATTTAAGAATCATTATTATTGTCATAGTCGATATGTACTTGTACTAATAGCTTAAATTTAAAAAAAAAAATACTCTCTAGGGTTCTGCCGATTTTCAAATAATATTGATATCTTATTACGATGTCTTAGAGACAACCTAATCCTGAATTAAGTTAATAATATGCAAGTTAAAAACTTATTTGCTATCTGTATGTTTTTTTTCATATTTCAAATTAAAAGAAAAAGAAAGAAAAATCTATGAAAATACTAAAATATTTCGAATTTGTTAAATGTTTCTTTTTAAATATTGTGTGTCTAACGGATAAATTCACTCTTCTGCTTCTGTGCTTTTGATAAATCCATCTTTCCATTACTATATATCATTCAATGTATAACGCATACTGTTTGCTATATTTTTTTCCCATGAAAATCATATTATTTGTTTTGATTATAATCTAAATGCAAAAAAAGTTACTTTCGAACTTTTTTCTGTTAGATATTGATAAAAATATCTAATAAAACACTTTTTGTGACTTCAGTTTATAAAGTATTCTTTTTTTAATTAATATATTTATTTTGTATTTTTAATTGCAACAGAAATTATAATTTGAAAACTAAAGGTATTTATCATCAAATTCAATCCGTATTTAACCAAATCATTACCATTTCGTTCATAAATATTAATTAAGAACGAAATTTTAAATAAACTGAATCATCACTAAGACTTTACCTTATTCAAGTTAGAACATATAATCAGGTATAGTAAATTACGGAAATTTTATATATGTAGAAAATAAAGTAGTTAAGCTGTGCTGGATAATTTACTTCAGTTATTCATAATAAATAATAATTTTAATTATAATAAATAAAATATATTTATTTCATGAATTATGAAGTATTATATTTTATTAATCAGTATTTATTAATCATATAAGCGAAGTTCATTTATTATTCGTTTAATTATCACCGATAAAAATTGTAACAGTGTTAAACTCAAAGCTTAAACAAGTTGAATTATTAATAACAGTTTTCATGCAACGTTACAAGACAAATTTTATTACTTTAATTAAATTGGTTAAAGCAAAATTTTTATGCATGCAACTGACGTAAAAATTTAAAATTATTAAAAATTTTGTTTATTCAATTTTTATTAGTTTGTTCAACACTTAATCAATTCATATCTTCAATTTATATTGAACATAAACGCAGAAATTTGTCTTTGAACCTGAAATTAATATCTAAGATTTCATTTAAAGTTTTTCAGGGATCGTATTAAGTTTCAAATACGTGATCATAAATAGTAAGTAAATCATAAATTCAGGTTTCAATAAAACATAAATTGTGAACTGTCCCTAAACAAAAATAAATAAGTATGCAAGGTTGAATTTAAAGTCTTGCAGAGCTAATTTTGAGTATTATACATGTAAGTTCCATTTCAAAAATTGAATTTGATGTATAACTGTATAATGAATTCCTCAAATGAAGAAAGCAATTTCCTAATGTTTATCTTAATCATACATGACGTTCTTGCAAGGTGGGTTACTCAGGTGCAATTTTTGCATGTTAAAATTTATGGTTAGATCTTTTTATAGACCTTACAACGATGAGAACACGTCCCTAATAAATACGTAGCCACATGAATAAAATGTATAAGAAATAGCAAAACATGAACACTCATACCTTTCTTGTACTCTTCCCTCACAATGACCATGTCTTAATGAAGGGCACTATTTTGCCTCATGGCATTATGCGAAATATTCAAGGTGGAATTCTACAAAAAAATTTTTTTTTTGCTAAATTTAAAATTTTAAATCTGTTAAAAGATATTACGGTGGTCAGGTTCCATATTTACCAAATTTCTGTTAGCCAAATTAAAAAAGTATTTTATCTTCTGGATTGCGCCTGATTTTTCATCACTTGTGGACAAAAAGTCCACGCTTTTTTGCTTAAAATCATACTTTTAAATTTTTTAGTTTAAAAATGTGGTTGAATGTAAGCAAACTGTAAAACATATGCAACATTTAGGTCTCCAAAAATTTTAATTTAACTCGAAATCTACACAATTGACCTAACCTAAATATTGATTGAAAATTTAACTCGTGCACGTTTATTAATAATGGTTAAGGCTTTCTCTTAGATTCTGGGAAACGTAAGTGTTACATAATATAATAATTTTTTTACTGTTATTTTGCAATCTAAACGTTGCCTTTTTGAATTTGTAAACTAAAATTTGTTTTATATTATGTTTTTACGTTTTCAACAAAAAAGTTGTGCTTGTTCTAGGAGATTCGGATAAAATTGTTTTGGTAGATATGTGTCAGCAAACCACTTGAAATTCGGTATTTAATTTTATCTACAGTTCGATTTTGAATAAAAGGTTTTTGTTATACATAGAACAATTTATGGCGAGAATAATGCAACATTATGTGGACAATTCATGGCTAGGTATAATTTTCTACTAGATAAGTAACTTCAAACAAGCATGGTCCTTATAAGGGAAAAATACTTTTTATGATTCATAATATTAACGTCAGTTTAATTCTGACCACACTACTCTACTATTCATATTAAAAAAATACTTTAAAACTTTTTTCACTCTTAAAGTTGTACCCTTTAGACGCACATTTGTACATATGTATAAAACCATAGGTAAGTGTTATGAATGTTTGCAAAAGCTTGAGTGCAGTATATAGCTCAATAAAACGTGATTATAGTTAAAGAGATCAGTAATATACAGTACTATTACATTGTATAAGTGAACTGATGATGTTGTAGCTATAACTATTGTACGATATTTTCGTTTCATGTTATTGCTTTGATGAGTTGAAAATTTTAAAAATGGCATTGTAGTTATAAAAATTTTTTTGTGTCGCTATATGTTGTTTTCAAATTTCAGTTTCAGCTTGTATTGTTGTGGCTGATGTCAAAACTGATATAATAATGGGCGAGTTCTGTAACAAGTAATGAGTGGAGTGCACGGCGGTTGTTGAAACGGTTAAAACCGTTGTCGTATGTAAAGAGTTGAAAAAGCTAAATTGGATAAAAAAGTGGAGATGTCTACTCCTTCTCTTTTTTTGATGTAAACAAATGATTTAGTATTGAATTAAAATATTTCGATTACAAATTTTCATTTGTAATGAAAAATATTTTATGACGCTGAGCCAATCAAATTTTGAGGTGAAATTTTTTCATTATAATGAGAATTTATTTGAAATACGCATTAGGAAATTGAGAATTTCATTGGTGCAATTTCGGCAAACCGGTTGATACAAAATGCAGTTGGACTGCTCCTTAAGTTTCTGAATATGACTAATCAAATATTTCTGTTAGGTAAGATTTTAGTATTTTTTTTAGTTCGTCCTTCTTATAAAATCGTTAAAACATTGATAAAATATTTAGTATGGAATAAAGAACAATTTTGTCAATTTTTATTTGTGCTATAAAAGTTGATTATATTGAGCTATAAACTGACTAATTGAATATATTTATGCTAGTTGGAGCAAGCTTTGTGTTACAAAACTCTCCCATTATCGAAATGATAAAATAAACTTTTAAACTTACATCAACTTGTTCTAAGAAATGAAGAACATACGGGGAAAACATAAATGTTGTATCTTGTCTTATTGTCTAATTATGTAATGCTATTTCAGTTGCCCAGCTCTTTTTCTAAAGTATATTTTTTATTTATTTTTGAAAAATAAGATCACATTTAATCTTACCATTTTCAAAATATAGGGAAATGAATAATAAAAAATATTTTCTTTTTAAATTATTTTTTTTCTTTTTCGAACTTTCTGTTTTTCAATCCTTCCAAAGCTTAAAAAAATTAATTTTTTTAAGACATATTTTGTATTTTTGTTTAATGCATTATGTGTTTCTTTTTATCATATACGTGAAATAATTTTTATTATTTCTTTGTTTGGTAAAAGATAATTTATCAAGATGAAGTACTTATTTTAATTAAAAGCTTTGGATATAACATTATAATTAGCAAAATATATTCGCTTGGAAATGTTTTACTTTGCATAAATTGTTTTTTTATTGTAATGCAAATGTCTGAAATTTAGTAATTTATTGTGATTTAATGTTTTATAAATAATTCAGGAATTAACGACGTGACAAAAGTATTTAGCTTAGTTTATGAAGACATAAAAAAATGTAAATTTGAAACTTTTCATGACAATAAATTTCAATAAAATCAAAAAATATTTTTTAAAAAAAGATGAATTATAACTTACTATTTTTTATTTGTTGATGATAAAGAAAATGTTTAAATTATTTAAATAAAATCAATGATATTTGTTACATAATTATTAATGCATTATGTTGTAAATAATATGTTCCAGTTCGTTAGAATGTTAATATATTTAAGGCGTTAAAATAAAGTGTTTAAAATTATCTGAAAGTTTAATAAGTTTTTTTTAAAAGTTATATAAAAGACAGGCAGTCAGTATGAAGACAAAGATTTTGTTAGTATTATTATGAATTTAAAGCTCTCTGGAAAATTCTTAATCCTTTTTTTAACTTAAACTTCTGTTTGAAGAACCTGTCCAGACTCGTTATTCAACAAATATCACATTTTGATAGATTATTAATGTTTTTCTATAAATATTGTATTGCATCATTCAACTAACGGAGAAATTACTTTGACTGCAATAAAGTATTACAAAAATATGAATTCTTTCATATTTTCATATATTCTCATATATTCTCATATACTCAAATATGAATTCTTTCATATTTGAGTAAAATATGAATGAATAGAAAGTTTTTGAATGCTTGTAAAATATGAATTTTTTTTAGGAAACATGAAATTCAACTGGAAGGTTTTATTGCAAACAGTAATCAGGCTCCTTTTTGACATTTTTCCGTTACATAAAAGAATAAAAATAAATCAAAATATTTTCTGGAATGTAATGCTCTTCTATCAAAGACAATAATAATAAAACGTATTCATTACGCTTAATTTGCAATTCACACCTACTTTTCTATTTTAAAAAAAAATAAAAATTCAGTAGTTTATTATTATCTCTCAATAAAACCTTATTTAAATTTCATATCACACAAATCACTAATATAATGGATGTGATAAGTAAATTGTTTCTATTACATATCATATTATAGGCATATACGAGAATTTATCAATTTGTTAATTATTATATAGAATCTAAAAGGATTTCAGTTAAAAAAAATGTTGTGAAATTGAATTATATCGTATTCTATGCTGTGATAATTGTAGTCAATTTAAATAATTTATATTCTGTGAAATGTGTTTATAACTGTAGTCTTTATTTTTAAATTCCAAAAATTCTAGCTGAATCTTTCATGTCCCTATGAATGCCTTTAGATATTTTTTCAGTTAATTTGAGCAAGGCTTTGTAAAAATAGCTACTGAAAAACTTTTGTTTACCTTATGTAATAATCAAACATGATATGTAGCAACATTTATCCTAATGATGTGCAACTGTGAAAAATTCTTTCACAAAAATATGTTTGATATAGTTCTGCTTAACTGAGATTAGAATATGCACAAAAATTGCTCACCCTTAACCATTATTTTTTTCTTCTAAATTATATGATAATCGAACTTTTGTTAAAAATAAGAAGTAATTTGAATTGATAAGTGAATTTTGAGTCAATACAAAAAATGTGAATACAAAATTGGAATGCGATAAGTTAAGAGTAAGGACTAAAGATTTTCTGTTAGTGTTACATTGAAATTTAGAAACCCAATTTCACTTTAATCAAGAATTCTGTTTCGAAAATTGCGTTAAGCATGAATTAATACAATAATTACAGTTAAAATGTACGTTGAAATGCTTCAGAAAAAAAGTTTTTTTGTTCAAAGTTTTATGTAAAAACTATTTTTCGACGCAATCAATTTCGTAATTTAATCATCTGTTGAGGTGGAGTTAGCATTTATCGCTGCCTTTTTCAAAGCACTGCTGTCAAATTCCTATTTCAGTTTTATTGTGTTGTCTAGGTTGAACAGACGGTAACAATCAAATTTGCGGTTAATGTGTTGTGGTGAACTTGTTTTCGTTGGAGAATTTCAAAATCAGTATAAGTGCAGAGGAAAATCACTAAAATTTTGAATTTTTCCCTACATTAACGGGGACGCCTACCTAGTTGATTTGCCAGTGAATAATTTATGTCAACTGTTAGCAATATAAGAAGTCCTCATCGGGATACGAAGCAGACATTGTATTTGCCCTGAACCGGGTTCGAATCCAACAATGGCTGGTCGATACGAATCCGCATCCGGTTGCACCGACCACAGTGCTGACATGAAATATCCTCAGTGGTAGATGGATCATGGGTTAGAGTCCATTTGCCGTCAGGCTAATCATGGAAGGTTCTCGTGGTTTTCCTCTCCACGTAGCGCAAATGCTGGTTAGTTCCATCTAAAAGTCCTCCACGAAGGCAAATTTCTCCCAATACTTGTTCCAGGAGTTCCCTTGTCTTCTGGATTGGGTTCAAAATTACAAGGCTACGGAGTTGAATGTTAGCAGTCGTAAACCCAAAAATTGGGTCGGCTGTTCAACGACGGTTATAAAGTAAAATAAAATAAGGAATGATTAATATAATCGCTTTAACTCTTTTCCGGAATAGTAAAGTTCAATTGAAAACTTCAGTTTAACTGGACATTAGCAAGTGTGACCTTTGACCAACAGAATTCAGCAACGCACCGGCCTTTTTTATATTTTTCTGAATTTAGAGTAGTTTACCAGTCTCGCGTTGTTTGAAAAATAGAAACCATAACAATTTTACTGGTTTGCATCATTGTCGAAAATGAGTGGAACAAATTTTATTCTATCACCCCTTAGAGGGTGAATCAACATTTAATTATCTAGCAGTTCAACTTACTTGTTGCATGGCGGAAAAAATTCTGGAAAAATTAGCCTACTATATGGTAATGATATATTTGATAATAAAAAACTAGAATTTTGTTTAATAAAAATATAAGACATTTAACACATTAAATTGGTAATTTTTTCGTTTGTATGGTGACGGCTTACCAGAAATTTTGGTTTTCAAAATTATAGTTCTTATTATCGCACATTTAGTAAAAAATACAAAACTTAAAAGTGAATAAACCTTTTCCATTCCTTATTCCTTTTCCCATTTCCTTATCCATTTTAACAGATATTAGCTATTACTACTGATATTAATTAAATACTACTGACATTAGATATTAATTAAGCTATTATTATATAGATGTTAATTAAATGCTACTGATTGATAGAAAACGGCTTTAATTTAAGAAATAAGCTTTTTTATTTTTAAATTGTATGTTGTGACCAGAACAATTCTGGTAGAGTAAATGAATATGGAAAGCATATGGGACATAATGGTGTTGAATACATGAATGAAAATTTTACTTGCTTAATGCAAACATTAATATATTTATGTATTTTTTTAATAAAAAGAATGAAGAGGGGTGAAGAATTTTTGCGCATATTTACTAGAATAAAATAAAATTCCTAAGAGCAAAATGTAATAATCTTCTGAGTTTTTATGTCAAAAAAAAGAAAAGATTTTTCATGAAATTTAGTTCAAATCTTTAATGCATAAAACATTAGGTGTATGAGTAGGAATTGGTGAATGGAGTTACACAACATGAACTAATATTTATCATTCGAGTAAATGTTAGGAACTTTTTAAGAAATATGTATAAAAAATGGTTGAAGACTTTAATAAGTGTTGTTTGTAAGAATAGCCAAGTACCGTGGTTTAAAATATTTGAATTCTATGAAACACTAATTTAACTGTACTCTTAAATGATTTGTTTGTATGTGTAAAATGTATTATTAAAAATCCTGTGAAAGCCCAATGACTTGTTTTGACAACATTTATTCTCAAACATTAACATGATAATACTTAAGATTGTATGATATTCTATTAGTCATTATTTTTTAACTTTTTTTAAAAATATAAACTAACAATATATTATACATTTCGTTACGAGCGCTGTATTTATCTGGCATCCACGTGATGACCTGTGTGTACGAGCGCCGTATTTGACCGGCACCCACGCGATGTCCTGTGTGTACGAGCGCTGTATTTAGCCAGAACCCACGCGATGTCTTGTGTGTACGAGCACCGCATTTTGCCGGTATCCATGCAATGCCTTGTGTGTGCGAGCACTGTATTCGACCGGCATTCACGCAATGCCCCGTGTGTACTCAATGTCAGCATGATACAGCTTAGTACCCGTCCCGTTCTGATTCAAGCTGCCACTGGTTTGTATACCATTAACCTAATACACATTACCAATATTTCATTTTCAATATTTTCTATTAGTTATTATTTTTTAACTTTAAAAAAAATACAAACTAAGAATATATTACTTTCGTTACGAACTGCGTCCTTAGCTGGTATCCAAGTGGTGCCGTGTGTGTACGAGAGACTCATTTAACACGTTCACGCCGGGAAAAGTGAAAATACTGGAACGGGGAAAGTGAAAATACTGGTAGAAGAACTATCTCAATATTAGATAATACTCGGGAGGAGTTAATCTATTCTCAACAATCACAATTCACTGTAAGGAAATTTATCACGGCGAAGAAGCAATTCAATATAAAGATTGCATCCGTAAAAAACAATTGGTAGTTATGGATTTTTATTATTCCCGGAAAAAAACTAAAAAATGAAATTTATTGTTACCAGTTTTTACTCCGGTGCGCTGCCAAGATGAGACAATCTAGCGTGACCCACCGGTGGGTCACCCCGGCGTGAACGTGTTAATCGGTATCCACTCAATTCCTTGTGCGTACGAGCGTCGTAAT
This sequence comes from Parasteatoda tepidariorum, assembly GCF_043381705.1. Lineage (NCBI taxonomy): Eukaryota > Metazoa > Arthropoda > Arachnida > Araneae > Theridiidae > Parasteatoda > Parasteatoda tepidariorum. The sequence goes on from NC_092212.1 coordinate 25,098,979, forward strand.
AAGCTGGCGTAAGCGTGATACCGTTTGGTAACCGTCCCGATCTGATTTAAACTGCCATTGGTTTGTATTCCATTTACCTAATACACATTACCAGTAATTAATTTTACCTGTATTTGATTAATATCAGTAAAAGTATATTTCAAAACGGTAATATATTTTGTAACTCGAAACAAGTTTCTTCTGAGTGTTATATTTAGGTGTGAAGTATTTTCCATTTACAAAAGTATAATATAAAAAGAGATCTCAACATGTAATGTGCACACTTCGTGGCGTGGTGCGCTGCTTTTACTTCCACAACGTAGACTGCAGTAACGAAAGGGTTAAAATTAAAACAGAAATATGTTTTCATAAAAATTAAACACATTTATTTCGTTTACTATTTTTAATTTATAAAAATTATGTTTCCTATGTGTCACTTATATACCATATACCACTATATACTACTTATATACTATATACCACATCTACTTTTTTTATATCAGAAAATAATTCTAAAATCACGACAAAAAATCAGTTTCTCTTTTTTAGAAAATTTGATGTGCCAATCGCTTTGCAAACACGACAGAGTGACCAGTTAAATAACATGTAAGAAAGTGATAGAAAAAAAGAAAAAAATTTTAAAATAAAGGAAATATACTTAGACGTTATACCTGACCAATTTAAATACCAAAATCAAAAAGAAATTAGAACGAACAAAATTTCCAGCACGTGGTACATTTTTCACAACTATTTTTATTTTTTATCCCATTGCACCTAACATGTTCCGAACTTTTTCCAAAGATTCTAGTTTTTTAGAAGTTTCATTGTTTTTCATTTTATAATTAAAAAAGAAAAAGTAATTTAAAAAAAAATCGTTCTAGTGGGAAAATAAATCAAAATTAGTTTAAGATAATGTATGGAACATGCTTTGGCTCTATACTTTACATGTATTAAATAAATAAATATGTTTCTTTAGCCCGTTCAAACTTAGCATCCTTAGAAAAGGACATTTTTTTTTCTTTCAAGAGCTTGATTAAAAACTTTCTTCCCATAAAAAATAAGCACATTGAAATTAAAAGACGGCATGTTTTTAGAGCTCAAAAGCAGACCCCCGTTTTCAAGGCTTGCCAGACTTTCATTCACGTTTGGCAAGTCTTGAAAATGAGCGTTTGATTTTGAGTGCTTGAAATATGTCAACTGTTAATTTGAGTTTGTATATTTTTGAAGTGAATAAAGTTTTTAATAAAGTAATATTCTACCGCTTTAGTTTCTAGCTATTATATATTTAATTAAAAGAAATGGTAATTCTAATGATAAATAATATTATGACTTATAAACCAGATAGTTCTATATACCTATATACGATTACATATTAGGTATAAAAATATTTATATTTGAAATTGAAATCTATACATAGTGAATTATTAGTATTAACACTTTTTTTATAAAATATAAATGTTTCTCGAAAAAAGACCACTTTTTGTTTACTAATTTGGGGAAGAAAAAAAAGTATTATATAATATAATATCAACACTAGGTTTACGGGACACGTCATTTTGACGGATTTTGACTTTTGAAAGGAAAATTATAAAACCCGTTTCAATTTTTATTTTATCTCTTGTAATGACTTTTAACCATTGATCGAATTAAATATATATTAAATGCTATTTACCTCAAAAGCCTTGAGATATTGAAATTCTCTTTGTGGTATACCTATCTCAACGGATATGAGCCAATTTGTCGCGATCGTCATAAAATATGAAGAAGTGCGGGGCTCTGGGAGGGCAGAACAGTCCCAGAGATGCTCTCCATTCATGGCCAGAAGTTCCTCACACAAAATGCAATCACGAGAGTCAACAAGTACAATATCGTGTTAATGTGCCCGTAGGATCATGTCCAGTCAGAAGTCTGAAACACGAAGTTCCGATAGGCGTAGGGAGGTTCTTGGGGAAACATGATGCAAAGACTGTTAGTAGAAGGCTCCGTCGTCATTGTGAAATGATGCTTTTTTTGCGAAAAATATGCTAATTTCGTAAATGCTGTGAGCTTGCAACAGTTACTTATGACTGTTAGGTCACGTTTAGCCTATTTTTAGCCAGCGTTTTTTATGCTTATTTCGAAAATGGCGTAAAACGTTAATATCTAGGAAAGCCACAGTTTCGTGAAAATGAAAAGCTTTTGTGGACTAATTTTTTAATATTTAAAAACTTACTCCTATACCACATTACCTGGGCTCATAAAAATTTGCAAAATCTAAGAATGATGCAGTCATTTTGATAATTTTCATCAAGGGGGAAAAATGTCGCCAAATTGGCGATTTAGAAAAAATAAAAAATAATAATAACTTTTAAAATATTTATGATATTTGTGCGTTTTAAAGCAAAATAATTCTTCATGGCATGATATATATTAAGTTTAAAATCATTGCTTTGCTTCGAGTGTAAGGCTCTTAAACTGTGGCTTTTTTAAAAAAAAATTATCTTTGGCGACAAGGCTTCAAAAAACAGTGTTAAGATGTTTTTTTAAGAAGCACCAATAGCTGGTTGACTTCGATTTTTTTGTTTTACTGGCAGTTTAACATTTCCCAAGATAGCAGGAGAATCGATAGTGTCTAAGTGAATGCTTGTTTTGCGAGATTATCAGCTTTTTCATTTCCCCATAAATCACAATCGCTATTTCGTCTAAATATAGTTAAGTGTATCAACCTGATTATGTGTTTTAGCCCTCTTGATAAAAATATAAACTTATTTATAAAAAATACAATAAAATATAGGAAAAGGGTCAGTAAGGAGAACTATTTAAAATATTCTTCCCCCTACAGCGTCATATTTATACTACACTTTCTGAAATATATATTGTGGTAGAACATATTTTTTCAGTGTTATAAGTTGTCTTTGAGAATTTAATGGTTCCTTTTTCAGAAAATGAAGAAAGTCGTACAAGTGCTCCATTATTACTAACAAAATTCTACGCACCGCAATATATCAATGATATTTATATATTTAATATATTTATACTTAAATCGAAAGTCAATGCATAATGCTTATTTAAAGCTATAGTTGTAAGTAACTAAAAGAAATATCCACTTTTTTTCGTATTGGTGTTTACCACATATAAAGCACTTTTGGGGGTCGGACATTGAAGGGTAAAAGCAATTAATCAGATTATTTGAGTTAGCTTCTATTTTGCTGCGCTTGGTGCGGCTTGGAAATTTTTTATCATCCGTCATGAAAATAACCTGGGACATTTTTTTATCACCATGTCTTTTTTTCTCCATGTCCAATAGAAAGCCGAGTTAAAGAAGTTTCATCTCTCCTGTCATTTTTGTAAAAAATTGTAACGTCAGCAGATATGTCAACTTGCTCCACTTTGTAAAATAATATTTTCTAAGGGTAACGAAATGTAAATTATTTTTAGTTTAGTTTTTTTCTACCACTATACATCAAAAATTCAAAGTATCATATGCAATGCAACTTGTTATCAATTTGGTGATACATTTTAAAAGTAGACTTATATATTTTTGTTTTACTATTTAATTTGCTACCAATTTATTAAAGCTTCTGAAATTTTGCGCCAGAACTCTCTCTAAAATAACATGGATGTGGTGGCGATTGTTTTAAAGAGATGTTTTCAGAGACCTTACTTACCGTATAAGGTGGCAAAAACGGCGATCAATGTAGCTGGGATGCCACGAGCGACTAAAAATATAAAAAGTGGTGACTATTAAATAGAAAAATTAGTTAACAGATATTAAAATTAGCATATTTGTCTGGCATATTTTTTTCAGTTTACTATTGAAGAAGAGTGCTAAGAACGTTTTCTTGTTACATATGAATAATTTGCAATACGGCGGTAGTTTTTATTGAATAATTAAAGAAATAAAAATGAATTGAGCTTTCACAAATTCTAGCATTCTTAGTTGCCAGCGGTATGGGGAGAAGAATGTTTTTAATATTAGAAAAAAATTTTGTAATGGATTTAAAATTTGTCTAAATTAATTATTAATTCGTAGTGGTGGTTAAAATATTTTCTTTTTAAGTTAAAGAGACAAGATGAAGCATTTAAACAACAACAAACATATATGCTTGTTGCTGCCACCAATAAAAATATTTTTCAACAATCACACAAGTTGACAGCTACACACTTCAAATTTCTCTTCAGCTGCCTACGAATCATTTTTTATTAATATTGGTCCGAAGCAATAATATATATATATATATCTTAGCATCCTTAGAAAAGGACATTTTTNTATATATATATATATATATATATATAAGCTTTCTCTATTTCTCTCTCTATATATAAACGCTTTCTCACACTTTTAACCAATTATTTTATCGCAGACATCATTACAAAAAAGTTAGATCAGTAAACAAAGGGCTAAAATCTCAATATTAGGATTTATAATACAAACTAAAGAGTGGAAAAAGATCTTAATATCTTATCAACTTTCCGTTCATTACAGTAATACAGCTGTATACATTACTCTTGCTAATACTCCCACTAAAGTAAACAAAATCTCACATTTTCCAGAAAAACACAATAAAAAAGGTAATTATTTTTCCGGAGACGAAATTCTAAAGTGGAAGGCACACCTATTTATCCACCCACACTATCAAAACCACTGTTCAAACACAATTTTCAAAAGGATTTTGTGTGACCGTAGGGCGAACCAATATAGCTCCGTTTTCTTAGACAAAGCCTCTGGGCTTTGTTTTGATTTTCTCAAGATGAATATGATTTTGAATGGAAGTCTGCAAAGCTAAATCAATTCATGTTTGAAAGCGCAGTTCAGTCGGAAAGTTGTTTCATCTAAACTTGCAGTTGTTGAAGAGAGAGAGAGAGAGATAATATGATTTCGAATTTATTGAATTTTTTTTTATCCAGGGTGTTCAGTGTATGGTGCGATAAATTCTTAGGAGATGTAGGGCATATCCTAAGAATTAATAATTGCATAGCAACTCTTGAACCTAAAACGTTATCATACGCCCCCTAGGGTCGCTTTCTTATTACGAAAGTATTGTTCGTGTGCTTTAAAAACCGGTATTTTTTTATCTGAAATTTTTAAGTTAATGTTATTTTTCTGTTTTTTTTTTTAAATAATTATTGCCGAAAATTGTATTCAAATAGGTTCAGTTTGTATTGTTTTATCGTAATTTAATGATTTGGTGACTAACATAAAAAGTTCGCCAAATCCTTAAATTAAAATTAAACAGCTATTTCTAAACCTATTTGAATGTATGTTTGTGTTTGTATGTTACTTGTATATATAGTGAGCAAAAAAAAAAAAGAAAATACGATTTAGTGATCATATTTTCACGTATTTGAGTGCTAACTTTAAATATTCTAATTAATTATTGTGATAAACGATATAAGACAAAAAAACGTACCTTATCTGAATTAACATACCTTCGTCGCAATCTGGTAGTCGCAATCTGGAAAATATGGTTCCAATAGGTAGATCAAAAGAGGGCAAAGAAAATTTATTCCATTATTTTAGTTTTCTTTGTTGAAAATTTAACAAACCCTGGGAAAATTTATCTATCCCTCACTATTAAGAACTCAGTTAATCATATGTTTGATTTTCATAAAATTTTGGTCGATAGCAATTAGCTAAAACATTTTGTTTCCTTTTTTTTTCCTACCAGTTTTTGAAATTTTCTGGAAAGCGTTCCCCAGTCATTTCCATTATAGTTTTAATAACTTTGAAAAATGAAATAATTATTATTCTAGTAAAAAAAGTGTACCTGGCGCAGCTATTATTATTCTTACATTTATTGTAAAATGAAGGGTTGCCACGGGCGAAAAAAAAATCAAGAAGTGGTAGAGATTATCAATTCTTTTAAATTTATGTAATCGAATTGATTATTAAACCAAAAGCTACCGCCATGACAAATTATTAATATTCAATAAGAGAAGATTAATAATAAACAAATACAGATATGCCAAGTGCTCCGCTTTGTATAATAGTTTCAATAAAGTGGTAGCGAATTATATAGTAAAATTCGTTAGAGGAGGATAGTTGCGCCTACTTTTTAAAAGAGCAACAAGTATATTCATTGTTTCATTTTCATATGATACTTAAAATTTTTGATATTTAATAGTGAAAAAATTACTTAAAGTGAAAAATACTAAACTAAAAATAACTTAAATTTCGCTACTACAAGAAAATACTATTTTACCAGGCGGAGCAAGTTGGCATCTGTGCTAATATAAATAAAATATTCTAAAAAAAACTGTGGAATTTATAGTTTTTAATTGATTTATCTAACAATCGACCACCGTATATTATTGAGCGCCGAATGAATTATATATGAATTAATTGATGGTAAATTTATGTATTAAACTAATTTTAATATTAAAGTGGTAGTTATTTAAAATAATAATATTAATTTTTGTCTTAAAAAGTGACAAAAGTTGTTAACATGAGCTATTTTTCAACTACAAAGCCAAGCGGTTTTTGAACGCTGCATGATATCATTTACAGCATTCTTCACCTGCTCAAGAATTTTCGCTGTGAGATAGATACAGTGAGCACGCAGAATATCGACCCCTGCACTGAGCAGACTAACAACATCTACCTGTTGGGTTTGCTACTGCAAAATAGGCAGATAGGACTGTTTACTCATTTCGTTGCGAAATGAATATTTTATTTTCAAATCTCGGCTTTCCGGGAATTTGTATTATTTCGTTTCTTCGCATTTTCGCTATAGCGCTGCTACCGTTTGCAGCTTGTCGCGGCTTGGGGATCTTTGAATTTTTAATGGGTTCTTTTTGGGTTGTGTATTGTCTCCAGTAAGGATTTTCCAGCGTTCTTAAAAAAGAGAATTACCATTATGCGAGGCGTATAGTAAATGAAAGGAAATAATACAATTAAACTCGTTATTTTAATGCTTTTTGAGTCATTTTAGTAAATGATGTAAGGCTTTTTTTTCTTCTCAAGAAATAGTAATGATAATTGCGCATTTAATATTTTATGAAGAGGAAAGGTTTAGAAATAAAATATAGTATGTAACATTTACAATATGTCTTAAAAGATCCTTAGATACTGATTTTTTTCGTATATACCCTTGTAAATTATTATTTTATGCAAAATTATTTCTTTGGCATTTCGTTTTTATGTATGTAAACAAGAATAAAGCTGAAAAGAACGATAGTAAAAGTAATGTTCTGAACTGTATTACGTCACAAAAATCTGCAATTTAGCAACGAAATTATCTGTAATTTAGCAACTACATAAATGGTACAAAATAATAGTGTTTTGCACAAATAATAGTGTTTTGAGCAAATAATTGTTGCTTGTTATTCGTTTGAGAATGATCGTGGGCAAAATTAATTTTTAAATAGAAATTTAGAACAAATATGTCATTTATTCTGTTATTTTCCTACCAAAAAATTAAAAAAATACGAATAAGAAGGTTAATGTAAATTTTTTTTTCAAGCTATAAAATTTTTAATCTAGTGTTAGGATCTTCACTCTCTAGGACTTATCTTAATAGAAATATGCCAAATAAATTAGTGCAGACGACTATGTTACAGTGTTCTAAAAAATTATAATTAAAAGAAAGCGTGTTGATTGATTAATTATTAAAACCAAAATAAGTTAAGATCTTAAAACTCTTGATAAATATTATTGTTAATCAAATATTTAAGAATAATTAGAAAAACCTTTGTTAAAATTATTTTATTTGACAGACAAAAATAAGAAATATGCTGTTAAATTTAGAAGAAGGCAATTTACACGTGAAAATAAATTTAATGTATACGTATAAGTAATAACCAATACTTTATCTTTTCCTAATTTCCTGTTAGTCTAAGCTTTAAGAGAAGGTTTGAATACAATAGCGGAGAATAATCGGATAATGCGAGCAATTAAGTGTGATTATAGAAAACAGGATAATCCGATTTATCACTGGGCGAAGCCTAATCGATTAACTTGTAATTTATCTCTAAGACATGTTTTGGACTTAGAGAATAAGTAGCTTTATCTCCAAAACTTATTTTAATTAAGAACTTATATATAAAAGAAAATAACTTAGACAAATATAACAGAGATTATTTTCTTTTTCAAATTTCATTTCATTGCTTACTAGTTGCAAGCCAGTTCTTCGTACAGGTTGGAAAAAAAAGGAAGTAATCAATAAATCGGTATTGAGTAACGTTCCAAATGCACAAAATTAAAAGACATTTACCAACAGAAATAATTAGGCTACAATATGTCCATTTTTTTCCCATTCATTCTTTTTCGAGTAATTTTAAATTACTAGATTAGGTGATTTAGAAATTCATCCCATCAAAATAAAGATTAACTATATTCAGAATCATTTAGTATACTGCTATAATTCATAGTCAACCAAAGTCGAAAGTCAAAAATCAACAATCTCTTCTGCTACTTATTCCATTCGTTAGTCCGAAAGAAACCTATTTCCACAGAGTCTATAATAGGTATCTTAGTGCCAATATGAGTATTAGTACATATTAAAAAACACCAATTGATATAACAAAAGTAGTATTTATTACCAAAATTAATTAAGCATCATTGTCGTCAATAACAGTATGGAAATTTTATATGGTTCTCATTAACTATGTACCTTTTCTCTATAAATTAAGCCTTTAAATAAAAAACTTTTTTTAAAATCATTTTTATTTGTATTCGCTACTAAAATCAATTAATTGGGCACTTACACTTCGAAAAGAAGAAGACCACTGATACCCACACGTGTGACATATGACGTCAGCTCCAGCTCATCGTTTATAAGCAAAATGGTTAAAGTTGAGCTAAGCTTCCCCGCATAAGTTAGATTGTAAATTAAAGTAAAGTTACTTAAATACAATCTCGCATTACACATCGAATTTATTGAAATATAATTCTTTCTTTTCTACGTCTTTTACTAACTTCGATTTATTATTTGTTTATGCATTTCATTGTAACCGTGATATATTTTTGTTTTGTGTACCTGGCAACTTCGATGCATAATTTGTTTGTTCATGGCTTCATGCCTGCCTTTGTGTTAATAAAGAAAATATGTAGTGAAAAAATTGACTTTACACATCATTTAGCTTATAAGCTATCAGCTGACATCATAAGTCACATGAGAAGGTATCTGTGGTCTTCTTGAATTGCAAGTACCCAATTGTAATTGGCGAGTATTTAATAAATAAACATGTTTTTTATTGTTACACTTTTGATATGCAGAGTTGTGCGTTCATAATTAAAACGGTTTTTACAGAGATACAGGAATGTCACAGGCGACTAAAAACGCAAGAATTGGCGAATAAAAAAAATCTAAAATCTATAAAAAGAGATTAAAATTAGCAACTTTTTCTGGTATATTTTTTACAGTTTACTATCTAAGGAGAATGCAAAATTTACATTTAAAATAATTTACAATGTATGTCTTGGTAGTATTTGCAATTGAATAATTATATAAGACAATTAAAAAAAAAAGAAATGAATATGTTTTTTCCATTTAATACATTTTTAGTTACATTGTGGCGTCACTGGAGATACTAACTGATCCGGATAATGCAAAATATTTAAAAAAAAAAGTGGTAGAGAACAATTAAATGAAATGTGCAAATTTTCGGTTAATTTTGCCAACTTTTTAAAAGGTAAACGCGTTTTACCTGTGGGAAAAGTGGAGTATCACATAAGTCTGTGTATTATTTAGAAGTAGTAGCGAGTAAAAACCCTATAAATCAAATTTGCAAAACCAAGAATCATACCTTAAAATACTACCACTCGAAAATATTTACGCGCAGTCCGGAGCAATTATCATCTCTCCTTGTCAAGTTGAAGAATGGATATCATAAACACAACATTGTTATGAAGAAAAAATATTTTTCTATTTGGTTGTGGCTTTATAGCTAAGTTAGCAGCTTCTACGCTTTTTGAATAATATTAGAATCGTAAGCAATCGAAAACTAAAGCAATGTAATGTGCTTTTACCATTTAATATTAGAAAAGTTACGGTAATTTTGGCGACATTTTAAGAGCTTCACCACTGAAGATGATTGGTCTGTTTGGTCTAGCCATCATCTCCTACATCAAGAAGCCTCCACATCAGGGGTGAAAGCGAGACGGAAACGAGAAAAGGCTGGTAGTAAAATCTTTCCAGTTATAGCTAGTTTTGGGGAGGAGTTTACTTATTCTTTTTTAAATTTTTCAACAATATCTACTTTATCTTGGAAAAGAAGCAGTTTTATATATATGCCAGAACTATAAAAGAAATCTTGATAGTTACAGATATTTCATTTTTTTCGAAAAAAATGCTGGAATGAAATGTTTTACGTACCAGGTTTTTCTCTTTTCCGTCTTGCTATATAAGGGCTTTCACCCATGCTCCACATGGTCTTTTATAAAAAGTTCGTGCAGACAATTTAAAAAGTGAACCAGTTGTGCGCATGAACCCAAAACCTTTTATAAAAATAATTGAGAGAAATTCATCTTATAAAGTTGAGAATTGAATCTGTAGTGGTTGACAAGTAAGCGTATAAGGCAAACCAATAATATTCATAAATAAAACAAATTTTTAGTCATATATTTGCTACCACTTTCTTATTTTAACTTGATTTTGTATTAATTGACTCGTTCAGAAAGTGAGCATCCTTCACAGTGGTCTGATCAAACTACCTTTAAAAAACCAAGTGGAGGCTTTCATCCTGTAACGAGAACATAAGCAAAAACAATAGACAGATTACATAAAATGCTACAATGAATTATTTAAATTTGTGTAGAAAACCCCAAAACATAGTTGGCCGAAAATAACGTAGAAATTAACAGCCCTGCTATTGCTTTAAAGGTGCGGATTTTAAAAGCATGATTCCCGGAATATTAACATTTATTGTTCCTAGATTAAGACACAAAGATAATAAATAAGATAAAAAACTATTTTTTTATTTTTATGCATGTTTAAGCATTTTAGTGATTTTTAAGATTTCCGACCCTATTGTTCTCGATAAATAAAGAAAGAATATTTTAATTTTTCTCGAGCTATTTTCATTTATTACTTTCAATAGAACACTGTGCATTGTTCAACAACTCTCGACTCATTTATTGAGGAAAACAAAGAAAAAAACTTGTATTTTAAGAGAAAAATAATATTTGCATTGTATAATAATACCAAAGGACACTGTGATTTTTTTAAAAAAAGCTTTCCGTTACCATAGTTACAATGTTTACTACATTAATTGAACTACCTTCGTTATGATGTTGTAAGGTATTACATTAAGCTAGTAAATACGGAGAAAATCTGTTTTTATGTTTTCTAAATCACGAGTAAAATTAGATTTTTTTAGGTAATGAACACGAAAATGGTTCAGCTAAGTCAAACTTTGTTGTTAGTAATCAATATAATACATTTTCTTTTAAAAAAGTTTATGAGATTTTGACGAATACATTAATATAGGTTAAAGCACTTATGTAAAGCTCGATAATATAGTGAAAATATGGATATTGAGACTATTTTAAAATAGAAAAAAAAATCCTTTTTTTAAAATATTTAAAAAAAAATTATATACCATTCATTCGGTATGCTGTGGTATTTTTTATAATTTTCCAAACTGGGAAAAATTAACATTACCCTGGGGTTAAAATTTTAATATGACTCTTAATAACTCACAAATATTACTCATTAAAGCTGCAGGCAAGTTATTTAAGATTTTTAACAACCTTTTCGAAAAAAACCTACCAAAATTAATTATTTTTAAAAAAATTTTACGATATAAAAGCATTCATAACTGAGTTACGTTATTAGTGTTACTATACGTTATTAGTGTTGAAATGTATTTTAGCTCTTTCCATTTACATACCTACCAAATTTTAATAGTTCAGAGGATGATTTTTCCCAGTGACAGTAAAACGGAAACGGGCTTAGAATTATAGACCAAATATGTTTTGCTTTTTAAATAAGTTTGAAGCGTTCAAATTATTTTCATACATTTATATATGTATATTTAATTTGTTTAAAAGTAAAGGCGGGTGAAATTTTTTTTATCAAATTTAAAAATGTTAAGAATAGGAAAAAACATGCATTTTACTACCAATTTAAATTAAAAAGGAAAATTTTACGCAAAATGAGTAAAAGTCGACAATAATCATCACCTCCTACATCAAAAAGGCACCCCCCCCCACGGTCTTTTATAAGTAGTTTGCGCAGACTATTTAAAAAGTGAACCAGTTGTGCGTATGAACCCAAAGCCTTTTATAAAAGCAATTGAGAGAAATTCATGTATATTTTGAGATTTGAATCTGTAGTGGTTGACAAGTGAGTAGGGCAAACCAATAATATTCATAAATAAAAAAAAATTTTAGTCGTATATTTGCTACCACTTTCTTATTTTAACTAGATTTTGAATTAAATGACACGTTCGGAAAGAGTATATCTTTTACAGTGGTCTGATCGGACTACCTATAAAAAACCGTGTGGAGGCTTTCAGTTATAGGAGGCGTTGTTTGCAATGCATAAATCATCCGAGTATCTTAAGTTTCAAAAAAGTCTCTATTTCTTAAAACAAGAAAAGGTAGAAGGACAAATATGCTTAACCAATAATGGATTGAGAAACAAAAATTGTTTATAATAAAACTAGACTTTGTTAAATTCACATGTGACTGTTTCACCTATAAAAGCTTGTTAGTTAGTTGATATGCAATGGATTAAATGTTCGAAATATTCAAATTTTTCACAGTGATTTTATTCAGTTTATTGAATTGAATTGCATTAAATATCTGGGAAGCTGAGGCCGCTTGAAGCCCTTTTCCCATTCATCTTTAACTTGAACTTTGTGGTGTTTCGACGAGGTAGTGGAATGCAAATGAAGTAATATTCAGTTTATTATATTAAGGTAAAATTATATACAAACATCATTAATGTAATATATATTTTAAATAGAGAAATACATGAAAGTAAAATAGGAAGCTTATACGACTTTTATCACTTTAATGCACACACATCACCACTGTACCGATTTAGTTGCGTACTGTATATGTTCATACAGTAATAAAGAAAACAAGGAGTACACGAAAAGAAAATAAGGAAAGATATGAAAAAAAGAAAACGAACGAAAATAAAAGGCAGAAAGAAAGTTTTTTCAAAGAGAATAAAAAAATTTTTACGAAAAAATGAGTAAAATTTTCAAAATTTAAAAACAAGTCAAGGCAATGAAATGATATAAGCTTTTATATATATAGTTTGAAGTATATTTTTCTTAAAAGAATAAAGATAAATAAGCTTAAAGATTCCAATTCCAATAATTAACTGACAATTCAGGGTTTTAGAAAATTATACAACTCTGAAAAATGCAAACATATAAGCATAGTTAATGAATATAGTTTCAAACCTTAATATCGTCTTCCGATTTTTTTTCTATTACAGATCATGAAATTTGAATCTAGAGATAGCTTCTTTTACGATAGCAAGGATTTTAATAATTTAAAATTTAATTATTATTAATTTATAATTTAATACTATTCTTGCTAATTTTGTTTATAAATTCAATTCTCTGAATTGCTATTTGTAAATTTTTAAAAAGTTTGCTGTCTCTAATAATCACAAACCGCAAATGAAGGTAAAAGTTTAAATTTGAATTCCTTATTTCACATTAACCTACGATTCTGTAATGTAGTTTACATTGTACACTATTGCTCGAAAAAAATATAATGTGCAAAGTAAAATCAAACTACTGGAACAAATTGATATAAACTTGTTTAGAACTCTTGAAAGAAGTTTTAAAATTTAATCAGCTTCACTTTCTTGTCGTTCACTAACGGCCATTGAAAGTTTACGACATCATCATGTTATTATATCCATAGCAAACTACTTCAATTTATTACATAAAGTTGCTTATTATAAAAGATTTTATGATGAACATGAAAATTCCGTTTCAAAAGTGAATTTGACATCGTTAATTTCGATTTCCTTCACTAATTTCCTTCACCAACTTTATGGGCTAAAATAAGAATTTATGACTAAAATCGTTTTTAGCCATAAATTGGAGTTAACATTACGGTACAATATTACCGCGGAAGTCGTTGAACAACTCGCTGTTATTTTTTAAAGCATTATATGTTCAAATTTTTTAGATTGCGATTTTGTTTTCATTAAAAAAAGGATTTTCGAATTTTAAATTGCAAAAAATCTAAATTAAATGAAAAAAAAAATGATTGAATTATATTCGAAACAAATTAACCTGTTAGTGCCCAACGTCATATTTAGAGGACAGTTTCCTTTTTCAAAAACATATATTGTGGTAGGACAATTGTTTTCAATTTTGTCTTTTATCTAGGAGAATTAAAAGTCTCTTTTCCACCAGAAAAAATGAGTGATTTAAGTTTCTATCACTATATCTAGAAGCCTAGAATTATAAGATACAGGGGCATTTCGAAATGAAATGGTAACAAATAGTTGATATTAGCTATTTAGTTGAATAACATATTATACCACTTTCTTCATAAAGCCACTTTTTTCACCACTTCAATATAAAAAGTCGGGATAAAACGGGTTAATCAGGCATTTTCTGCCTATTAATGCTTTAACCGCAAATTTTACAATGGTGTAAAGATGTGTCTACAAAAAAGTTGGTAGTACAAGCAATGGTTAAATAAAGGAACTATTTTCCTCTCATTGTAATTACTTTAATTTTGAAATGTTCAGCTTGCATCACAGAGATGCCTACTGCTCCGGATTCGCCGAAATATTTTAAAAAACCGCAGGCAGCTGTAAACTAAAAGAACAGATTTTTGATTAATTTTGCTATTTTTTTAAAAGGCTCATCAGGGCTTTGCTGTTACAAACTGGGGTATAAAATAAGCCTTTGAATTTCTTAGAAGTAGTGGTGAGTAAAAGGCCTATAAATCTAATTTATTAAAGGAAAAACCGTACATTGAAAGTCTACCACTCGAAAACATTTATCCGCTGTCGGGAGCAAGTTGGCATATTTGTGCATACTTCAGAACCAAATATATTTTTATTATTAATTTATTATAGAGACAGAACTACACGGATTCACCCTGAATTCAATTGAAATAGTTATGAATTGCATAGTTATGAACAATATAATCAAAATAGTTATGAAACCGAATACCAATTTTAAAATATTTACAATGAATTTGAATATAATAATTTCAAGAGTAATTATTTTGAATACTAAGAATAAAATATCATTAATAATAAATTTTAGTACTATAATCAAAGAATTCTTCAGTAATTATAATATAATGTTAGAGTACATCTCAAGGGGAGATCATGTCCTCCTCTATATTTATGAAGAAAAGATTTTCGTTCTTTTCGATTTGCATTTCAGAATGAAAATGTGGATAATTAAATTGAATATTTTATTATGAACTCTAGATTAATTTTCATCATTGAAAAATTTAGTTTCACGTGAGTTGTAGTGTGTTTGTCTTCAGATGGGTTTTCGATGCTAAATTGACTTTTTGTGTTTTCCCAAAAATATTTCTGCTAAAATGGTAACAAATTTTGATTTTATAAGAATTAATAATTACAAGTGTGTCATTAATATATTATAAGTGAGTTAAATTTTGATGTTATTGATTGAAATAATGGAAGCACTTCTATACTAACTCTATTCAAGCAATTTTTCTAAATTCAGTAAATATTTTGGAAGATTATACATGGTAAAACTTGTTGGCACAATTAACACTATGCGGTCCGCATATATTTAGTGATCCATGTAACCGGTTCCGTGTAACTTGCACCCCTTTGTATAATAGTAATTATAAATTTTAGAACTTTTAGTTCAGTATTTTTCATTATAAGTAATTTTTTCACCACTAAATATCAAAAATTATAAGTATGATATAAAATGCAACGTTAAAGAATTAAACTACTGGTTATTATATTAAAAAGTAGGCGTAACTATCATTCTTTAACGAATTTTACTATATAATTTGCTACCACTTTATTAAAACTATTCTAGAAAGCGGAGCAGTTGGTATCCCTGCACTCTATTGTCCCTTGACAAAATGTCACATGAATATCAGGTTGCAACGCGCGACATCTATGTGTTGTCACCGGCCACTAACGTGTTGTCACCGACTGTTAGTGTATGGCTTGCGTATGGCACCGACGTGTTGTCACCGGCAGCTAACGTTTGGTTTTCACGTGACAACACGGTGGTGTCACCGGACATGAAAGCGTTAAGGAGATCAGACATAGAGGTTTTCGAAATGGTGTCTTTTTACCTATGCAAAGTTTAAATCAGCCAAAATGAGCACAAGAAGTTAAAAACTTATTTCTTTTTTCAATTAAAATACATTGTAATATAACCATGTTAATTCTTTAAAATGAAATCAAAATTGCTGGTATTAAAACGAGAAATAAGTTATTAATTTTAAAATTCTTTGTTTTTTCAATACTACTATAATTAAAATACTACATTGTAATATAAACATTGAAATTCTTTAAAGTAAAATAAAAATGGCTGGTCTTAAAACAAGAAAGAAGTTATTGACTTCCTCTCTTCATTTAGAATGATCCGGATTTTGCATAAATGACGCCATTTCTATATATGATTCATGCATGATCTTTTATACTGTTATAACAGTTTTGTCATTTAAAGTCTTTCAAAACATGTGCTGTCAAAAGAGAGATTGTTTACTTTGAGTTAGTATATAATTATTTCTATTTTCCGAACGAAAGAGTTCCGATTAATATCAATGAAACACTCCTGCTACCACGTTTTACTTTTTCGAAAAAAAAAATTTCATAACACAATCTAAGTCTAACGAATTACAAATTGTGTAAGATGAAATGAAAACATTTAAACAGATTTTATTGTTCAAGGTCAGTACGCACCAGGTAAATATTAAAAACTAGTATAAATTTTTTAATCAGGGATAAAAGCGGACAAGCTATTAGTAAAACCATTTTATTAATAGCTAGTTTTCGGGGGGTGCATAGCTATTCTTTTTTTCAAACTATTAATAAGACGGAAGCTATAATAGTAAAAAAATTCTTGGTAGTTCCAGAAATTTTATTTTTCTTGAAGAAAAATGTTAGAATGGAATGACTTTTTCGTACTAGATTTTGCTCTTTATCCGTCTTTATGTACATGAGCTTTCAGCTATGTTTCTAATAGCGTTAGTTCAGAGTCTAATCATCTATTAGTTTACAATTAAAATTTCGAATTCACAAATTCTGGATTCGCAAAATATCCCTTACCTTTTATGGCTGTAGCGAAATATTTATTTGTTCAATTGTTAGTAAATTCAAGCGGAATTTTGAAACTAACAGATTTTTTTTCTACTTTGAAAACTAAGAATTCGTCTACAGGACAATTTATGTAGCAGTTTAAGTTTCTTGTGTTTAGTGGCTGACAAAATTCCTTTTCTAATTTATTAAAATACAAATAAATTAAAATATAAATGTTTGCTTCAACTAGAATTTTTTTTCTGTAACGATGAAGAATTAGTAATATCAGTTTTTTGAGTTACAATCATAATGAAATGCAAATAATAAAACGGAAATTGTTTGTTAGTCATGTTTGTTTGGAAGTTGGCAAAATTAATAGATCTAATCATCGGCCGATCCGATTACAAACACAACTAAAGAAGCACTTTATTTTTCGAAACTTTAACAATGTTTTTCGACCTATGATCGGACATGTACGGTATTAGCTGAATACAAGCAAAAGCAAATTAAATTTTAAGCTACGAGCATATTTTTATTGACATTTCCACTAAATTCTTTTGAAGTATGCATGTTAAGCCCGTTTTCAGCTAAAAAAATATTTTATTATTATAAATAAATAATTTATGATCATAAAAGTCTTATTATGATCATAAAAGTAAAAAAAATCTTATGCGAATTCTGAATCTATTTTTGCGTTCCTCAATAAATATTTACTAGCCACTACTTGTCAATTGTTGTTTATATTCAGCAGAATATTGAGGTACGTGGCTGTGTTTTTGCGTGCAGTTGTTTTTTGTACTCATATTGTTCCATAAAAGGAAACGTAATGAAACATCAAAAGAAAAATAACATCACCTGAAATAAGGTTTTTCGATTTTTTTTCAAATTTTCAATTCTTAATATTTATCTCTAGTTCGAAATCGAAAAATAAAAGTGTTTTCTGCTATAATATGAATTTCTAATTCTCACGAACCATTTATTGAACAATTCCTCGTTTACTTACAGGGCAAAAAAATAAATCGAAATGAATAGCCATAATATTCCATTGATATTCGGTGATGTACTTTCTTTTCTCCCCTCTCAGAATGACTAATAGTTCAAAATGAACTCAAAACATCGATATTTCATGAATAAATAAACGTTATTGAATGAACGGTATTATTTTCTGCATTTATTTCCTTGTAAATTGACCACCTGCTGATGCTGTAAAGGGGAGAACAATTGAACTCTCTGCATAGTAGAAAAGGGTGCCATTTTTGTCCTGTTGAATCAAAATGGAATTCATTGGTGAATTTTTGATTTTGGTCATAGCTAAATATGCGTGCTTAAAATAATGAGCAAGGCTTGTTTGAAGAAATGAAAATTGCTCAAAATGAGTCTTAACTCTAGGTTTACGGGACGCGTCATTTTGACTAATTTCGAATTTTATAAGGAAAATTACAAAACCCGTTTGCATTTTTATTTTATCTTTTATAGTGACTTTTATCCATTGCTCGAGGTAAATATATATTGAAGTCTATTTTCTCAAAAACGTTGAAATATTGATATTCTCTTTGTGGTATACCTATCTCTACTGATATGCGCTAATTTGACGCGATCGTAATTTAGACAAAGTTTTGAGTAAACATGCAAACATCACATCAACAATAAATAGGAATGAACCGACAATACTTCGATCCGTTATCGCTATCTCAAATGAAATAAGAGATAAACAACTGTTGCCGAAGCAATAATAGAAAGAACAAACGCAGAATGCCAATTGATGTCAGATTTTGAAGGCTTCAGTTGCTTAGTTCGAATATTGAAAAATAAAATACTAGAACATTTCATAAATATATATCTCAAATTTTCATTTTTTTCTTATAGTATATAATTACATTGCTTTCTAAGTGCTGAGATGGCAACTGCTCCGGACACGTAAAAATTATTTAAAAAAAAACGATAAATAATAACCAAGTACGTAAAATTTACAAATATTTGACCATTTTTGCTTGCTTTTTAAAAGGTATAGCATGACGTAAGTACTATAAAGTGGTGAATTACATAAGCCTACGAATTATTTAGAAATAGTGGTGGATAAAAATTTATTAAATTGAATTTATTAAACCAAGAATCACAATTGATAAACTACCACTTTAAAATATATATTTGCTGTCTAGAGCAAGTTAGCATCTCTGTAAGGGCTGTTATATGCATTCGTTCATGCGTCAAATTGACGCGTGTTCGTAGAGATAGGTATATAAGAAACGTCCGTAAACCTAGTGTTAAAGAAAATGAATGTAAAGACGTATTTGTAATTGTAGAGATGGATTAAGGGATTAAGTGAACGGGCACATCTTGTTATGCGCATTTGAAATAATGGACATAGCAGAGATGCCAACTGCTCCGGACACGCCAAAATAATTAAAAAAAAACGGTAAATAACTACAAGTAAATTTTGCAAATATTTGTCTATTTTTGCTTGCTTTTTAAAAGGTATAGCATGATGTAAGTACTATAAAGGGGTGAATTATATAAGCCTACGAATTATTCAGAAATAGTGGTGGATAAAATTCTACTGAATTGAATTTATTAAACCAAGAATCACAATTGATAAACTACCACTTTAAAATATATATTTGCTGTCCGGAGCAAGTTGGCATCTCTGAATAGCTTTGCATGTTTAAGAAAACGGATTAAGGACAAGGATCTATAAAATGATTTAGGAGTTTGGAAAAATGAGCATTGCCAAACTAAAAACTTTTGAGTTTATAATGTAAAGATTTCTACCAAGTTACCTTATATGCATTTCATAGTCAACACCACAGTGATTATTAAAGTTCATTAAAATGACATTCTAAAATTACATTATCTAAAGTGACATAATAGAAGTATAAATTGACATTAAAGTGCACATTCCTTCAAGTTTTATTTCTATTTCGTAAAAGTTTGACCATAATAGGATACAACTCTCTTATGGTCTGCAAAATCAGGGAGGGTAGAGAGTGTTTTGATTTTCTTAAAAGTTCTGCAAATCGCGCTGAATTCCAGAAGCGTATTAAGTTTAAGTTAAAACACACTTTAACAACTTATTTTTTACGCTACATACATACAATATCCGGAATAATAAAAAATCAAGAGCAAGAAGTTAACCCTAAGTTTGAACCATTGGGAAAGAAGCGGATAATCAGAAATAAGCATTTAAATTTAATTAAAATATCATAAGAAACTGAAGTGGTAAAATATTACCTGATTAAGAAATTCCATTCGCTTCAAAAGTACAGGAAAAGAAAATAACAGTCGACATGTTTCAAGAGCTTCAAAAATAGGCTCCCATTTTTAAGACTTGCCAGACGCGTTAAAGGGAAGAAACAAAAGTGATTTGAAATATGAAACGTAAAGTTGCCAACGAAAAATGTAAAAATGCAGATGAGAAACAAATTCAATAACAAAAAAACAATAAAAAAAATTCTGTTGCAAGTTAAGAAAAAACCATTATTCCTATGGAGAGAGCCTTTTTGAATTTAAGTGCACGCCAAATAGATGCCAAGCTTCCAGCGCGGAACGTATCTCAACATCGCCATTTCTTGAAATGACGTTGCATATCATTCTTCTTGCTTGCTTTCTTAAATCATGTGAAATGAAAAAAAAGTATTGAGTAATTAATTAACGAGTAATAAGAATGAATAAAAATGATATCAAAAAATCGTAACGAGTAAACGTCGTTCTGTTCGAATTTAAAGAAACTGATTAAAGAATAATAAATATTGTTTCTTGCAGACGATTTTCTTCTACAGCGAAACAAAAGTAAAAATTCTATATCTCGCATTTTATTGTCTCGTATTTCATCATAATGCGTGCCATTTCTTAGTTGTCCAATCAAATTCAATACTTTTGCAACGTCATATAATTGTTTCATTTTCGAAAACGAAAGTTCTCCTTTTTTATCGGAATATGTCGTCAAGAGTAAGTCATGACTATATCAGTAAGGCTACGAAACTATAATTTGTTTTTCAATAATTCTATGATATATATCAAAATATAGCATGAATTAGATTTCTGTCTGACGCTTTCTAAAGCTTTCATTTTGTTTTGAAAGCATATTTATATAATTTGATAACGAAATGAAATGGAGCTATATGCAGTCACTGATGTTTATTTAAATCCTATACTTCAATGGTCTTTTCTTAACTTGCAACGGAGTATAGACATTTCGAACTTCAAAAATTAATTTTAAAGCGAATAAAGTTTTTTAATTAGGTAAAGTTACTAACTTGCTTCATAGGATTGAAAAAGAAGAAATTGCACGTGGAAAAATAGAGCAGACAACTTTTTCTGGAAAATAAAGACATTTACATTGAAAAATAAAAATTATAGGCATTGAAAAATAAAAATTATAGGGATAATCGGTAATGATGCGATTTTTCGCATCTTTGCGCTAATTGTAGAGTCCTACTCATAATGAAAAGTTTCCTACAACATTTTCATTTTGAGGTATTTATACAAGAGTAATTTGTACTTTTAAATTACATCCAGTCTTAAAATGTTAAAAATAAAATGCCTTCTGGAACTTTCTTAATTTTGCTACCAACAAGAAAATTTTCTGAGCCTCGTATAAATTCCGACTATTTTATTTATGTATGGTATTTCTCTTATAAAATCTGAGTGATGAAAATTTATCGAGACCAGTTGTAATTTAGGGATCGTAATTGTAATTGCGTTGTAATTGTGATTAATTCGAATTTTTAATTTAGGTATGTTATTTTGCTTATGTCACTTTATAAAAGATGACTGACAGTTAAAACGAGAAACTGTACAATAGCAGTTAATTAAAAATTTGATATAAATTATTGTCTTATGACATTCCAAATTAAGCCGACCGGCCTGTGTAGGGGGCAGGTCAGAAAGGTTCTGGGTTCGAATCCCGGGCAAGGCGTGGATGTTCTTGCTATCTCTGTGCTATCTGTCCTCACTGTGGGAGCGACGTTGGCCCACCTAATATGGTGCCCCTGAAAGAGAGGCCAACAAAATCGCCTTGTATATGCCTGAATTGACGGATGTTAACACAGGTGGGCATTGGAGAAAAAAAACATTCCCAATTAAACTTTCTACTTAATGCATTGGAAATATTCCTTATAATTTGGTTTTAATCATTACTAACAGCTATAAAACCCTACTTATTTTTGTTCATGAATAATTTGTTTAAAAGAATTGTTCGTGAATTACATGTTACAAATAATAATAAATGATTACAGTTTTTTACTTAGTAATGACAAGTAACGCTTCTTTTATTCTCTTAATTTTTTTTTACAATGCGCAAAAAAAAGAGAATATTTTTTATTACTTTAACCACTCAATCATTTTATAAACCCATCTAAGAAAACAATAAAAACTTTAGTTTCCAACAACAAATAAAAATCTCTAGGGTCACTTGAAAGCAACTTATCTAAAAACAAAAGTGTGTAAATTTAAAGCCAAGTGGAAAAAAAGAACAGTGAAACGAGAAGGGAAAAAAAAAGGGAAATGACAGGGGATTGTGTACAACCCTTGGCGAATCGAAAGCAGATATAGCAGCTGGAAATGTCCCAAGGTTTCTTCATAATTAATGATTTCATTAGCTAGTCTTTTAGAACACGAAATGGAATTTCGGTGTTTGCTGGTTATACTTTGTCAGGTTGATTCAAAAGATGCGCCAAACCAGACGAATGTTTCCTTCAATGTTCGCCAGCTTGAATTTTTTATGAGCTAAGATTATTCTTTCGGGGACGGATATAAAGTTGGCGTGCAAAATGGAGTTTTTTTATTCTTCTTCTTTGCAATAAAGTGGCACCTGTCCATTTTTCTCCATATATTGCAGGTGTTGTTTGATAGATCGGATCTCAAATTCGATGACAAACTATTCCTGTAAAGAGTTATTGGATTTGGCCAACAGCGCATTTATGTGGAATAAGTTCTGCCTGCTTTGAAGTGTATTTCTATGAGTATATAATTAACTTTTCATTCGACACTGGAAAAGTAAATAACAATGGAAAGTTTGGGAGACTTGATTCTTTTGAGAAGTTTTTCATTTTTGTCTTGGAAATTTTTCTTCTTCTTCGTAAAGTTGTACTTTTTTGTTATTTTTTATTAAAACAGTTTTAAAATTAAAACAACTTATTCTCATACGATTGATAATGGTATCAAGTCTTCATAGTTGCAATTGCAAATAGCATTATGGGAACAATATAGTGAGCATATAGGAGTGTTATAGTTGCAATAGTTTTTATCGATCCAGTTGCTCTTGGCACAAGTGACTAAGTTGCTGAAGTTTCTAAGTTGTTGTATAAATTTGACAAATTCGGATTGCAATTCAAATTTTGACATTTAAATTCCTTTTGATTTATTGACTTTAAACTCCTTATGACGCCCATTTTTGGACAAGTTATTCAAATTTATCATTTTAAATAGTATAAAACTGAGGTTTATCTCTTTACTTGACCAGCTGTGACTTTGATCACAGTCGTGATAGCCTATGTGTTTCTCTATGTTATGCTCATGTTATGTTGACTGAAATTTGAGATTTTCCTCTAAAATATTCAGTTCCGGAGCGTGCTATAAAATACTCTCCGGAACTGAATATTATATGTGCTATAAAATACTCTCAATCTGTTCAATCGAAAAAGAAAAGCCGTATTTGTACAATCAAAAGAAATAAATATTTGTTTAATCCAAACCTAAGAATTAAATTTCTCTCAGCTCATCCCAGTAGAGAAGGAAATCGTCACCTCTTGATTTTTACCTCGAATGATGAAAGAAAAGTATTCAAAACTTAATTTTACCATAGTAAATGAAAAAAGAACTGTTATTTCTTTTAACAGAGTAAATATTTGGAAACTTCATAAGAAAGCATATTCTAAAAACCGTTTTTTTTAATTAAAATTATTTGACGATTTCTAAAATAAAATTGTAAGAAAGCAATCATGCCCATTGATATTAATGCTAAACGAAAGAATTAAACATAACCTTGAGTTTGTGAATTTGCCCCCCGGTTTTACTACAGTCATTTGGTTTGTCAAGTATCAGAAATTTAGTAACCTTGGAAGTAATTTTACTTGTCAATAATATATAATTTCATATAACAGTTCATATGGGAAACGTTTTTATCGCTTTGAGTGTTTTATATTTTTAAAAATTTTGCTATAAGTGTTAAGATTTATATCTGGCAAAAACTTTTTTTGGTGTTTACTCTGTTTTTCTTTATGTCTGTACTTTTCACGGAATACTACTTTAAATCTCTTGTAACTCCTGAACAGTTCAGGCTGTTGTTCTGAAATTTGGACATCGACTCTACATCGAATTTTAAAAACACATTTAACCTCTTAACGATCGGTTAATTTTCAAGAAAACGGCCATAAAAGTGCCTATTTTTTGGCTTTTGTATTTGTACTGCGTATTTGATTATTGCTGACATCTAGTTTAAAATAAACTAACTATCTACAATTACCTTGAAAATATCCTGGCACTGCCATCTGGTGTGTGAAATGAGAAATAAAATTTTTTCCGGGCAAAATAAATTAATTAGCTTTATTCTTATTGGCTCGTTACTACTGAACCCTCCAGCCCGTCAATATCACGGGAGCGAGAAATAGAGGGTGAAACCTCACTCTGTCATTTTCACGGGAGCGAGAAGGAAGTGGTTCAACACTAACATTTTAAAAGCTTTACTATGAGACAGTTGGGACAAACTAGTGTTTCAAAAGAAGGTTTGATTCATTTTCATGCAGTGGTAGGGAAAATAACTCTACATCAAGTTTACTAATCAAAAAATCAACAGAGCTTGAACTGTCCTTAAGAATATAAAAAAATGGTGATAATATTTTGTTAAAACCTTATTTTTTACTAGCTTGCAATTTATTTTAAAAAATTCGATTTTGAAAATATGTTTATTTTTAATAATTGAGTGTAGTGGTTGTCATGATTTTATAAAAATACATTATATTACCTAATTTTAGTTACCATTTTTAAACATTTTAAGAACACTTTAGAGCACTGTATCATACATTCAATTATAAATTTAGCTATCACTAGAAGAAACTTCCCCCAAAGCTTACAAAATTCCAAATCTTATCGATCTAACCCTTAACACAACTGGTTAAATTATTTGTATGCAGTGGTAGACAAAATTCTTTTAATTCAAATTTAACAAAATATTAATGTATTGCCTTTTCTACCACTACAAAAGTAATTTTCTGAAAAATAGAAATTCCATAAGAAATGGAGGGTACCAATACTTGTGGAGGTGGCTGAAAACAATTTCATAAATTTTTTAATCAAATTTATTAGTCAAAATATAAAGAAAATCTTATGAAAAAATTCGTAAAAGTTGGCAGCCTGTGCTAGTTTGCTGAAGTGTCAGAGGAAAGTCATTAAACTTTTATATAATGAAATACTTGTCAACATGAAATAGCATCTGAGAATAATAAATAGATTTCACCATAATTCATCTCAATTGTCCAATTTATATGGTAAATTTGGCAGTTTCGCTTTTAATCCCCATTTGTTCAAATATCGTGAGGAGAAAAATATCAACGTACAGCGGAAGTTCACATTTTTTATTAAATTATTCAAACTTATTTTAATGTAATAATTTCCTTAAAGGTGAAAGTAACTTTCTGCATCAATCATTCGAGTCCAAGAAATGACTTCGCAATTTTTTCAAGTGAGCTAGTAAATGATTTTCTTAGAAGCATTTTTAAGTTAAAAACACTATTATTTTTAGTTCCTTTATAGCTAATTATGACCTAAAACGCTCTATAGTGACGTGTAAATGAAAACGTATAAGTGTTACACATAAATGCTCTAAAAAAGTTTATAAAACTATTTTTTTAGGCTCAGTCGTATATCATAATTATTTCTAATTTATAGGAACAGTTTTACTTGAATGTTTAGCGTGGTAGCACATTTTGCAGCTTAACATTTTTTATTGATTTAAAAATTACATTTAGAATAATGATTTCTTCCATCACTACATATATACTTTCGGGTTGGCAGATATGCTAAATCTCCACTTAAAAGACTGCAATTATTACATTTTTGCATTGTATACCTAATTAGTTAACTAACCAACTTGACTTGATTTAGAGTAATGCGATTTTGCCCTAGGGTGACTGATACTTT
Source organism: Parasteatoda tepidariorum (assembly GCF_043381705.1). Taxonomy (NCBI): domain Eukaryota; kingdom Metazoa; phylum Arthropoda; class Arachnida; order Araneae; family Theridiidae; genus Parasteatoda; species Parasteatoda tepidariorum. The sequence goes on from NC_092212.1 coordinate 25,125,243, forward strand.
GGGTGTAAAATAAATACTAATGCACTTTACATTTGATAAAAAATATTTTTTAATACTTAAAATGGTAGGCAATGCAAAACTGTAGGCATAATTTGAAAGATCATGTTTAAAGCTTTTAGAAATTATGTTATTTTTATCCATGCTAAGTTCGGATCTACCAAAATAAGTCCTAGAAGCTAAGCCTTTCTACTCGAAAGGTCAGTCACCACTGTCGCCTGTAAATTACCCACCACTCTAAATATGACATTTTTTTCATCCTAATGTTTAGTTACCACTTCATTCACTGATCTCCGGGTATTATAAGGTAAGTTTCTAAAAAATATTTCAAAATGTTAGTGGTTGAGTCCATTTTTTTAGCAGTTGAAAGGACTTCGAATGCAAAGGGTTAGTAACTTTTTTTCTGCTTTAATGCCAACAATTTTGAAATCATTCCATACGATTGCAATATTCATATAAGAATGCTTTTTTAATTAAAGTTTTATTGAGAAAGGAAAAAAAAAACTTTTAACTTACTATGCTTATTTTGATCGATGCAAATTTTTCATGAGTAAAAAAGACCTCACTTCGAAAAGTTTCAAGCATTCAAATTATGACAACAGTTTCGCCATCTTAAAACTTCTAAAAATATTTGTTTCTAAAAGAAAGATTGTTTATATAGTGTCAGTATAGAAGTGTTTACATAGTTTTGGCCAACCCCTGTATACAACTAAAAATTTCATAATGTCCTGGTATGTTTGCATGAAAAATGTAGTTAGCTTAAGAAATAAACGTTCGTTCATATATAAATTTTCAACCACATTTTCGATCAGCAATCTTTGGATATAAGAAAGCTCGCCTTATATTGAAAAATCTAAAATTTTCATCATCAAAATGAATTGCTTGTAATTCCGTAGAGAATCATCTTTTTTTAAAAAAAACAAACAAACTACAATACTGCGCTTGCGCATCATTTTGTGTTAGACACAATGATCGAAAATTTCAATGTTTTTTTATGACTTGAAATAAATTTCACAGAGTAGCATCGATCAAAACTGCCAACAAAATATTTACTAATTTACTAACATTATACAGAAATAGTAGTTAACAATAAGCATCATATCCATCCGAACCATCACATCTTCTATCCAATTAATTTTTTTCGAAAATGATAACACATAATAGTAGCTCAAAGAAATTTGTTGACATGTAAAATCAATTTGACATTTAACAAAGCTCTAAATCCCTCTCTGCAATTTTTCTCCAACAGGACACTTTCAATGAGTTTTATATCAATACCCTTCGTGTTGTTCGAGAGTATATCATCGATCACAGAGCCTTGCAAATTATGCTAGTGACAGTGGCAACAAGTGCCGCTCACCTCTCGCTTGCACGTGAAATAGTTTATGAAAATTGACTCTGGGGATTTTTGCATTTGTGCACGCGAGCATGTCATGTTGTTTATTGGATAAGATAACCGAATGAGCTTCTTTTTTCCCTGAAAAGGCATCGATCAGAAAATATAAAAGGAAAGAGAACATTTCTTCTCATATTTTTAGAGATTTACTTCTTTCTTTATTGGTAACGCTGGGAAATAAAATTGCGGGCAAATATCGTCTGCGCTTTGTTTGTTCTGTTTTGCGACTTAATTATAATTAATATTCCGTAGTTTTTTATCGATTGTTATTTATATCTTTAACTTGTGTATTAAACTTTATTTACATTAGTCTTTCATAGACAGCTTTGTTGAACTTACATGCAGTTATGCATATTTTGGTCTTTAACATATTTATTGAACCACTCACATTTTTAGAAATTTTCCTCGTTTTTTAATGGTAAACACAGTGAAAATAAAACTGAAAGCAAATAGCGTCTGCGATTTGTTTGTTCTATTTTAGGATATAATTGTACTTAATATTCCGAAGACTTTCATCGATTGTCATTGATATCTTTAACTTAAATAATTAACTTTATTTACTTTAGTTTCTTATTCAAAGTTTTATTAAAGTATGAAAACATATGAATGTGTTTAAACATATGAGAATATATTTAATAACTTAAGGGTAAGCACTACGAAAGCACTATGTATATCATATGAAGATAAAATTATCGACATTGCTATTGATTTTATGCGTGTTTTTATTATCTGTTTAATAGCCTTAATATTTATTGCTTTGTTTTTATTTACGATAAAAAAGAAACAAGCATGAATAAATACACAGAACCTATTAGTAAGAAAACATATATTACAATCGATGTTAAATAGAGGTTCGATCTCCCCACATGTTCATCTTATTTATTTTTCTCACACATATATTTGCAGGCTTATGTGCTCATACAATATGCAAACGCATTTGCAAGTTTACATGCTCAATCCAAAGAATGGCTTATAACCCTTAATCGCGTTGAAGAACAAATAGCAAAAAATTTTTTCGCAAGTGAATGACGAACCGGTGATGCCGTTTGGTTAAGCTAGCTCGACGTAAGGCTCCTATACTATCAGAGCTGACCTATCAAGCAATATTGGAGCAAACAAGTTCGCAAGTTAACGTTATTTTAGTGTTCGTTATGTTATTACAGAGATGCCAACTGCTGCGGACACGCCAAAATAATTTAAAAAACGGTAAATAACGACAAAGTAAATTTTGCAAATAATTGACAATATTTGCTTGCTTTTAAAAATGTAAAGCATGTTATAAGTACTATAAAGTGGTGAATTATATAAGCCTACGCATTGTTTAGAAATAGTGGTGGATTAAAATCTACTAAATCGAACTTAAGAAACCAAGAATTACAATTAATAAACTACCACTTGAAAATATTTATCAGATGTGCTTATGTTAGCGCTTTGCTCCAACAATAAATGATAAGTCTGCCTGTCTAATTCAGGGGCTCTTGCTCGACGTGTTCATTGAAGAGCTGTTAATTTGCATGTTTTTTGCAAAATATTTTGGGAGTGGTAGCAAAAGGTATGACATATCTCTAAAATTATTCGTTTAACGAAACTGATTTAAATGATTTTGATCAGCAGGACATATAATAATTTGAACTTATATATTAAAAACAAAACAGTCTTATCGTGACATGCTCTTTTAAATGAGGATGATATTAAAGTCCATTAAGAAATAGCTTCTCCAAAAATTATAAAAGTTATAAAAGTTTAAAGTATATACGATCTACGCTTTTTAATTACATTTGGACACGCGTTTTTAAATAAATTTGAGGTACTGTTCAATATTACATATTAATGACATACAGCTTATTTTTAGATTTGAAGTTAAGGTAGAGTGTAATTTTGAGATAATGCGGAAGGTAATAAAAGAAAATATCTACTTAGTATAAAATATACCATTTTTGATGCAAAATGTATAGCATTTTTTTTTAGATTTTCCCAGAACTTACCTCTTTTTCGTCACCACTTTTGAATTTTTTTATGACCCATGGGAAATCTGTTAAAATTACATTCCTTAACACTTACTGTTCACATAAGTTTATATATGAACATTTGTAATCTAGATGGATACATCAGCACTCCATTTATAGTAAACATTTAATAAACATCTCCTATATAAATACAAACTTCTTTCATAGTTGTAAATTCTCTTTAATAGTACAGGGTGGATAAAATTAAGCTGAGGTTAATTAGAGGGTCTTAACTCAGATTTTACTGAACGAATCCAACTGAAACTTCCAAAATAAGATTATGTGTCGATTGTTCCTTGAAAAAGATAGAAGTTTTGGCTTTAGGTGGTGTAATAATACACCAAAAATAAAATTATTAGCTCAAAATTCAAGGAATAACGGAGTATTTTACTTATTTATACACGCATTCTCTGCCCATTCCTCGATTGTCAACAATATGCTTTTAGTTGCATGCTTGGATAATCTTCATATGGTTTTAGTAGTATAGCGCCATCAGTTGGCAACATTTTAGAACTAATTTTTTCACCAGAAATCTCTACACCACGATCTAAATATCATGTATTCGAAGTTTCATTCGAATCCATTAAGTAGAATCGAAGATAGGAGACCTTGAGTATCGTAAGTTTAATTTTAACCACCCAGCATAGTTTCAATTTTATCACATATTTTTTTATTAGCAGATTTATTTATTGATCACAGTGGGGAACAATTTTTCCTTGTTTTCTGTTGCATGAGATTTTTGAATGCATCTTAGATATTTTTGCGTCACTGATTTCAAATTTGTTATTGGTTTCTCTCCACAAACTAGTGTTTTTATGCAATTTAACAACATATTCCTAGCCAGAATTTTTTAGAATTCAATCAAGTGAATGCTAAATGCCCCTACTTCTCTACTACTTTGGAAGTGGTAGGAAGAAGGTGATAATACATTTCATTTTATGATTCGATACGTTAAGGTCATATGTATTTTGACTTAAGGGTTATTTTCAAAGGAGCAGAAAAGTGTATACGTATACATATGCAAACCTATACGTTCTTTACAAACTTGTACATTCAGGCAAAAAATAAACTGAACTAAAAATATCGTTTTGAAAGCTTTCCGAACAGACCTAATTTCAGGTTTGAAATCTCCACACGCGAGTTACGTAAGATAAACTACTTGTTTAAATGCAACAAAAAAATTTGTTCCAAGGTGTTATTTATCATAGCGTACATTTTCGCGTTTAACTTAGCATTACATACGTATAAATATTTCCTATCAAGAAAATGAAATGTAAAGAAATAAAATAGGAAAAAAACCCCACACATATGCCGTCCCAACGATGCATGTTCAAGATAACGAGATAATCTATAAACTTCCGAAACGGGAGGAATGAAACGCACTCCATTATAAGCACTGATGCATAGTGGTAGCGTGACCCTATTTGAAACACCCTTCCATGTTCTGTATTCACGTGCCCATGTGTGGGCCGCAATATTTGTCTTGCGGGGAGAGAGAAGATGGATAGGGGGAGAACTTGATTTCAATCTTTTCGAGCGAATTTAAAAATAAAATGTCAATAAAGTAAATTTGATTAGTTGTGTACAAGAATATATATGGAGATATGGTATAAAATGAAATGTGTGGCTGCATATTTTGGATTCTGTTTTTCAGGAAATTTTCTATGGATTATTGGTTGATTTTATTATTGATTGCAAATTTAAATTTTTTTTGTGAATAATAAAAATTATTTAAATTTTCTTTATCCAAATTATTAGCTAAAAAAATACTATTGTTAAATCTTTATTTTACAGTTACAGCGCCATCTATGATGTGCAACTTGTATGTCAAATTGGGACTCATTTTTCAGAAAAAGTTAATTCTACTTAAAAAGTTGGGATTTCCATTGAAGTTTATATTTAATTCAGATATATGTTTTTAGAGAGTCACAAATTTATATCGGAAAAATGCCGACCGGTCTGTGTAGTGGTTAGGGAACTGCCCTTGGATCAGAAAGGTTCAGGGTTCGAATCCCGAGCAAGGCATGGATGTTCTTTCCTTATCTGTACTATCTGCCTTATTGTGGGAGCAACGTTGCCCCACCTAATATTGTTCCCCTGAAAGAGTGGCCAACAAATCTGCCCTTCAGATGCCTGTATGACCTAGGTCATTCTCCAGGTGGTCATTGAAAGAAAAAAAAAACATCTGAGAAATTACACGCTCATGTTCTTTATGATATATTAACCATTTGTAATCGAATAGTGAATTTAGACAAGACAATATGCTATAATTAAACATGCAAACACAAACATTGCAATATTTACTTTTAAAGATATATTGATCACTAAAATATAAAACCCCATTTTGTTATCACTTATTATTAACAAATACGTGTAACCACTTTTTCATATGGGTGTTTTTCATATACAGATAACTTTCATTGGATTGATAGGTTAAAAAGAATTTCTGCACAGATAAGTTAATTAAAACAATAGTTTTTCACAACAATAATATTTCTTTTAAAAAAATATTTGTGAAAATAAAGCAGTGTTGTTTCAGTTCAGAAAGATATTAAAAATAAATTTTCCGTAGCACACGTGACAGTATCAATCTTATTTATTTATAGGAGTAAATGTAAGATTAGTTCCGTTTTTTATTTATTTTTATATTCTGTAACTCTAAAGGAAGAGTTCCTTTTCCTTGTTTACACGTTGCAGGTTTCACCTGAAAAAAAAGAGACCCAAATCTTTCAAGAAGTATTTTTTCAATCTTCCGTAACAGTTCTTACAAAAATAAAGATTTTACCACAGATGAAAATAATTCATGTTAGTGAATAAAAAATTTAACTCTCTGAGATTGTCATTTTTTTTTCAATTTTAGGGCTAATCTTTACAATTTACTTTTTTCTCTGATAATTGTTATTTAATTGTAAATATTGTTCAGGAAAATAAAAAAAGAAAGTTTTCTTTCGTTCTTTATTTAAACAAAACTGGGTGCCTGGGCCGCGCAGCGGCCTCTACCCCATTCATCATGAAAATTATATATACAGTGAATAAAACATTTTAAATTATGTAACAATGTGGTAACATTATAATAAAGTAACCATGATTAGAAGTGCCAATTGAACCAATTGAAAAATAAATACTGCCATGATTAGATGGATATACATGAAATACGAGCTTAATCTGTGATATTTACATTAATTGCAGAAGAAATTTGGAATTGAGCATTAAAAATTGATGATAGCATATATACAGAAAATCGGGATTCAAGTTTTAATGATTTGTGGTAGCCATAAAAAAATCAAGCCGTTTACTTGTGAAATAATAAAACAATGAAAAAATTCAATATGACAAATTGGCGTTTTTACATAACACTAGAAATATTGATGGTAGACTTAAATTAAAAATAAAGATAAAACATGATTTGATATGTACAGTAATTGATTTTTGAAAAATGAAAGGCATAATTGATGAATATAGATAAATCATACCTTGATACATGATGAAATAACATATTTGGAGAAAATGCAGTGAATATATTTTATCAGAGAAGTATTGCTCATTAAATACAATAGAATTTTCAAAAGAATTTAACATGCAAAGTTGATATATATGTATGCATAAATTGGTTATATTATCAGAAAATAATTCTTAATGTAATTTAATTTAACTTAAGTAAAAGTCTGATGTGAAAAGTTCAGTGAATTTAACTTGAGAGTCTTGAAAATAAAAGTAGAACTCACTGGGATTGAGATGTTTCCCCGATGATCCCCCGCAGAAGACGGAGCACTTCTTCATTTTTGAGCAATTCCTGTAATTCTTTGATTAATGACACTAATCGGTGAGCAAGTTTAGACGTCAAATTTGATGTTGCTCGAGGGCTCCTTCTGCTGAGGCGGGTCTCGCACCCAGTAAAATTGGCTGTGTGGCTTTTGTAACAATTACAGCATTTTGGAGGTGTTGTTTTGTCTTTGTAGCATTCATGTGACCTGTGGTTTCCAGCACATTTTACACACCTTGCAGGTGCATTGCAGTGGCTTTGCGTATGTCCATAATTTTGGCAGTTGTAACATTGTATAGGTCCTAGACCTCCTCGAAATCGTTCGATTTTGGTCGGGATCTGCTGTATGTTGTTGACTTCGAATACTCTATGGTGATTCGCCGTTGATGTTAGGATTATGAGAAAAAGTGGAAGGAGCCGATAGGCCTCTCCCATTCTCTTCTTAAATTGCACTATTTTAAAGGTTTCAATATTGTTTTTCTGTAATTCTGTATTGATGGCATCTGTATCAAAGTCCACAGGCAGGCCCCGGACCAAAACCTTAATAAATCTGGCTTGCAGTGTTATTTCAGGTTTGTTGGGCGGATCCCGTACTTTGCCGGTATCATCCTTGAGTTTTGTTGTCGGAAAGATAGTGACGTCATCGGTTTTCCTAGTCCTAGTGTTTAGATTTTACTGGGCACCTGGGCCGCGAAGCGTCTCCTATCCCATTCATCTGGAATTTTTGAACAGTTTTTGTTGAGCAATGAGGTAAGCAGGCAATGGAGTTGCTTTTATGAATGTTTCAAGCTCTTTGCTTGAATAACTAAAAAGGAATCATCGGTTTTAATAACGGTGTATATATATGTACTTTAGAATTATTTATTTGCAGTGGTGAGTAAAAAATTTTTTTTAAAAAGTTTGAACGAAAAATAACTACAATTACGGAAAATTTTGCTTTGCAGCTTCACAAGTTTTACAGAGCTTGTTTTTCTTTCTATTTATGATTCTTAGTCGTGGTAGTGGTTTATATATTGAATTTGCAATTGTAAGCAGGGATTATATCAGCTTTGCAAATACTAAGTATTTTAAACTTTTGCACTCCGATGTTACATATGAGTAGACATCAAAAGTTACCACTGTAAAATTAAAAATTTCTATATTTTAAAAATTAGTAATAATGTTAGTTTTTGAATTTCCTATAAGCAACCACAACGACTGTTGACCAAAACGAATGCTAGCAAACTGTTATCACTTCATGATGGATGAAATTGGGGCCGTTTTGCGCCCCAGGGCCTAGCTCAAACGTCAAAACAAGACAATAGTTAATGAATTTTTAAAATATTGTACTCAGCTTAAATGATTTAGAGTTTACCTTAATTCAAACAGCATATTAAAGTGCTCGGAGTGCAAAAGGCAAACAAAACATTATTTGGGTTTTTATTTATTTATTTAAAATATTTATTTGTAATGATAGTAAAAATCATATATTTGTTAAGCCAGTATAAAAATATTAAAGTATACATAAAATAAGTATACATAAGTATATATAAAAAAATATTATTATAAATATTACCAACTTATACAAAGAAAATAATCTCGACAGTATCGGGTCTAGCAGCAGTTATGCAGATCAATAACACTAAGAAACAAATATTTTGTTGCATTTATACAGGTACTTGATCTTACCTAATTTGGAAGTGATTTCAAATCTGAAATTAGTTTTATTCCAATAGCTACAGAATTTTCCTTCAAAATATTGTTTTCAGTTAAGTGTATTTTTTGACTGAATAAGTTTATAAAGAATGTACAGGTTTTTATACATTCTTATATATTCGTGTCTTCTCTTTTGAAAATAACTCTTAAGACAAAAAAACATATAACCTTAACGCATCGTATCATAAACTGAAATGTATTATCGCCCTCTTCCTACCACTTCCTATGTGGCAGAGAAGTTAAAACATTTAATATTTACTCGAGTGAATTTAAAAAAAATCTTGATTATGAATATATAATGTATTGCATATAAACTCTAACTTTTAGAGAGAAACTGATTGCAGATTTTGAAATCAATGAAGTGAAAATATCCAAGATCCGTTCAAAAATCTCATGCAACAGGAAAAAAAACTCTTCCCCACTGTAATTCGAGCACTTGTATACAAGATATATTAATAAAGCTGTTATTCTTTGCAGTGTTGGCAATGTCGCTTATATTTTCAGAAAAGTTTTCTTAGTTTAATAATTATTTTGCTATCGATTTAAAAATTTCTTCAGATTTAAAATCGTAGCAAATTTTAAGGCAGAATAATCTAAATTCATAAAATAATATGGTTAATTAAGATTTAAATATAAAAATTTCATGTTTCTAAGTGTTCAAATTTCTATGTCCCATCACAAAAGCTATTGGATGCACCATCATGTCCTTCATAAAAGACACGGTCTTTCATAAATAGTCTTCGCAGACTATTTAAAAAGTGAACCAGTTTCACGCATGTACCAAACTTCTATTATAAAAATACCAGAAAGAAATTTATCTTACTTTAATATTTACACATTTCATGAATTAATATTCGTTGGTTAACAAAAAAAGTGAGACAGACCAAATATACCCACTAATTAAACAAATTTTAAGACACATACGTGTCATCACTTTCTTGTTTTTACTAGATTTTCTATTAAATGGCTATTGTGTAAACTGATTTACTTGCATGATGGTCAGATTATACTAACCGCGACTTTAAGAAGCAGTGAGGTGGCTTTTAGTTACAGGAGTCGATTGTTAAACCAGACTCCAATTATTTGAGACAGTTGAGAATTATTAAGTGGTAGTGAAAGAGCAGAATACTAAAAGAGGATTTTCTGAGAGAGAGAGAAAGAGAATATATATATATATATATATATATATATTCTCTTTCTCTCTCTCTCAGAAAATCCTCTTTTAGTATTCTGCTCTTTCACTACCACTTAATAATTCTCAACTGTCTCAAATAATTGGAGTCTGGTTTAACAATCGACTCCTGTAACTAAAAGCCACCTCACTGCTTCTTAAAGTCGCGGTTAGTATAATCTGACCATCATGCAAGTAAATCAGTTTACACAATAGCCATTTAATAGAAAATCTAGTAAAAACAAGAAAGTGATGACACGTATGTGTCTTAAAATTTGTTTAATTAGTGGGTATATTTGGTCTGTCTCACTTTTTTTGTTAACCAACGAATATTAATTCATGAAATGTGTAAATATTAAAGTAAGATAAATTTCTTTCTGGTATTTTTATAATAGAAGTTTGGTACATGCGTGAAACTGGTTCACTTTTTAAATAGTCTGCGAAGACTATTTATGAAAGACCGTGTCTTTTATGAAGGACATGATGGTGCATCCAATAGCTTTTGTGATGGGACATAGAAATTTGAACACTTAGAAACATGAAATTTTTATATTTAAATCTTAATTAACCATATTATTTTATGAATTTAGATTATTCTGCCTTAAAATTTGCTACGATTTTAAATCTGAAGAAATTTTTAAATCGATAGCAAAATAATTATTAAACTAAGAAAACTTTTCTGAAAATATAAGCGACATTGCCAACACTGCAAAGAATAACAGCTTTATTAATATATCTTGTATACAAGTGCTCGAATTACAGTGGGGAAGAGTTTTTTTTCCTGTTGCATGAGATTTTTGAACGGATCTTGGATATTTTCACTTCATTGATTTCAAAATCTGCAATCAGTTTCTCTCTAAAAGTTAGAGTTTATATGCAATACATTATATATTCATAATCAAGATTTTTTTTAAATTCACTCGAGTAAATATTAAATGTTTTAACTTCTCTGCCACATAGGAAGTGGTAGGAAGAGGGCGATAATACATTTCAGTTTATGATACGATGCGTTAAGGTTATATGTTTTTTTGTCTTAAGAGTTATTTTCAAAAGAGAAGACACGAATATATAAGAATGTATAAAAACCTGTACATTCTTTATAAACTTATTCAGTCAAAAAATACACTTAACTGAAAACAATATTTTGAAGGAAAATTCTGTAGCTATTGGAATAAAACTAATTTCAGATTTGAAATCACTTCCAAATTAGGTAAGATCAAGTACCTGTATAAATGCAACAAAATATTTGTTTCTTAGTGTTATTGATCTGCATAACTGCTGCTAGACCCGATACTGTCGAGATTATTTTCTTTGTATAAGTTGGTAATATTTATAATAATATTTTTTTATATATACTTATGTATACTTATTTTATGTATACTTTAATATTTTTATACTGGCTTAACAAATATATGATTTTTACTATCATTACAAATAAATATTTTAAATAAATAAATAAAAACCCAAATAATGTTTTGTTTGCCTTTTGCACTCCGAGCACTTTAATATGCTGTTTGAATTAAGGTAAACTCTAAATCATTTAAGCTGAGTACAATATTTTAAAAATTCATTAACTATTGTCTTGTTTTGACGTTTGAGCTAGGCCCTGGGGCGCAAAACGGCCCCAATTTCATCCATCATGAAGTGATAACAGTTTGCTAGCATTCGTTTTGGTCAACAGTCGTTGTGGTTGCTTATAGGAAATTCAAAAACTAACATTATTACTAATTTTTAAAATATAGAAATTTTTAATTTTACAGTGGTAACTTTTGATGTCTACTCATATGTAACATCGGAGTGCAAAAGTTTAAAATACTTAGTATTTGCAAAGCTGATATAATCCCTGCTTACAATTACAAATTCAATATATAAACCACTACCACGACTAAGANTTTAATATAAACATAAATCATTTACTGAAAGATAACTGGAATTTGTAAACAAATACAACTTGAAGTGTCACGTTTTTTAATGACACTTTTTGATTTATTGAACAATGATTTATTGAAGCACACCTTTTCAAAACAGTAAAAATTGTACACATTAAGAGAAATGAAATATTTAATATTAATTTTTTTAAAAAAAAGCGGAAATTTATGTAAACTTATTTTTATACAAAGTTAAGATTTTTTCCTCCGTTTTAAATGCTAAAAAGTAACTCACTCATTCTTTGATTTCTGCTAAATAAAATTTTCTTTAATGAAATGAATTATATTAATTTTTGATATCACAGAATGAATGATAATAATTTACTAAATGAAAATACTTGATTTAATGAAGCTGAGACTTTAAACTAAATCTAACCACATATGAAGAGTTCAAATTTCTTTTTTTTTTTTTAAAAAAAACAACAACAACATGCGATTTCGAAAAAAGGAGAAAAGTCATAGAAGAAAAAATTAAATCCTTATCGTGATAGAAAAATGTTCAGCAGGTGTATAAATAAAAGCCTCTTTTTAACAACAGTGAGCCGATTTTACTCATAAAATAATCTGAAGTTAGCCACACTTTCATGTTTATGCAACAAGTCATATTGGTTTTATTTTCTGTACCACCAAATCAGACAAGATAAAAAAATGATTCACTTAATGCATTGTCTCTGTATCTCAAAATGATTAAAGATGGTCAAAGCCAATCATTCAAATGCATTTTTTTTAATTTGCTCGAAATTTCTTTATTTTATTTTGGGAATAGTAAAAGAAATTTTTAAAACAAATATCATTCTAGAAACACGAAAGTGCGATGCATTAATTGTTTCAATACAAAATTTTGAAACATTTCGTAGCAACAGAAGTTTCAATCAAATCATTTTCAATCATTGTAATCCGTTGCCTTATTTAGTCTGGAATTCATAATCCAGTTTTTCGTAAAAAGTTCATCGATACGCAAATACATAAGCAATAATTTGCTCGTAGGTTTTTTATATTTAAATGGGGATAGGATAAGGAATTTTTAAAACAAATATCATTCTAGAAACATGGAAGTGCGATGCATTTATTGTTTCAATACAAAATTTCGAAGTAACAAAAGTTTCAATCAATGTACTTTCAATCATAGTAATCCGTTGTCTTATTTAGTCTGGAATTCACAATCCAGTTGTTCGTAAATAGTTCATCGATAAGCAAATGCATAAGCAATAATTTGCTGGTAGTTTTTTTTATTTAAATGGGGATAGTATAAGAAATTTTTAAAACAAATATCATTCTAGAAACATAAAAGTGCGATGCATTAATTGTTTCAATACAAAATTTTAAAACTTTTCGTAGTGACAGAAGTTTCAATCAATGCATTTTCAATCATTGTAATCCATTGCCTTATTTAGTCTGGAATTCACAATCCAGTTGTTCGTAAACAGTTCATCGATAAGCAAATACAACAGTTTTGAAAGGTAAACTCATATCGAGATCCATTTATTTTATCTCCAACCAACAAGAGACAACTCCTTTGTCTGATTAGGCGGAAAGGGTTAATCCCACACAAAAGGCAAGAATTTCAGAACTCTTGATCAAACAACACGTTATGCAAAACAGTTCTCCCCCTTCATTTAGAACCCTTGAGGGGATTAGGACGGCAGCGTCCTTGTGTGGGGCTGTATTCCAAGCTTCAGCTGTGAGAGTTCTACTGGACTAAGTCTGCCAAGTTGGGATGAATGTCTAATCTCATGGTAATCTCCTAAGACCACGGTGAATAGATGAAATTTGATGACTTGATACTGTTTGAAAACATGTCTGAAATATATGCCATAAATATAAAGGTTGCATTGTTATCTCTGGTTAAAATATTCTTTCTATGGAATTGATAATTAATTTCTTGCTTCTTTTTTCTTTTCAAAATTTATGCCTGACATGGAAAGCTCCGGAGTTCGGAGAAAATATGGAAACACTTTCCTAGTAGCTCTATGTAAACAACCTTCCTTTAAGGAACAAATGTCTAGGAAAATTTTACCTGGCAAAACTGTTGGCATAGTTTGAAATATCAGACTTGAAGCTTTAAGAAATGATGTTATATTTGTCCATGCCGAATTCAGATCGATCGAACGAGGAGAGGAAGTTAACAACTTTTTTTTTCTCTAAACTTACAAAAAATGCTGCTAATTGAGTTGGTAATTGACAATTTTTCTATTGTACAATTCTGTATGTTTTTTTAAAGGTTTACACAAAGAAAAATACAGGCTAATTTTTGCTTGTATTATTAGGTCTTATAGGGTTAATAGTGATAACAAAAAGGAGATAAACATCGAACAATCTATACATTTATAACCACCACTGTATTGCAGGGATGCCAACTGCTCCGCTCTCTGGAAAAGTTTTAATAAAGTGGTAGCGAATTCAATAAGCATAACTTGTAAAATGAGCATAGTTACGCTTACTTTAAAACACAGTAACCAAATAATAAATGCTTTTAGGTTGCATGTTACATGATTCTTATAATTTTTAATATTTAGTGGTGGAAAACTAATTAAAATTAAAAATACTAAACTAAAAATATCTTAAATTTCGTTACCGCTAGAAAATACTAATTTACAAAGCTGTGAAAGTTGGCATCTCTGGTATTGGTTTGCAAAAAAAAAANAAAAAAAAAAAAAAAAAAAAAAAAAAAAAAAAAAAAAAAAATACGTCTGTAGGAAACCTATGTCCAACTGAACTTGTATAGACGTTCATATGGTACCTTATAATTGCAGATTCCTACAATTATATTTTTTAAATCAAATGGAAAAGACCTAGTTGAATTTACCATAGGAGGAACTTTCTCGTTAATTTTCTTTTTGGAAAAAAAATCTGAAATCTAGAAGATCAAATATTTCATACTTTAAATTTTTCTCGGAGAAACAAGACATTCATGTTCACCTAATAAATTCATATTAAAGAAATTATTATTATATTGAGTTCTCCCAAGCCGAGTAGTCTCATTGATCTTCGAAACGCTCTGCAGTTTGGACATATAGGGTTTTGACTCCGCCATAAACCCGGGTAAGCTAGGATTAGCCAAAAATATGGTGAGCAACTCTACGTAAACAATTTTTCTTTTAACAGCTAATCTTTTGGAGGATTTCACATTCCAAAACACAATTGTAAGATCATGTTTGAAGCTTAAAGAAGGGAAGATAAATTTACCCATACGAAATTCAGATCGACTGAAATGAGGAGAAGGTAATTACTCCTTTTTATTAATTTTAACTCCAGCAATTTTGATATCATTCTTTAAGATTACAATATTTATATTAGAATGCACAGTGCTGACGTAAAATATCTCCAGTGGTAGACGGATCAGTGGTTAGACTCCCCTTAACGTCAGGCTAACCATGGGAGGTTTTCCTCATTTTGTTGCGCAAATGAGGGTTAGTTCCATAAAAAAGTCCTCCACTAAAGCAAAATTTCTACCCAATACTTGATCCAGGAGTTTCCGTATCTTCTGGATTTGGTTCAAAATTACAAAATATGGGGTTGAACATTGGTAGTCGTAAACTCGAAATTGGGTCAACTGTTCAAGGACGGTTATAAAATATAAAAATCTCTGTATCTTTGAGAAGCCCTTCTGTAATTTGGACTATTTTTCTCTCATCTTGACATAGACTTATAAGCTGTCTATTAATAAATAAAAAAAAAACTATTAATAAATAAATTAACTACACTACATTTTCAAAAAAAGGCAGCTGCTGTATTTTTTAGATGATGCCGTTACCAATAAAAAAAAAGACAAATTAGTTCAAGATGCCTAAACNTTGAACATTGGTAGTCGTAAACTCAAAATGTGGTCGGTTGTTCAAGGACGGTTATAAAATATAAAAATCTCTGTATCTTTGAGAAGCCCTTCTGTAATTTGGACTATTTTTCTCTCATCTTGACATAGGCTTATAAGCTGTCTATTAATAAATAAATAAAAAACTATTAATAAATAAAATAACTACACTACAATTGCAAAAAAAGGCAGCTGCTGTATTTTTTAAGTGACGCCGTTACCAATAAAAAAAAAGACAAATTAGTTCAAGATGCCTAAACTGTTGTTGTTGTTTCTAATGCCACTTGCCATACTAGCAAGCCTGCTTGGTGAAACCGAGCAAATTTAAGGCAGAGTGTACGTTTCCTGTTTTTCAGTGGCAGATTTAACGTGCATCAGTCACTTTATTACACGGGGTGTCTTCGGTCGGCGGGTTTCGAACCCACGAACTCTCGGACATGGGCCCAGTGCTCTACTGACCAGACTCTTTGCGTAAACTAAAATGCTTAAACACTTTTTTCATAAAAGTACTTTTATGTTACGACAATATGTTGCATTTCAGCTACAGTAGATCTGAAAGGCTTAAAGTACCCGCTAACAATGAGTAATTTTTAAACTGTAAGTGTAAATTTACAAAATACGCAACTTTTTTTAATCCTAAAGCAGATATATTTAATGCAACAAAAGTATAAATATAAAATTAAATGTAATTTTTAAAGATATTGGTCAATGTATGCATTTCAATAAAACTTTTGCAGAATGGATGTTAAGTTTATAATGAAGTAATTCGTAACAAAAGATAGCTTGAATTCATTTAATTACCCTTTAGTGCGAGTGGATTAACACATTTGTATTCATAAGCGAATAAAACATTATTTCTTTTATTAAATGCGAGAATTGATAGTATAATGGAGGTAATTAAATAAGCGAAGAAAAATAATTAAGTTTAATGAAACACTGCATTTAATATGCCAGATGTAATTTAAAAAATAATCAATTCACGAAACCGTCAACAAAGTGAACAGTTTCTCTTTTATAACTGATGAATTTCTCAGAGAAAATCGATTCGTCGCTGAAAGTGCAGTTTTATGCCATTTTATGCTTGCGCATAGTTGCATTTTATTAAGTCGCAGCATGTAATGCTAACAGAATTTTAAGTTTGCTTGCAATATATTTTAATACTTTTAAGGGTTTTCTGTTTTTTAAGTGTTAAGCTTTTGAAATTGGATCTAATTATCAAAGATTGAGCTTAGTTTCCCATTTACTTAATTATTTCGTTTCCTGATCGTAATGTCTAAAATTTAATTTGAGTTCGAATACGTTTTGACATTTAAAATTTATTTCAAAGAGTTTCTTTAATTAGTTTAAGTGAAACCTTATAATGCGATTGGATCTTCAATTCTAGAAAAAGAAATATAAAAGGTATATAGCGATATATAACTTTAAAAATTACTGTAAAAGGTTGGGCACAACTCTTTATTTTTCCAAAAATTGGTATGACTTATCTTTTTGAGAAAGTAACTAAATTTGTGTTTTAATTCATTTTTCGAAATTGTCGTTTTTGAATAATTTGGGGCACTGTCTTGGAACAATATAAGGATAAGCCACACTCTTTTCAGAAGAACTTTTTTGGTGAAAAACACTCTTTTTTCTGTATAAACAATAAAACTTTTCTAAGTATTTACTGAATGGAAATTACAAAAACTTGTAAAGTAACTATCTGCAAACAATAGCAAAGATGAGTTTATTTTAAAAATGACTAATTACGCCACTCTATGGACAATTTTACCCATACAGCTTATTTAAACATGGCATCTTAAAGTTAATCTTTAGAAGTATTAAGATGACCACTTAGCACGTGAATAGCCGATCTTTAGGACAAAAGTTATTTACTACGTTTCTAAAGTTTGACTCAATGCAGTCTTCCATTTATTTAATAAAAATTGAACCTGTAACGCAATTTCATAAAAATTGAAATTTATTTCATAAGATTCTAATCATTAAATCAAATACAATTCAGGAGTATTCTTTTCAGAATTGACCTTCAACTGTCCTTTAAGTAATGCTATTTTTTAGGTATTTTAATTTGTTAAAAATAAACAAAGGTGCTTAAAAAATATATGCATTAAGAAGGTTATAACAATAAAGCACGTGATAAAAAAAATAACGAATGTGTCATTATAAATATTATGTAACTATTATTTTAGTTATGACATATAAAACACACTACAGTGTGAGGTGTTTTTCTAGTGTAAATAATATCTTGTTACCAATAAAATTTTTATACGAAAATAAACCCGTACTTCAGAAACAGATACAATATCTCATAAAACGCGAATGTTTTAGAGAGTGCTGATGAAAATGTGGGTCACAGGACCCAAAATGTTTGGGTCCTGTGACCCCTCCCAGGTCTTGGGTCTTCGTCTGGGTTTAATCAGAGCTTTCAAATAATGTGCAAACAGGTCATTTATGTGAATCGCCCGGTTGTCATGTAAGGAAAAACAGTTGATGGTACTATGCTGTTAAATAGTGAGTGTTAAAATATTATTGTGTTATCGTTAACTAACCTTACAGTGGTCGTTTAAAACTATTCTAATATCATTAGTTAATTATGTATAGTGAAAATTATTCTTAGATCGTTAGTTAAGTATATAGTGAGTGTTAAAAACTATTCTGATATCGTTGACCAATTTTATATAGTAAGAGGTAAATATTGTTCGGTTGTCGTTAAGTAGTGTTATATAGTGAGTATTAAAAGTTTGTCTGTGATCGTTGCCTGATGCTGAGCGTTAAAAATTATTCTGATATCGCTAACCTGTGCTATTTGCTAAGTAAAACTGTTCTAATATCGTTATTTAATGCGAAATAGTCAGTGTTAAAAAATATTCGTATATTGTTAACTAACATTGTTTTTCCGAGTGTTAAAAGTTATTACGAAATCGTTAACTAATGGTAATTAATGCTACTTAGTGAGTGCTAAAAAATATTCTGATATCGTTTACAAATGCGAAATAGTGAGCGTTAAAAATTATTCAGACATCGTTAGCTTACGCTATTTGCTGCATGTAAAAAATTATTCTAATGTCGTTAACTAATACCATATTTTGAGTTTTAAAATTATTCTGATATCGTTTATCAATGTTTATACTGCTTGTTAATAACTATCCCGATGTCTTTAATTAATGCTATATAGTGAGTGTTAAAAATTATTCGGACATCGTTAATTAATGGTAAAGTGGTAGGTAATAGAGAGAAATATCCAAATGACACAAATATCTATCACCACTCTTTTTATATAGTTGTTTTTTATACATGGACCACTTTTCTGTGTCATGACAATAAAGAATTTGTAAAATTGTCAATCGTAATTAGAGGGATGTACTAATATACAGGGAATACTAATATACAGGGGATGTAATAATATACAGGGATGACAACTTGCTCTGCTTTGAAAAGAAATCTAAATTAGTGCGGTAACGAAATATGAGTTATTTTTTGCTTAATATTTTCCTTTTAAGTAATTTTTCCACCAATACTTATCAAAATTTCAAAGTATCATATGAAAAGCAACTTTATTGAAGTTAAATCGTGGTGAGATTTATAACGAGTAAATGTAATTGTTTTTATTCTACAATTTTTCCATTTAATTCACTAAAAATTAAATTTGTAAACTAAATTTTAATTAAACCTTTTTCAGAAAGCGAAGCAGCTGGCAGCTTTGTTTTTTGCAAAAGTTTTAATAAATTTGTAGCGATTCAAATATTAGAACTTATAGAATAATTCCGCTTTTTTTTAAACTGTAGTCTCGTGGAAACTACTGGGTTGCCTTTGATATAACACTTATATTTTTTCATTCGTAGTGGTGAACAAATAACTTAGAATAAAAATTACTGAACTAAAAATTACTAACATTTTGTTAACACTGGAATATATTTTTTACATAGCGAAGCTAATTGGCATCTTTGTACTTAGTGTGTAAAAGCATGATATTTAAATTCTCTTCTCAAACGAAGCTTTGTACCTTGGCCTTGACAATCACTAAATTTTAATGAAGTAGTAGTAAAATTTTATCAACGCAGAAGCAAACTTACTGTGATAGCTTCAACTTTAAAACCTATCAGTTTTTAAACCTTTATGTGATTGCAGCGACATTTAGATCTTCAAAAATGTAATTTTACATCACTCGCATACAATGTAGCTTAAGCAAGCTAGTATAAATCATCCATTCACCTTTCGTACGGTTCTTCTAGTTTCGAAAACATTATATGGTATATCATACACTATATATTATATGAACATTTTATATTGTATCATACAAAGCAAAAGTCACCTGTACCTTTGACAGATAGCAGGACTACCAATTTTCTATGCTTTTTGGGGGAAATTTCTACTGCTGGTAGCTAAGCATTAGGCTTTAATGTACGATTTTTGTTTTGTAAGTTTGATTTAAAGTTATTTTCCCCACCATTAGTATTAAATGGTTCAAAATCTCACTCGTGACGCCACATTGTTCCTGCTCTCTCGCATTGAGGCTTCTAAAATGTTAGCGAAATTACCGAAAATTCTTAAAGTTTTAGTCATTATCATCATCATAGAAATATATCTGGGCGCCTGGGGCCGTTAGCGACCTTTTCCCCATTCGTCTTGTATTGTGGTCTTTAAGGTGGTTCTTTCTGGCAATTGGAATGCAATTGGAATAAAAGGAAATTAAATAGTTTGTATTTTAGTTAAAATTACGTCACTACAAAAATGAGCTGCCATCGGTCTGAGGTTTATATCTTCTCTTAAGTTTTCAAAAGTTAAAATTTCGTTGAATCCTGCGGTGTCACAATTTATGGTCTTTTCGAAAAATCTGAAATTTAACTTTGCAATATGATGATCTAAAAAATCTATGTTGAGGTCGCGATGTATGTTTTTATTGCGAATAAACCATCTTGCTTTTGTTATTTTCCTGAGGATTTTATTCTGGCATATTTTGAGTTGTTAAAGGGGTGATGTGGAGATGTTGCACCAAGCTTAAAGTTTTAGTCGTGAATTGATTACCACTTTATGAAATATTTTCTAAAAATCGTAGTAGTGGGCAGTCCTGCACATTGTATTAACATCCATCATTTTTTTAAAAATTGTTCATCCTCCTGTAATGATTTCTTATTAGAAACCATCTTATTAAAAATTAACTTGTAAAAGTTTAAAAGAGCATGGATTTATTCAGAGCACGAATTTTTTTTTCTTCCAAAAAAAAAAGAGCTTTCACTGAATCTGAGCATCTTGAATTTACTCAAACTGCAAATGCTTTCATTCATTTATCTTTGCATCTGAAGACAAACAAGCGTCTTTGGAGACTTTTGTCGACATTTTAAACGAAGACGCTGACAAAGAAAGAAGCAAATATAATTTGCTGATTTCCGTATACCGATGACAGAAGGCAAAAATACAGTCACAGGCGGTCCCAAATTTAATAAAACCGAAATGCACCGGCGTTAATCAATTACACAGTTACCTTTCTTCCGATTCAAAAAAGGGAAAGACTTTCTTGAAAAGCAACTCTCTCAAGGGAAAACGAAATCTAATCCTTCTCTTTCATTGGTGGTAGTTTGATATATATCCTAATATATATCCCGAGTCGAGTAAACAAGGAGTATATTCCCCAAAGGTTGCGATGAAAATTTCGCAGGCATATTCATGTCTTTATTCATTTATTCTTTTTTTTATTTCTTCCATCTTTGTCGAGTTTCCAAGAGAATCATCAGGTGTGGGCATGTGTTGTAGCTTTATTTATCGGGCTACCCGAGTGTCTTAAAATTATTGATCGACGCCAAAAACAAGATAGAATGAAGAGCATGAATTATTAATATTTATTTGGGTTTTGGCATAATTGATCAAAAGCTTGCCGTAGATATGATTTTCTTTTTTATTTCTTTTGCTCTTGTTGGCGAATCCCAAGGGAGTGTTTTTTTTCCCCTTCTTCATTTGATCTTAGAATTGACGAGGATTCATTAGATGGCACGAAATAATCTTTGGACTATATTTTAAAATTGAATTTTTTTCCTTTTTAATTTTTTAATGTTATTTTTGTATTGATTGAGGAGAACTAAAATACATAATGTGTATGGGGAGTTCCGAATGTAGATTTAAAGGTTTAAATTATAATTTGCTTTATTTTATTTTAAAATCTAACAAACATATATGTTAATGTAAGAAACATAAAAATGCTACATTTTATTTTCTATCGAATCATTATTGAGTTTTTTTTTTAGAGTTGGCGAGTGTTTATGAATGGTGAGAAATATTTTCGAGGTTTTATTTTCAATTGAATACTTTATACCTGCTTTTAAAATTTTTTATACTGATTGAGAAATTCTAAAATAAAGAAAACTTATCTGCTACGCTGCTTATCTGCTACGCCCCACTTATCTGCTACGTTGGGAGAGGTCGGAAGAAAGCGATAATACAGCAGGGATGCCAACATGCTCCGGACAGCAAATATATATTTTAAAGTGGTAGTTTATCAATCGTGAATCTTGGTTTAATAAATTCAATTTAGTAGATTTTTATCCACCACTATTTCTAAATAATTCAGAAACTTATATAATTCACCACTTTATAATGTTTATGTCATGATTTACCTTTTAAAAAGCAAGCAAAAATAGTCAAATATTTGCAAAATTTACGTTGTAGTTATTTACCGATTTTGTAATTATTTTCGCGTGTCCGGAGCAGTTGGCCTCTATGATACAGGCGTTAAGGTCTTATGTTTTTTGTTTTAAGTGTTGTTTTTGGAGAAGCACACAATTGTATATGCCTTATGACAGACTTTTTTCGGGCTTTCTACGACAAAACTCTCCATCACTAACATCTTTCTTCAAGATGTTTTCAATAATTGCAAAGATGTATGTTACTAATTTAAAATTACAAAGATGCTGTGTTTACCAAAAATAATTTTTGAAAATGTAATATTTTTTTTTATTTAATACTATGCACGATATTCTCGCATTTTGTTGGAAGGGGGAAAGCACTAATTATTTTCTTTATCGCATTGGAAAATCATCATCAAATTAAAAAAATAATTAATGATATTACGCACAATATATGCATAACGCATGAATTAATAATATATGCATGAATTAATAATATATGCATGAATTAATAATATTATGCATGAATTATTCCAATATTATGCACGGTATTCTCGCATTTTGTTGGGGGGGGAGCAGTAATTACTTACTTTATCGAATTTTGAAAATCATCATCACATTAAAAAACTAATTAAATATCAAGAAACCTGTAGTAGTAATTACCGAAACACAGATCAATGACAAAATCCCACGAATTGGACTCTTCAGAAAGGGGTTACTCAAGTGCATGTTTCGCTTCTAGATTTGATTGTTGTAATAAATAATTTCGTATAAAAAATATCGGGTTTAAAAATCTATGTGGAAATCAAAAACAATAACTGCCAAAACAATTTATAGAATCATTGCTTTAAAATGTAAAGAATCAATTGCGCAATTCGAATGTCTCACATAGCCTGAAATATATCGGGATATCTAAAAGCCACGTAAAAATCAATGCCAATAACTGCCAAAAAATACAATCAAAATAGATATATGATATCGGTAAAAATTGAGCTTGTCAAAAAGTGATTATTTAAATGCGCCATTCAAATTATACGCGCAAATTTCTGTAGAAAAGCAAACCAAATTTTTTTACTTCTCAAAGGAAAAATCTTTCTGCAAGAAATCTGTAAATTATTGCGACAATGTCGCCCTGATTCTGCCACGAGGTGTATTTAAGCTGGTATTAAGCTGGTCAATTCAGACAAAAAATACATTAAACAAAAGATATTTTCGAATTAAACTAATATCCGATTCGAAAACCCAACGCCCAAATTAAGTAAGATCAAGTACTTGTATAAATGGATTTAGATCTATAAATGAGAAATAAAGATGGTCTAATCGCAATTCTGAGAATAATGTCACCATCATACCGTTGTTTACAAAAATAGAAAGCCTTGATCTCTCCAATCCTATAAGTCAGAAATAGGCTATTGCCAGTTAATAATCAATCATAGAAAGTGTACAAATATTTGGATTTTTCTAGTTTTAAGAAGAGAATAGATATTATGAGTTTTATTCGTACGACAACGAATGATGACTCGTTTTTATTGAAATTTCTGGTTCGTAAAAAAAATTCGTGACCAGTGCAGGAAAATAAAGTAAAACAGAAAGAAGTCAGGCAATAGGTTTTAATCGAGATTAAACAAAACTTGGCTCTTTGCAAATGTTACAAGAAAAGAAAGAAAAAAAAAGAAATAATATTTCATCAAAAACAAAGTGGTTGTTTTAAAGTGACCTAGAAACGGAGGTGAAATATTTGGTGTTGGGGTGAAATATTTGTCCAAAACTATTAAAATTTGTTAGATTCTTTAGCAAATTCAGTTAAACAGGCTAATCAAAGGGAAAGTGTATTAAATATCAATTAAGGACAAAGTGTCTTAATATGCCCCATAAACTATTGTTTTCCAAAATGCTTTCGATTCAATTAATATGCGCAGTACTGTACTGCTCACATGAACTGTTTTAGAAATAATTACTTCTGGGATTAATGAAAAAAAATATCCAAACGAAGAAAAAAATTCCAGTAATATAAAATACCTTTGTAAAGATGGCAGTGGGGAAAGTAGTTATCGACAATGTCAACCTTCATCTACGTAAAGGTACCCTATCATAAATTCGAGTTAACATGTCTTATATACTAGTGAATTGGAATTGTATTTTTGTAGTGGTCGACACACTACAGTACTCCCTCACCAGAATTATATCTGCGATAGTATTCGATGAACTGATACCACTAGATTCATTGCCGGGAGAGCTGCATTAAGATCACCGGACTTTGAGTGCTGATCGTGAGATCTGTATTAAGTTCACGGTCATAGTTGCTCCTGTGTCCAGTCGAATGAATACATTGTACGTTGTGTGAGCGCGAGGAAGTGGATAATGTCGCAGTCACAAGTAGCAAGTCAACTGTTCAATATGGACCATCCATCGAAGTGTTCAAATCGAAGTTGGTGTTTCTGATAAGGTTGGCATGTTCACATCACGCCCGGGTCACCAATGTGACGATAGTAATCGATAAAGTCTACCTTCATCTATGAAAAGGTACCCCAACATAGTATCGAGTTAACAATTCTTATATACTAGGGAATATAAATTGTTTTTTTGTAGTTGTAGACACACTACATGGTCATAAGTTCATTGATTATTTTTTGCATGTATAACTACCTTAAGTTAGAAGCTTACAGAAAAAAAAATTCTGAACCATTTAATTTGAATCGTTCCTTGAAGTGTTGGCCGTTTTAAGCGTTTTTAGGTACTGATGAAGTAGTTTAATTTTTAGAAAGCTGTTCCTACTCTAAATTTTATTTTATTACCCCTTACCATCAAGTTGGAGGATATGAATGCACTCAAGAATTATGTTCACAGAAATTACATTATTTCCAGAAATGTTAATTTTTTATTTAAATTAATTCAAATTTTTATAAATTATTATATTACAGCGTAAAACTTCTCTAATTTGATATCTCCTTGTCCCCTTGATGTCCTTCTCTAATTTGTGCAATCTGTTCCACAACCTAACAAGGGGCTTATGATTGGTTGGTTTTAATGCCACTTGCCCCACGGGCAAGCCTGCTTGGTGAAACTGAGCAAATTTAAGGCAGAGTGTGCGATTCTTGTGTTTCAGTGGCGCCATCTATGGCCAAGAATTCGACTTCGCCACATCATACGTCACACCTGTTTATAAGGCGGACCCATTCATACATCCATTCATTCATCCACAGATCGTAATTTTGACCTGAGTTAGAGAACGATCGATCTCCAATCCAGTACCCCCAGAGGTTTTGATTTGCTATGGGAACGTGGAGGACTTTTGCGACTCAACAGATTTAACGTGCATCAATCACTTAACAACAATTCTTCTTCGGCCGGCGGGGTTCGTACCCACGAACTCTCGGACATGGGCTCAGCTCCCTACCGACTAGGCTATCCCGGCCTACAAGGGGCTTATAAGGCGTCTTTGCATACAAGCTTGAACATGTGCATTTTGATCCTCTGCGGAGGGGATGGCACCCCCGCTTCGGTAGCCCGACGACCTGCGCGTGATGTCGAGCACTTTACGGTAGCACAGTTTAACGAGGACCAATACCGCACACCCTCGGTCCCTACGCAGACTGATCCAAGTGGTCACCCACCCGCACACTGACCGTAGCCAGTGATGCTTGACTTCAGTGATCTGATGGGAACCGTGTCTTAACGATCAGTCCACTGCGGGGCGTTTCAGAAGAGTAAAAGATAATTATATAAAACGTTGGTTGGTTGGTTATAATGCCACTTGTCACACGGTGCAAGCCTGCTTGGTGAAACCGAGCAAATTTAAGGCAGAGTGTGCGATTCTTGTTTTTCATTGGCGCCATTTATGGCCAAGAATTCGACTTCTGCCACACCATACTTCGCACCAGTTTATAGGGCGGATCACTGGATCATACATCCATCCACAGATCGTAATTTTGACCTGAATCAGAGAATGATCGATCTCCAATCCAGTACCCCCAGAGGTATTGATTTGCTATGGGAACATGGAGGACTTTTGCGACTCGACAGATTTAACGTGCATCAATCATTTTACTACACGGGGAGTCTTCGGCTGGCGGGGTTTGAACCCACGAACATGGGCCCAGCGCCCTACCGACCAGGCTATCCCGGCCGTATAAAACGTGATGTATAGAGGTGTACAATATTGAGTTTTAAGCAACTCTTTCCCTGAAAGAAAACTTGCACAAATGTTTATTTAGTATGTAATTAATATTTGGAGAATTTGAAATGTTTTTTTTCTCATTTCAGCAAAACACTGGCGTAGCTTCGGTCTGGGAGGAGTCCAGAATGAGCCAAGCAAAAGAAGGTTCTCCTATGATGCAGGTACTTTATTCATTTAAATATTAAAACCGTCATACCTGGCATTCTATCCACTGCAATAAAAATTCAAACATTTGATAATAAAAACATTTCATTGGTTTTTTTCTTTTTGGAAAGATCTAAGCTCTAAGAATTCATTAATCCTGTTTTAAGAATTCATTGAATTGTCAGTGCTGTACAAGATTAAGTATGATAGAAAATATTCTGATGACATTGAACTAATGTTCAGTTTGTCTATTATTTTATTCTGATATCGCGCAATGGCAAAAATGAAAAAGATAATACAAGTGGTAACAAGTATAAAATAATAAATAAATTAACTAACAAATTTGATTCAGCTTTATTTTTAATTTTTATGAATTTGCCTCAGATTAATTCTAAGTAGAATAATTTTTATTTTGGATTAACATTGTTGAATAAAATTAGAGAAACCAGTATTATTCTGAGCTAAAATAAGATATAAAACGAAATACTTTGCCTACCACAATTTTTTTTAACCCAGAATTTTGCCACATGTATTGAATCGTCAAAGTTTTAATTTTGCTATAGTAAGACGAGCAAGTAGACATGCTCAATGTTTTTTCATCCACTTAATTTTTATTCAGGTTTCTTAAAAGAATACAGATACGAAAAAAATAGGATTGCCAAATACAAAAAGTGCTGACTAATAAAATTCGAAATATAATTAAAATTTTGGAACTTTTCATTAGAACTTTTTTTACCATATTTTTTTTCATTAATATTGTAAGTAAAAGCATAGCATAATTTTGTTTTAAAAATGAATACTTCAGAATGTAAGTCATGGCAATATTTACGATTGAATAAGTAAAGAGTAGAAGATAAAAGTGAATGGAGTTTCGACAACTTTTTACTTTTATAGTCACTTTTTGCATTCCTGAAAAGAGAACTGTTCAGTGCTTTAAAGCAGTGGTTTCCAAATGGTGTTCTGTGGAATTTAATTGTTTCGTGGAAAGGTCACATGAGTTCCGAGAGTTCAAACTTTTTTTTGCCAACTACGACTTTATAAAACATTATTATCAATTACGAAGCCCTGTAATTAAATTTATATCCCTGTAATTAATTTATATATTTTCCATTACTCATTTAATACTGATCTGATAACTATTCTCATCGTTTATTTTAGTCCTTTTTCATTTTTATTTTTTATATTTTATTTTATGACCGTCGTTGAACAGCTGAACCAATTTTGAATTTAACAACTATTAATATTCTACTCCGTAGCCTTTAATTTTGAATCCAATCCTGAAGATAAGGGAACTTCAGGATCAAGTATTGAGAGAAATTTGCCTTCGTGAAGGAATGTTTGATGGAACTTGATGGGTTCTTTTTAATTTAATATGAAGAAATAATGACGAATATGAAACAAAACGAATTTTTTTAAGAATAAAACAACATAAAACACATGCACTAAAAACTAAAGCATCGTAAATAAACCAGGGCGTTTATTTTCGTCCGCTCTCATCCGTATCTTCATTTCAACTATCTGAGGACGGGGCGATGCGCAGAGGAGGGGGTTGCTACGATTACATGACATAACTAACCAGTATCAGAGATGCCAACTGCTCCGGACAAGACAAAATAATTTAAAAAACGGTAAATAACTACTAACTATAATTTACAAATATTTGAAAAATTTTGCTAATTTTTTAGCAGGTTTAGCATGACTTAACTATAATGAAGTGGTGAATATATAAGTCTATTAAGTATTTAGAAATAGTGGTGGA
Organism: Parasteatoda tepidariorum; assembly: GCF_043381705.1. NCBI lineage: Eukaryota > Metazoa > Arthropoda > Arachnida > Araneae > Theridiidae > Parasteatoda > Parasteatoda tepidariorum. The sequence goes on from NC_092212.1 coordinate 25,153,704, forward strand.
TAAAAGTCTAATAAATTAAATTTATTAAACAAAGAATCACAATTAATAAACTACCACTGGAACATATTTATTCGCTGTCCGAAGCAAGTTGGCATCTCTGCAGTATTTGCGTTACATGGAGAAGAAAATCACATAAACCTCCCACGGTTAGCCTGACGGCAAGGGGACTTTTATCAATGATCCGTCTGCCACTGAGCATATTTCACGTCAGCACTGTGATTGGTGCGGAACTCGTATCGACCAGCCATCGCTGGGATTTGAACCCGGTTCACCTCCTTGGAAGGCGGACGCTTTATCCTCTGAGCCACTTTCACACTTGCTTATAATTTTTCTAAGTTTCGGGGTTCCGTTCAAAGATGGTTGAACATTTAGGGTTCCGTAACCCAAAATATTTGGGAACCTCTGCTTTAAAGAACTAAGGGGAGCGTGTGAAGCATATGCACCGAAGAGGCAGAAATTGAATATTTAGTAGAGATGGCAAAATATGACATAATGAAAAAATGAAATAAGCAATTTTTAGTTTTAACTACCACTATAATTTTTAACATTATCCTAATAAGACATTTTAAAAAGCAAGATTCTTCTTATTCAGTTAACAGCCACCACAGAGACACTAACTTTAAAGTTCTACCCCACGTGCTCAGCTCAAATTTCAAGACTAAGACAAGACTCCTCATATTCGACGAATGCTACTTGATCCGCAAGAAAACTTAAATAGTGGTAGAATATTTTATCTTAAATTTTCGAGACCTCAGTGCAGATCGCAACTCGTACAGAGATGCCAACTTGTTCCGGACAGCAAATATATATTTTAAAGTGATAGTTTATCAATTGTAAATCTTGGTTCAATAAATTCAATTTAGTAGATTTTTATCCACTACTATTTCTAAACAATTCGTAGGCTCATATAATTCAATACTTTGTAGTAATTATGTCATGCAATACCTTTTCAAAAGCAAGCAAAAATAGTCAAATATTTGCAAAATTTACTTTGTAGTTATTTACCGTTTTCTTAATTATTTGGGCATGTCCGGAGCAGTTGGCATCTCTGCTCATAGTTTAAAAAAATCTGTATTAGTTTGTAGTTTTTGGTTTAGTAAATTTGATTTTATTCTAATTTAATCTTGTTTTATTTTATTTTTTAAAGTTATTTCGTACGCCACTGTATATAAATTATGTAAATACTTTATAAAACGCCACTTCCTTCCAGCTAGCTGCCTATCTAGAAGTCCTAGCTTGCAAGAATATTAAATAGGGGTAGCCAAATAACAATATAAGTTATTTGGCTAATTATTTGGCAAATATTAATTATTTTTTTTGCACTTTAATTATTTTATTTGCATTTAATTAGTTAAATATTTTTTATTTAAGTTGTTTATAGCTAGTGGTACAGAGATGCCAACTTGCTCCGGACAGCAAATATACATTTTAAAGTGGTAGTTTATCAATTGTGATTCTCGGTTAAATGAATTTAATTTAGTAGATTTTTATCCACCACTGTTTCTAAATAATTTGTAGGCTTATGTGATTCCCCACTCTGGAATACTTATGCCAGGCTTTACCTTTTAAAAAGCAAGCAAAAATAGTCAAATATATGCAAAATTTACTTGTAGTTATTTACCATTTTTTCAGTTATTTCGGCGTGTCCGGAGCAGTTGGCATCTCAGCAGCAGTTGGCGTGTCCGGAGCAGTTGGTAGAAAAATTATTTTAAATCTAATTTTATTAAATCAATAACTAAATAATAAATCATAAAACGTACTACCTTTCTAAATATTCAACTAAAAATATTCCGAATTTTTTGAACTTCTTCGGTTTCATTAAATTTGTCCCTCACTTTTCAATTCTTTCTAGATCCCATCAACACTATGACAATTTTTTTGTCGTGTTTTCAATAATACAAGTTAGTTAATGTGCAAACCGGTTTAATTTTTGGATAATCCAGACTACATTTAAAAAATAGAACAATTTGTTTGATTAATTTTGAACTAAATGGAAATTTTATCGTTTTGCAATAAATTTAAACAGTTATATATTACTGTTTTATAGTACATTAAATATAAATATTTCATTCATTGTTATATTATATTAAATTGAATACGAATGATTTGTTTTATTTACGTGTTAATCAAGAAATAATTTTGTTACTACTTTTTTGAATTTCGAAAATATTTTTATAGGATTTCAAAGTAACATTACCATTGGTAAGTAAATGTTTTAATTTACTTTTGTTAAACAGTTTTTCTAAGCTTTAAATAAATATTAGAAGTTCTCAAACTCCTAATATATTTCTTTTTTAACAGTATTCGATTTTTGTTGTCTTTTTTGTTTCCTATGTGCATCAAAAGAATCGTAAAAACAATACTTTTACGATGCTAATAAGGAATCTTTATAGCTAAAATTGACTCCATTTCTAAAAATACTTCATGATTTGCTACCTTTTGGTTTCTTAAATTTATCAATAGAATTGCAAAATCAGTTAATCTATGTTTTACGATATCAATAAGGAATTATTAAAGCTACGAACATATTTCCTTTTTTGGAGCAATTTAATTTCCTAAATTTCTCTTCTCTCGTCTTGTTGCTCTAAACTATATAAATATATTGTAAAAGTAAAGAATCTATGTTTTATAATATTAAGATGGGATCCTTATACATACAAATATAATTCACTAATATGAGAAGTATGTGTTTTGTCGCCGTTTTCGTCTCCGAGGTTTATCAATAGAATTCTAAAAACAGTTAAGTCTATGTTATTACAATATTAATATGAAACTATTATCGCTACAAATATTTCAATTATAAAAGTATTACACATTTTCTTCTTCTTTTTGTTTCCTAAATTTATCAGCACAATTGTACACATAACTGCAGTTAATGATTGTAATTACAAAATTAATATGGAAAACTCATAGCTGCAAACTTATTTCATTTCTGAGATCATTGCACGTTTTGTTGGCCTTCTGTGCTCTAAACTTATCTGTAAATTAAGACAGTTAATTGTTGCTTTACAATATTAATAAGGAATTCCAACAGCTACAAATTTACTTTATTATTAAAAGTATTACACATTTCTTTGTTCTTTTTGTTTCTTAAATTTATCAATGGAATCGTAAACACAGTAACAGTTAATTTATATTATTAAAATATTAATAAGGAATTCTTATCGTTACAACGATTTCATTTCTAAAAATATTAAAAATTTTGTTTACCTTTTTGTAACTTACATTTATCAGTAGAATTATACGACTAATCTTTGTAAAGTATTCTAATAGCTAGAGAAGAATATTACACGAGGAATATTATAAGAATATTATTACACGTTTTAGTGTCCTTCTTCATATCTAAATGTATTAAAACATTAGCAAGAAAGTTAGTCTATATCATAACAATATTAATGAGAAAATTTATATTTAATTTAAAAGAGTATAACACGTTTTGTTGCCCATTTTATTTCCTAAATCTATCAATAGAATCGTGAAAAGAACAAGAATTTCAGACTAAATCCAAAATATCCTGAAGATCAACAACCCATCGCACAGCAAACGGAATGTTATGTCCCTGACCTCCTATTTTATTTATGCGCGAAGCACTAGTCTAAATATTTTATTTTGTTGCTCTGCGTTTTCCCTTTTCTTTCGAAAAGTTACTATCTATTGGCATTAATTCAGAAAAGCATTTCGCGAACGCCATCTGAGTGTTTTGGGAGAACGTTATTAATGTTTGCGTCCTAATTTGCGTGTTGTGGACTATGTATACATTAAATATAACTGTATTAAGAAAGAGAAATTGAATTTTTTATAAAGGTATTTTTTTATCAAAGAAAAAACAAAAAAAGAGATAGACTGTTTTAATTAATTTTCTTTCTAAAAAAATGCATCATTTATTTTCGTATGAATATAATTTAGCTTGACATAAAATATTGTATACCTGTCAAATTTATTTATTCTCTGGAAGGAAATATCTTTAAAAGCAAAAAAGTAAATTTTCACTTCGATCTAAAGTAATAACTTTGATATAGAGCGAATTTAACTCTTGTACATACAAATTAGGTAAATTTATATATTATGAGCTTTAAATCACTCTATGATGAAAAACTTTTAATGCATGACTAAATTGTTATGAAAATGAAAAAAACATCTTTGTGAGATTAACTGATAGTACATTTGTGGTTGAATTATGCTGATATTTGAAAGATTTAGCTCCGAATTTGATTTAGAAACATAACAATGTTCGTTCGTTCGTTCGTTGTAGTGGAACTGGGCGTCTGAGGCCTTACGGCCCTTTACATAACAATGTTCTGATTTCAGAACTAAATGTGGAGTTTAGTATAATTAATATAAATTGATGAATACTTGCTTACCCTGGATTATTGCTAACAAATATTATTCTCAATCTTACGAATAAAAATTATATATGTACATTTTAACCTGCCAAGTTTTATTACTTCCTAGAATTTTCCAAATTGTAGTAAAAATATAATTGAAATACAATTTTAGATAAATAAACGTATGTAAAGGGTATTTCAAAATTTAGTCAAAATTTGAACTAAATTGTAAATTAATTGATTCAGTGAAAACAAAAACAATTTGGCAGTTGATAGGTTAGGGAAAAATGTACCTCAAATGAAGAGAACAGCGAGTTTTCATTGTTGACCTACATTTCAAAAGCACAAATACTGCATGAGATATTTATATATGCTATACGCTATGCTTAAGCTATGTATCCTATAAAGTATTCAACAGTTAAACTATGTATCCCATTCTCTATATGTATCCAATGTATCCAATGAAGTAGATAGGGTACATAAATTCTATCCTATGTACTTCATGTTCAAAAGATAAAAAGAATATATGATTGAATTTAAAAAAAGTGCTTTTTTTTATTTAATTCAAATTTAAATCTTGCCCATATTTTGGGACACCGTTTATATACATAATTGATTGATTTGCATAAAGTAAAAATAATTTTAAACTAAACTTATAAAAATCCAATGATTAAATTTTTTCTATATATTTTATTATCACATTAAATATAAAAAAATAATACGGAAAATCCATAATAATTGGAAGCTGGGGATAAATTCTAAAGAGACAATCACTTCACCGACAACTTACTTACCTGACATGACCCCTTCGCTGACATGATTCCACTGACAGTTCATTTCACCGACAATATCATTTCGCCATAATTTAATTTATATTTTCAGCTAAATTGTATTAATTTTTAAAATATTTTACTCTGAGCAACATTTAGAATTTTTTTAACATTTAGTGCGTATTAATTTGCAGAAATAATAAATATGTTATTAAATATTTCATTTAAGAGTTTGATTATTCTTGAGACCTGGGGAAGCAATAATTAAGCATGAGTACTAAAAAAATGTCCTGAGAACGTATCAATTTTAATTTTTACTTATAAACTTTCCTTTTTTCGAAATTAACTCAAAAATATTTATTTAAAGTTTAACTTCCTTATTAGTAAAAGAATAATTTTATTGTAAATTTTTTCTAACGAATAACTTGATGTAATGGTTGGAAACACATGTGTGGTACATATTTCCCATGTATGTGATGAATGCGAGACACTACTACAATCCTATATATAATTTCAAAGTCCTACGTATAATTTAATATTTTGCTATTTCAATTTTTCATTAGTCAATTAAAATTTCGCCATTACAATTATAATTTCCTGAACCAGAATTGTTAAGATTATTAAATGCAAAGCTTCGTTGCTTGCAGCAAAAAGGTTTACGCTATTATTGGTTTTCTTTATTGGTTATATTGTAATAAATATTAATTCCAATTAAACGAATATTAGCAATTTTGAATGGTATATGGTTTTAGCAAATATTTGAAATGATAAACTCTTTTTTCATTTCATTTCTCTGGGATTAAGACTATTTATAATCTATAATTGGTATAAACTGTTGAATATGATTTATTTTAAATACAGTTAATTAACAATCACAACGCTACCTAAAATTATTGTGTTTTCCATAAAATATAAATGCTTGGGAAGAAAGGGATGTATGAAAAAGAAATTAATAACTTAATTACTTACTAAAACCCAATTCATAATTATTGCAATTAATGTAATTGCAATTTATATTGATATGTTTGTTTATGTGTAACTACTATAAAAATCAATATCAGTCTAGAATTTGTTGTTGTGTAGCATTACATATCATATCATAAGCCATTTTATCCCCAACCAGTGGTTTGCAACCCCCAAGAGATTCGTGAGGTGTTTAAAGGTAGTTCATGAATATATGGTTGCAATGGTGGAATTTTAAATGACTAAATTTAAAGTATGACACAATAACAAATTATAGTAAGACTATAAAAAATGATGTCTAGAGCTGCTGTCAGAGGATATAGTGTTTTAAACGCACCACACCCAAATCGTTAAGCTCAATATTTTCTAGTAAAATATAAGTTTATTAAGAGATTAAAATTTTCAAAAATTTTTCCTTGAAATTTTAAATAAATTCTCTGGAATTAATTACCAAAAAAATTATATTTTATAAAGCAAAATTAAAATAAATATAAAATTGACGTATACTTCATTTGAAACTTTGGAAATCTCCACATCATAAAAAATTTTCATTTATATGCCCCTACAAAAAAATAAGGTGTTTTTAAGGTTAATAGATGTAAAAAAAATACATTTGAGGTATGAAATTAGGTTATGTTTTGCACCAATAATAACCTCATTGATAAACCTCAATTTAAACTTCATTTACACCTCGTTTATAGCTCAGAAATAATTTTAGCCTAGATCGGGTGAATTTATTCACACCTAAAATATAAGTATTTGAAGTGTAGAAAAAATAATCCGTACACCTCAAAATCAACCTCCCAAAGCTGGTTGCTCTAAAGTAGATTTCCATCAACCTCAAAACAACCTGGAGTGGCAATAAAACAACTTTATACACTTTGATTATGCATTTCGGGAGCTTGATCTTTTAACGTTGTTTTTGATATCAACTTCGAATAAACCTCAAATCAACCTTGACACCTCAAAACTACCTCATATAAACCTCAAAAATACTATAAGTTTTTGTAAGGGTGAATGCTAAGAAATGGTAGCAAATCTTGATCTCAAACTGAAGTAATGAAGAACGAAGCCTAACTCTTGAATCTAGGTTCTTCCCAACACCAAGAATTTTCCTTTACACGACTTGGTATAATGTAGCCGCCACTATTTTTGTTATGCAGTTACACTAAAATTTATTATTATAACACACATAAAATACACATAACAGTCAGTAAATATATTTTCAAGATACAATATAAAGTAAGAATTATTAATTTAAGATGCATGTGTATAATACAATATTTCTAAAGATAAAATTAGTTTGTTAATCAAACAAAAACACAGCACGGAGAGGGTATTAATATGAATTCGAACTAGGCTTAACAATATTGAAACGAATAGAAATTAAATATTATAAAATTAACTGATCTATGTAAACTTTCTTATTAGAATATAATTATATTTATTATACAATTAAAAGCATACATGCCTTTTTATATTAAAAGTTTACTTGCTTGTTGTTATGGAATGTACAGACGTTCGAGGCGAAATCGAAGTTTCACCTTCTCTGTGCAACTGTAAGCAAAAATATGGATCGTTTGAAATTGGCGGAATTGGAGTGTACTCCGAAATTGGAGAAAATAATGCATGAATGAAGAATATTCTTCGTATTTTTTGCGTAATTCTTATCAATTGCTGGTGTTGGATTTAACTGCATTCTTAGAAGTGTGTATGAATGCTCGAATAAATATTAACTTACATAACACGCAACTTTTTAGTTCCAAATTCGGATAAGTATTACACCACTGTTCTTACGAAGTACAGTGTTACTATTAAATAATTACTTCTCCAAAATGTTTAGTAAATAAGTATTTAATAACTTATTTATTGAATACCGACAAATTCTGCTCATTAAATACAGAAAGAAATTCCGAAAGTTTCTCAGAGAAATTAAATAATATTTGAACTAATAATAAAGAAGATTTGGCCGAAAATATGAATCAAAATTGATCATATTGGGGAAATGATTATGTCGGTGAAATAATAACTTACATAAAGCAATATCAGGTAAATAAGTTGTCGGCGAAATGATCGTGTCAGCGAAATTATCTTGTTTGCAAAATGATGTATCGATGAAATAATCGGGTAGGCAATTGATCGAGTCGGCGAAATGAGATATTGGGGAAGTGATTATGTAGAAGAAATGAGCGTGTTGGAGAAATGGTGAAATAATCTTGTTGGTGATGTGATCTGTCGGTGAAGTGTGTGTCGGCGATATGCACACACGGCCCATTCCAAAAAAAAATATTGATTAAATGGTTAATCTCTGCTGAAAAAATTGGTCAAAAATATCTTGTTTCAATAGCTAGTGAAATACTTAGTTCACTAATACTAAGCATAATCTCCAACTACTATTAAATTTCCGCATTCGCGAAGCAATATTTGCTTTTAGATTCAATTTTTACTTTAAAAATAACTGCCGAGGTGGCTGGTGGTAGATGGACCCTGGGTTTAAATTTCCTTGCCATCCAGCTAATCTTGTAGTTTTCTCCTCATGTAACTCAAATTCGGGTCTCTTTCATAAAAAAAAGAAAATTTCCATGAAAGCTAGTTTATCCAATGGTTGATCGAACTGTTCCCTAGTCGGTTGTACAAAATTACAAGTCTGTGGAGTTGAATATTGATAGTCGTTAACCTTAAAACGCGTTGACTGTTTAACGCCTTAATAAAGTAAAATAATTTTGAATTAACCCGGTTCAAGTTAGCGTTGCATTCACGCATTATTTTGTTGTGATATGAAAAGTACCATTTTTTGCTTAAAGCAATTGTAATAATAATTTAATAATTTTTAAAGACAGAATGTGTCATGATGTATCCATGACTTCAAGTATGATTTATCTTTTAATATTTATTTATTGTTATGTATGCCTATGCAGGCTTGTGCATTCCTTCTAATGTAAAGGAACCGATATCACAATATTGAGAAGGGCAGCATAAAGATTAGTCCGGAAGTTGCGGTGAAAGTGTAAATTGCTACTTGTATGCAAAACACTGCTTATAACAAACGGTGACATCACTTGGCGAGAAGGGGCATTATCTTTTAATAATAATTTGTTTTCAATTAGGAAGAAAACGTTTCGACCTTGTGCTGTTAAAGTTTTGGATATTAATTATAAGATTTTAGTTTCTCACTACAAGTAAAAATCTATAAGGGTTGAAATCTCCTGAAACTTTATTCTTCTGTAAAACTCTGATTTTAATAGTTGCAGTTCTAAAGAGAAAATATTGCTTGAAAATAAATATCAAATATGAAATAAGAGATTTTTGTAATAATTAGAAAAGATTTATTTAAATCTGATAGCTCATACATCATACAAAACGAATCCTTGATATACGTGAATGTGAATGGTAATTTCTCTTTAGGACGGGTGTCCAGCCGAGGACTGAATGATTTAAAAAATTGGAAATCTTGTGAGCAAAGGGCGATAAAAGAATGAAGCAAACGGTATGTTTATCGCGTATGCTTTTAAAATTTTATTCAAGAATTTTGGTGTTTAGTTACAAAAGGTAACAACAGATGGCGCTGCAAACTATCGATGATCAGAGAGATCAATTCTAGCATTAAAACATAAAAGAGAGTAGCCATACAGGATTAGGAGGTTTAACCATGCATTCTGTTGAACAACGTTGTTTCTGGTACTAGAAAATCACAGGCTAGATTACTGTTTCACGGTGTATATTTTCATTATAAGAACTCAGTACAGCGTACAGTGTCATCTGTGCTTAACTTTTTGTAGTGTGGCAATCTCAAATAATGTAAGGATGTCATAAATTGGAAAAGTTCAGAAACCCAGGTATAAAGCATCAATGAGAGAAGCATCAATGAACTTAGCATAGTATTTGCGCTACGTTAACCGTAAAGCTAGCCTTATTTTCTACCTTAGAGACATGCGATAAGTGGGGAAAAATTTGCACATGCGCTGTCAAGCTCAAATAACGTTAACGTTTAAGTGAGGGGGAATCATAACATGCAAAATCTCTCTTTTGATATTTACGGTATGCAAAGTATTTATTGGATATTATTTTCCTTTATGTTAAATAGTTATGATAGCAGTTGCAAATGTTAGCAATCTATTATTTTCCTCCAAAAAATGGTTTCCAAGAAGCTTAAAATATCCTTTTTTAAACGAAAATTATTTTTATTTTTTTAAAAGAAAGTTATCTTAAAAGAAAAAAAAAACTTATGTAGAAAAAAAGTTTGATTTAAACAATTCTTTTCTTTCAAGTTCGTATAGAATTCCTTTTTAAATGCATTTTTAAACCAACTGTTGTTATTTCGTTTTTTTAATTGCATATCTTATTTTTTTCATTTCATTCATTTCGAATAATTCTAGAAAAAGTATGCGGAATTTTAATGGAAAAACAGCGGGCAGTCAATAAAATTCCTCTTTTTCCTACCATTCGTAATAGTAACTGAAAAAAAATCCTCGAATCTATGCTTAAATATTTAAATCACTCTTTTGTGTATGCAAATGAAGACGAAAGCTCACAGCGCCAATGCAAAGAAAATCAATTCTTTCGGAGAAGAAACTATTTTATATTATTTTTTCCTGCATCTCTTATGACAATTAGACCAACTGGGAAATAAAATGGCGTAAATCGAAAAAGGTTGAAGATTTTGAATAAAACACTTTATCTGGGGGTTTTGGTCACAGTAATGCATGTTTTGGAAAGTGAGAAATTCGACTGCAACAAACGTTATTTTATCTTTTTGTATTGATGTATAAATGAAGTGACTATAAAAAATGTTTTAGTAAGGTTTTGTGAAAACTCGGAGGATATACTCTAACACAGAGTTATTGAACCTATGACACGCCGGTCACTAGATAACATGTGACATATATGTCCCACAGACGAAAACACTACTGGGACATATGTGTCTCGTCTAAAAAACCCGGTAGAACATATATATCCCAGACCTCAAAATTGTTCAAATAGTTAACTTTTTATTTCATTTTTGCACGATATTGCTCTTTTTTATTACTTTATTTGATTTTTTTTACTTTATTTAATAATATATCATATTTACTTTATATTATTATCTGTTAAAGACGTAATTTGTTTTTTTTATTGCAGAAGAAAAAAAATGATTTAGAAAGAGTTATATTGTATTGATGCATCTAATTTATTATGAAATAAAAAACAGTATCCAGAATTAATTGTCTTAAATTTATTTTATTGCTAACCACAAAATGTTGCTCACTTTGTGATATTTTCCTAAGCTTAATGTTAACCTGAAGTTTGAAATGTTGTTTATTAGATTTTAATTAGAAGCAAGTTAAAATATGCTTGCAAAACAGTATGTATATTTACACAATGTAATTCTATAGCTTGAAATCAATTTATTATGTTTCTAACTATACATAAAAATCTAGTGATGGTGTTGCTGTTTTTGGTTCATTTTTATTGGCTGGAAAATCACGTGGTAGGATCCAGTTTTCCCTCATACATTTCCATTTTGTTTTGGTTGTCATCAACATAAAATTAATAAAAGTTAACATTTTCGTGGTTCTCCGCTCCTTGCAAAGCAAATGCTGGTTAGTTCCATCAAAAAGTCCTCCAAGAAGGCAAATTTCTCCCAATACTTGATCCAGGAGTTTCCTTGTCTTCTAGATTGGATTCAAAATTACATGCCTACGGCGTTGAACGTTAGTGGTCATAGACCCAAAAATTGAATCGGTTGTTAAACGATGGTTATAAAATGAAATAAATATATATCAATAACATTATTATAAATTACCGTTATTGAGATTCGTTTAATGATTCAGAAACTAACGATCAGCTTTTATGCACAATGTGATGTGAGCAAAATTAGCATTTAATAGATCCGCTTGTATGGTAAGCCAAAATATTAAATTACGCTAGTGAATGCACCAAATGTGTTAAAACAATATAATGTTATAAAAATATAAGTGTTATTTTAAAAAATGATTACTTAAAAAAATTCTTCTGTTCATTAATAGAACTAAATATTTATAATACTAATAGATAATAATATTTGGACGAGAGAAGTGGAGGCACAAGCGTAAGCAAACAGAATTCTCTTTAGTACATGTATGTTGAGAGAATAATTTCAGTTATTGCGAAGCAATCATGGAGGTTAGTAAGCGATAGCGAGCTGATGGCTTTGCCCCATAGTATATAATAAGAGAAAAATATGTTTTCTGCACGAAAATAGTAGAACAATGGGGTTCAGCTAAAATCATATTTTTTTTTTCATTTAGTAGAAAGTTACGAAGTGATACACTTATTTTTGCTTATTTTTCATATTGCAATAGAAAAAAATCTTGTTCTAGCAAATTCGAAGTTGAGGAACTAAAAAGTAGCCTATCGTAAGTACAGAAAAAAAAGAAAAAAGGTTAGACATTTTTAATAAAGAAAATTAATGAAGAATTTCGGAATAAGAAATAAATGTTTCTTAAAGTTAAGAAATTCAATTCTTTGAAGTCTTATTGCATTAATGCGTTCATGGTCCTACTATGTATATGTAAATGTAGTAGATGTATTCTAGGGCTTGTTTCCTAGTTTTAATCTTTAAAACATTGTTTACCGTCTAAAAGTATTAAGTATTTAACAATAGAACCGTAAAATGAGACATTTTAATCAAAATTAATTTTTATTATTTTTTTATTTATTAAAATTTTACATTTAAAATTATTATTATTTTTTTTTCTTATTTTATTCTATTTTATTAATTTTTTTAATTTATTTTTTTCAATTCGCAAAAATGTACAGTCTTTGCTTTTTTTCCATTCTTAGGAATGTAAAAAAAAAACAACAACCTATGTACTGTTCCAATATTTCAATGAAAAGAAATAAAAAAAACATAGTGTCCCAGGTGCTATTGCTGTTGGAAATTACACCAAAATTTATTTTTCGAGAACCGAAAAATATTCGTTTTTTATTTTGATGCAAAATAGAATTTCAAAAAAAAAAAAAAAAAAAACACTCGTATATTTTCTTTGACTTATAATTTTTATATTTTTAAACTAATAAATAAATAAATCTTTTATATTTTGCATTGATACACTCAAATAATTTAAATAATATTATTCATTTCAATATATATAATAATTTCTGATAATTAAATAGTTTTTTTTAATGTTTTTGATTGATTTTCCTCTATGTGAAAAATAAGACGTTCAAATTTTTTTTTATAAATTTTATGAAATATTTTTTTATATTAAAAACAGTTTTTTTTTAACTATTGCATGAAAAAATAAATAATTGAAATATCAATTTTCAGTAAAAGGAAGTTAAAAAAAAGGAAAGGCTCATTTGAGTTTTTGAAACTAAAACTTTTTTACGTTTTATTTTAATAAGAAATCTGACAATAGCAGTTTCTTTTAAAATCTTTTTCTATTATTATTTTTATATAAATCATGTTCCTAAAAAGAATACGAACTTGGAATTGAAAAAAAATTAAAAAAATTAACTGAATTTACCAAGTAGTATTTTTTAATAAAAATGAATTAACATTTTTCATTTGAAGAAAGGAAAATAAGAAAGCATCTCCTTTAGGATTCGCATCTGGGACTAAGGCCAATCAATTACAGCGCAGATAATCTATTCACTGTTCCCCGCGTTTACATTCAACAGACAGTTTTTATTCTAATTTTGAATAACTAAACCTTTGAGATCACATGCTTTTCCAGCTGCTATAGTGGTGCAAAATTTGCATTCTATACTATATTATTGACCATATTTTTTAATTGTTTCGTTTCAATAGAAATTTTACAGATACATACTTCTCTGTCACAACTCATCAATGGCTGTACCGAATTCAAAATGAATACTTTATATTAAAATCATTCTAAAGTTCAATGATTAAATAAAGTTAAATTTTGAGCTTGATAGGAGGTTTATAGTCAGATGACATTAGAAGTGAAATTTAACAGGTGCAATTCATGCATTGCCACTTCGTATTTTAGCCTTCATAAAATGTCTAAGCGAATATAATAGAATCACTTGATGCTTTGCTGTCCAGATTCAGATATTATGTATTACTTGACAGCTAGTGAAGCCTCAAAGCAGTATAGGCTGCTGTTGTTTAGGGAATAGAGCCACCCAGGTTTGATTCCCAGCGATGACTAGTCAATACAAACTCTACTTCCGGCTCGCTTCCACCCCTTACAAAAATTTAAGGTGTTTTTCAAGTTTATTTGAAGTTGTTTTGGGGTGTCAAGGTTGATTCAAGGTTTATTTGAAGCTGTTTTAAAAAACAACCTTAGATGAGCAACTTCTCAAGGTGTATAATCAAGGTGTGTGAAGTTTATTTATTAATTTATTACAGTCGTTGAACAGCCGACCCAATTTTTGGGTTTACGACTACTAATGTTCAACTCCGTAGCCGTGTAATTTTGAACCAATCCAGAAGACAAGGAAACTCCTGGATCACTACCCCCAGAGGTATTAATTTGTTATGGGAACATGGAGGACTTTGTGATTCGACAGATTTAACTTGGACACGCGCCAAGGCCTTACCAACCAGGCTATCTCGGCTCCAGGTGTATGAAGTTTTTTTTATCCCGCTTGAGGTTGATTTGAGGTTGTTGGAAATCTACTTTAGAGCAACCAGCTTAGAGGGGATATTTTTGAGGTGTACTTGCCGCTTTTTATACACTTCAAGCGAATAAGTATATTTGTATATTATAATAAGCATATTTATAATAAGTATATTTGAGGTGGGAATAATTTCACCCATTCTGAACTAAAAGTATTGCTGATTAGATCTGAGGATGATTTTATGAATGTAAATGAGGTTGAAATTGAAGTTTATTAATCAGGTTACCTTTGATGCGAATTATAACCTCATTTTCTACCTCAGATGTATTTTATACATTTGTCAATTTTCAAACAACCACAAAAACACTTCGTTTTTTTTGTAAGGGACAGCAGAGCTGACGTAAAATATCATCGAAGTAAGATGGACCATGGGTTAGAATCCTCTTGCTGTCTGCCTAACCGTGGGGCAGGAGAATTCGGGTTTTTCCTCTCCATGTTACCCAAATGTGGGTTAGTTCCATTAAAAAATCGTCGGTTAAAAGTGGTTTGTCTCAATGCTTGATACAGGAGTTCCTTTGTTTTCAGGGTTGAGTTTAAAATTAAGAATTTACGGAGGTGAAAATTGATGGCCGTAAACCCAAAAAGGAGTCGGCTGTTCAACACTGGGTTAGAAAACAAAATAAAATGCAATGAAAAACATGTTAAAATAACGTAATAAAATCAAATTAAATTAAATAACAAACATGCTGTATATTATTTATGCTTATAGAAATATAATAAAATATTAATCACTTTAACCAAATTTAGATATGATTATACAAAACAGCAGATTATCATACATATCTATTTGATTATCACGGTTTGGCGTAAAATATTTTAATTGGAAGAGACGGATGAGCTTTGAAAGCGTCTTCAATCAGTTTTACTTAACACTTTAGAAGGCCGTAGGAAATATACTTTGTACCACATTCATTAATCTTTAATTGTCGATGGGAAGTTATTTTTCCACCTATGATTTGTTCGGCCATCTGCTTATAACTTCAAAAAATAGGAAAAAATAGCAATGAAGATTACTTTGCTTACGTAAATGTGAGTATAAGTAAAGGTTTGCGTGAGGTCAAGAAAAGAGGCTGTCCCCGATGATATATTTTCTCTTGTGCATTATGTGTTCGTTCATTTGATCATTTCTCATCATGTTTATTTGATGTTTATCATGTTTATCATAGAGTTTATAAATTTGATTATTTGTAAGCACTAAAGTTCAAGTTTACGGCCAATTCCTTACATAAATAAAACTTTGAAAATTTTGTAACCGCATACCCATTTAAAAAATGGTTTTTAAAATTATATTAAATTTAGATAATGATCTAAACGAATTTATTTTTATAAATTGATCTCAATCTCAAAAATATGTTAACATGGCCTCATAAGGGAGAAAATATTATCAGTAAAGTAAATTTTACAAAAGCGGCTCAATATAACATTCCCCTCTATGTTGAGTATTTTGTTTAAAAAAATTAAGCTGATTTTCAAATTTTATTGAACATTAATGTTTTTGTGCGCTTAAGTATAACTAACACTTGAAATTAAATATATTTATTTACTTTATTTTCACTAAACCGGGAAATCTTTTTCTTCAGCCACGATTGCGGTTTCCTTTCCACCTCACACGTCTCAATTTAAGTGAATACACCAGCGTCACCATGGCAACCGGAAAAGCTTCTTGATCAAACCCATCATGTCAAATCACGGACCAAGACAGTGTAGGAAGACGTTCAATTTCTTGAGACCCGGTTCCAAAATTGGGGTCGCATTTAGTTGGGAAATTCTTTTCTCTAGGGACCGATGGGCTTTTATTCCATCACTAGGACAGCTACTGTAAAACTCCTCCCCCCCCCAGCCATCGGGGACTCGATGGAACAGGAGATAAAGAGTGATGATATGTTTATTTAAGGCATTAACTCACGTGTTGCCGGTAAATGCGAATGCACATAATGAAGTTTAAGAATTGTCATTTTCACAGTTGCAGACTAATCAATAATACATTGTGGAATAATGAGAGGTAGATGGCATTACGAATTCCGTTGAGTTATCTTTATAAATTATGTTTCTGGCGATTTTATGAACTTCCATACATTAATCATTATTAGGTTTGGTACACTTATATCCAGTTTATGTTTTAAACAGAGTATTGATTCTGTTATGTATGAAACAGGAAAATTTTGTCATTTATGATAATTGGTGAAAATATGGTTATAGAAGTAAACTAAATCTTCCGCATCTGGTATTCTAATATGTTGTTATATGATACTATGTGGTATTTAAAATTATAGTACTGTCATTAAACAAATATTGATTTAAACAAAGTATTGATTTTGCAAAGGACGAAACAAGAAAATTCTGTCATTTATGTTAAATTTTAGAAATTATTTTAATAACAGTTAAGTATTTCTACTGTATCTATTAATCTGTCTGGTAAATAGCCAATACATTTTCATTACTGGCTAGGTTCAATTATTTTGATTTTGGCAAAACTCATTTTCGATTGACGCCTGGTGGCTGAGGGGAAGCGCTTCGTTCTCCCGTGCCACAGGTCCTGGGTTCGATCCTCGGGGAGGGCAAGGTTGACTCAGAATTTCATCCCTTCAGTGGGTCAATAAATGAGTACCAAGCATGCTTGGGAACTAAACACTAGGGGTTCCACGTTCGGCTGACCACCAAATCGGAACATCTGCTCTTGCACCCTAGAGTCCGAGGTCAAGAAAACTGAGATGGGCACAGTAGGCCTTGGCCCTCTACGAGCTGCAGTGCCACTCAGCTTTGTTTTTTTAGTTTTTCAATTTCGATAAATGGTCAATAATGAATCTTTCCCATTAATTAGATGCGTTGATTAATTCCTTTTACATAACTTTTAATTTTAGCCGGTTGCTGATACGTTTATTGAGAAGAGTTAGGCCTATACTTCAATCCCGACAGCTAAGATATAAACTTTCAAAACTTTGAAGGTGTTTGATCAGTTATTTGATAGCTATATGCTGTCCCAAAAAAAAGTAGCTGCTGAAGAATTTACCTAGATGTCTGATATTTGAATGACGCTTGATCTTCATTATTGGAACTAAAGTAATGAAGAACAATTAAATGTGTATTCTATTCTATTGTTTTTATCGCATTGTGATGACTCCTAAGGCTAGGTCTACGTTACAAAAGATACTTTTTTTCTAAAAAAAGATTAGTACCTTTGTATTTTTCTTTGTTTTTGTAGCTAAAATGTGGGGAAAATGAATTAACTCTAAGAAATGTAAAGATATATGGAATTAAAACACGTCATACTTAATATTAAAAAGAAAATTTGATTAATAATAAATAATGGAAGATCCTTTTGAGCGAAATAGACAATTAACCTGGAAACCCCTTCAAAGAATTGTATTTTATGGCAGATTCAATGAGTAATCAAAAATATAGTAGAACCATACTTTTAATAAAATTCTATTCATTCTAAAAAAGTTTTACTTCTTCTTTATTCTTTTATCTGAAAGTTTTTCTGAATTGTTATATTTTAGTGATTTTTTTTAAATTTGTATTTATTCTATAATCCTCTTTTTGTTTAATCAGTAAAACTGATCTCATTCCCTCTTAAAACTGGAAAATTTCATGCGGGTAAAATCCCCCCTCCCAGTTGGGAACGTTTATTACAGAGAAGACAAAACCGGAAAAATTAAAATAGGGATAAAGAAATATTAAATAAACAAATTGATTTTGCTATTTCCTATCAAATAAAATGTATTTGGAAATTAAGAGGTCTTGGTTTTGATATCACCATGAAAACATCTGTGGTACATCTTTTCTTTTAAAACTTACTATTACTTACCTAAATTTAACATAGAATTCTGAATTTTTAATAGGAGTTTTAGCACAAGTACAAATTCTATTTAAATGCAAACACCTATGAAAAAATATTGTAGGGAACTCTTATAATTTAATTATCCTTGGAGCTAAAATTTGATGAAAAAAATTCTATGACGTCTTGCACGCATGAGTCATAAAAAGCACTTAAATGGTTTAAAATAAGTTTTAATAGACATTCAAATGTATTCATTTTGAAACTATACTTGCACAAAAAAATTGAAAAGTAAAAAAAAAGATTAAATTTAGGGAAAAATAAGCTTTTTTTGATTTTATACACAAGAAAAAAATAATTTGAGCAAAAAAATATAAAATATTTAACAATACTCAAGTATTAGCATGAATTTAATTAACATGCGATACTCCGATTACGAAGTTTTATTTTAAAACGTTTGTTAGATGTTGAATAATTTTGCGAGAAAGTTGAAATATTTTAATTGAGAATAACAGATTTAAAGATAAAATTTTGAATAAATAACTTTAAACAAAATATGTTAGTTTGCAAACGATTCCAAGTTTGAAAATGAGAGTGTTATTTTCGGTTTTCAGTATTTTTACTGTATTTTTGGAATTCTTTTTAAAGTTTTATTTTATCTATGGTGTCAAATATATAAGAACAATTATAATCTAGGTTTTTTTTTCAAGACATCGAAAATTTTGTAAAGAAATACCTTCTACACACCTTAAAAAAATCTATGAAGATTTTGAAAACTGTCCAATTTTATTCCTAAAATGAAAATGAAACCTTTAAAATTTCAATGAAATTATGTAACCAATTTTTAAATTTTTCCCGGTTGTGGACTCACAGCATTCTGTATCCAAAATATTTCGTCTTTCTCAAAACGTACGAATATTACTGTAATTCTCCAAAAAAATTTTGCTTAATTTTTAATTGGGCGCTGTGGCTTAGTTGACTATGACGTAAGTAGCAGCACGTCATCATTTTGATAAATCCATATTTCTGGAACTAACTGCTTGAATTGGAGAAAAAAATGGTGCAGGAATTCAAAGCTCGTTTATATACGGAACTGATAATTGCATGCAAAAAAAAATATTTAATAATTATTTGTTTCATATATAGTTCAATAATGATCGAGTTATTAGTTATACCCTCTCATTAAATTATTTTTATTTAACTATCCAAATTCAAAAGTTGAAATAAGCAGGTTTAATAAGCCTTAAGAAATAATTAAGATCTTTGCATTGACAGTATTAGGATTTTTAAAATTGTTTTTTCTTGAAGGAATTTATTTTAGGTTTGTGATTTCTTCACTTGAAAAAATCTTGTTTTACGTAATGTAGTAAAGATAATTATTTCATATAATGGAAAATTTTTCCATGATAATAGAATGAATTAAAAATTAATTTTTTCGAACTATTTTGTCTTGATAAATACCGTTAGGTAAATGAGTTGTGTTACTCTGATAAGAACTGTTAATAACCGTAATATTGTGAACACTGCGCATTTGAAAAAAAAAAAAAAAANAAAAAAAAAAAAAAAAAAAAAAAAAAAAAAAAAAAAAAAAAAAAACTACCGCTTAAATTTTTTTTGAAGAAATACCATGTTGTACATGCATGTAGAAATACCATCTGCTTTGACGCAACTTGATGTGTGTGTTTGAAAAAATGGACAAAGCATATACCATGAAATAAGCATCAAAATAAGCGTAAACATCATTTCAAAATACATCTATTTTGAAAGAAATAGATGTATTTTGAAATGTGTGTTTGAAAAAATAGGCAAAGCACACAATCTGTTTTGAAGGAAACATTCGAATCTTGAAACCAGATTTTATGCATTGTTCATTTCAATACTAATTTCAAACATACATTTCATTATACGCTTGCTTCCTACAAAGCAGATTTTGTGTTTCTCCCATGCATTCAAACACATAATCCGTTTTCTGAACTTCTGAATTTAAAAACAAGTAACTGGTAAATAATGATTGCTCGTTGTGTTTAAAAAATTTAAGTGAATTTTCATATCGCACTTTATTTTGAGAATATTGCAGATGCTAAAAATTTGAGTTCACATTTCAAGATACGTCTATTTCCTTAAAAATAGAAAATTGTAGAAATTTTTTCAAATGCGCACTGTTCATAGGGTTACAGTTATACAACTCATTTACCTAATGGTATAGTATCATGACGAAATAGTTCATAATAATTCATTTTTATTTAATTCTATTATGATGAGGAAAGTTATCCATCATATGAAATGAGGATCTTTAAAATCTGATTACTACATTACGTAAAATTAGATGCCATTTGAAGAACTTAAATTTTTAACACCAACATTATTCTGAAAATAAAGCGGGATTTAAAAATTCGCTTGATTTTTTTTAAACATTGCGAACAAGTATTATTTACTTGTTACTTCTATTTTAATTCAGTAGTTTAGAAAATGGACTGTATGTTTAAAAAAATGGTCTCTCCCTTGAAGGAAATAGATGCATTTTGAAATGCGTGTTTGAAAAAATAGGCAAAACACAAAATTTGTTTTGATGGAGATGGACGTATGTTCAAAAGTGAAAAGCACAAAATCTTTTTTGAAGTAAATAGACACACCTTGAAATATGTGTTGAAATGAACAAAGCACACAATCTGTTTAAAAGGAAAGAGGCATAGATTGAAATGTGTGTTCAAACAAAGAACAAAACACGAAATCTGTTTTGGTGGAAAGAGGCAAACGGTCAAATGAGTGTTTGAAGAAAGGAACAAGGCTCAAAATCTGTTTTGAAGGAAAGAGGCATAGCTTAAAATGTGTGTTTGAAAAAAGAACAAAGCGCAAAATCTGTTTTGAAGGAAAGAGGCGTATCTTGAAATGTGTGTTTGAAGAAATGAACAAAGCTCAAAATCTGTTTTGAAGGAAAGAGGCGTAGCTTAAAATGTGTGTTTGAAGAAATGAACAAAGCTCAAAATCTGTTTTGAAGGAAAGAGGCGTAGCTTGAAATGTGTGTTTGAAAAATGGATGCATAAAAAATAGTCAAAGCATTTTATTTAGTTATCCAAACTACTGAATTTAAAAAGAAGTAACTAGTAAATAATGATTGTTGGCAGTGTTTAAAAAAAATTAAACAAATTTTCGTATCACGTATTATTTTGAGAATAATGTAGGCGATAAAAAATCGAATTCTTTAGATGACGCCTTGTTCTACGCCCGATTTCTTTAACTAGCAATTTTAATTTATACCATTTTCTTAAATGAGCATTCTTAGCTATGCACATTGCAAAAAGTTAACCAACGAATAGTTCATTCACAAACCAACAATAACTTTTTACAAAGTTCCAAAATTTTTAATTAGTAGCAAAAAGTTTTTTTCTTCAGTAGAGAAATATCCTAAAGCAGGAGTAAACATTCAAAGTAAATGTAGATTAAAAAAAAGAAAAAAGGGGGTAGTTTTAAATTACTGGATCGGAAAAAAATGAAACAACGGGAAAATAGCTGAGGTACACAAAATCGGACACGAACTGGCCAATTAAGTAAACTAATGAGGGAAGGTGCAGTAGAAGAGACGGGAGACGAGAGATTTCGTTTCCATGGCTACGGCATGACCCCATCTCTTTATCTCCTTGTATCATAGATCTAAGGTAAATAGTATGACAGCAACACTAACGTAGAGAGGCTTTGTTAAGGGGTGAAAAGGGGATGGTAACATATTCATAAGTTTTCTCCCCCCCGTCCATTATTATGAAATATAAAGAATTGGATCTGGATGCCCGGGGTTGTGTTCTGTAAAACTGCTGCTGTAAAGATTATTAAGTTCCTTTTATACTCGAAGTAAATTATAATTTAACAAATGATACTGACGACAGATTAATTTAAAATATTTAATGGTGATTTTGTGTTCTACAGATGTTTTTGAAAATGAAATGGTGTTAAAAAATACTCAAAATTTTATGCTTTGTTATTAAGTACAATTTTTGAATACAATTACTTAATGATTCTCTTTTAACGTTTTTTAATCAGGACTCAATCATAATGATCAATAACTTAACCTTAAATATGCTAATTAATTAGCGCACACGATATTTTAGAGTACGAAATCAGACACAAAAACTTCCTTTCTCTGAATATGCATTTTTTATTTATGGTGTTGGTTTTTTGGACCCTCAAAAAATAGGAGGCAGTTTCAATCTGGAAAGTATGGTTCATATAATTTAGCTATGAGAGTGATCTAAAATTTGAGTGCCTTAATGTTGTTTTCAATATTATTATTATATTTTGCATAATTTGCCTTCGCAAAGAAGTCGAATTTTTAATTTTTTTTTCTCTCAGGAACTTTTTGACCGATTCTTTTTCAATACTGGATTTTATCATTTAAAAATATGCGCATTTTTTGGTGAAAAATTTCTATACTTTACAGTTGAAAATTTTTTCGACTATCAGTAAATTAAAAAATAATAAACAATTACAAATTATCTTTGCATATAAAAGTTTTATTACGAAACGAAATTTTTTTCCTGATACACTTCATTAGTTTTGCTGCTATGGCGAACTACGCAAAAAAACAACAATGAAATTAACATTGTAGACGCAAATTTTTAACTGCTCGCCAGCTTAAACTATTGGCATCATATTTTGAGGGTCGGAAATCGAAATCTGTCAGAAAAAAGGTGCATCTTTATTCAAAGATAGTACGATTTTGTGTCTGATTTCGAAACTTAAAATATGATCTGCATTAATTAATCTTTATAATATAGGTATAAAGGGTATAATTAACCGATACGGTTAATTATGCCTTTATACCTATGATTCCGAATAATAAATTAGGCTGTTAAGAAAATCATCGACTGGTTAGATACTCTGCACTCTATTTTATTTTATAACCGGTATTGAATAGCTGATCTATGCTTTATTTACGACTATCAATGTTCACCTCTAAGGCATTGTAATTTTGCACTCAACCCAAAAGACAAGGGAACATCATATTGAGCATTGACTTTCATCAGCTTTTAAAGACTTTACAATATAGGAATTACTATATTACAATTGAATAATTAAATAATTCAAGATGAATTGAGTTTCTACCTTTTTTTACATTTTTAGTAGCTTGTAGCATTACTATAAATGGTGTATCTGGAATCCGTCGTAGTAATTAAAATTACCCTAGCCTTTTAATGTCATTCAGATGTCATTTCACGACATTTTGATGGGATTATATAGATGCCAAAAGCTATGTATTGTCCGTATTATGCCATTTTTATATTTAAAATGGTAATGAATCTTATAAATTTCTTTTTTATTATTAGATTTATAGATTTAATTTATTATGATTTTGACTACCACTATGCAAGTAAATAAATCTTATGTATAAGAGAAGTCATTGAAAGCATAAGGAGTGAAAGCCATAGCAATTGTGAAAAGTTAATTTTATTTGCAATTGCATCTCAATTAGTTTTCCTTGACCGCAGGGGAATACTTATTCGGAAAAAGTAACATTTGGCAGGTTTGCGTTATTAAAATTGAGATGAATAAAAATCAGAAGGTGGTTTACGTGGTTATTTAATTACATTAGCTTTTATTACAGTATCGTTTCTTCACGTTCGTAATACCAACCAGCACCAGCTTCAACTCAGAATTTTGAGGAGTTTTCACTCCCGCTATTTAAATGAAAAAAGTAAAAGTAAAAATTTTAATTCATGATTTAAAAGATGTTAAAATTTATAGGACTTTCGGAAAGTAATAAAATCAGCGTAAAAAATTCATTCGATTAGTAAATAAATAAGAATTTTCATCAAACGAAACACCGAAATTCATTGAAAATTAATGCGATTCGCTTTGGAAAATACAGATTAAAAGCAAACTAAAAAAGAAAGTGCGCCATCTCTTGATAATTTTCAAAATTATTTAAATATTTGTTTCTGAAATACTCATTCTTCTCTCTGAACAATTTTCGTCTGAATTTTTTTCGTCTCAAATTTATTCAATTTTAACTTTTTCCATAGAAAATTTTTTTATTAAAGCAGTAAAGAATTTTAATTTGAATGAAACCCAAAGAATAGTTTAAAATATTTTTGAGAATCGTTTTCAAACATAAATCGTTTTCGAAGAAAAAAAAAGAAATAAAAAAGAATCGTTTTCAAAATTTCAAAAACACCAATAATTTGAATTAAGGAATTGTTTTAGAATATTAAATTAATTTTGAATGTTTATCTTTTACCAAACAGAATTTTTTTTATTGAATCTGAAAGGAATTTAATTATGGTTGAAAACTAAATAAATAGAATAAAGTTTTGTTAAGAATTGTTTAAAAAAAATTAGAAATACCAATTTGAATAATGAAATTATTTTAGAACAATATATCATTTTTGATTTTTTGTTATGGTATATTAGGTACTTATGTATTCCTGTTTCTAAAACAAAGGAGAAGAGCCCTAATACGGGCAAAATTTATTCATTTTATGAGAAACTTACTTTATATTATTTTGAATATATCTGCAATTTTATGGTACAAAATTTAAACATTTTTCTTCATTTTTAATGATAGATAAGAAAATTTGTATTTTTTAATAATATTCCTATTTTGGAAAATTGTTTTTGTCCTCCAGATCTATAACAGTAAATCTAGGCGAGGAAGTCAGATAATCAAATATTTAGTCCATTGTTAATTTTGTAATAAGCAGAAAAAATTCGAATAGATCAGATTTTAATAAAAAAATTTTGTCTCAAATTTTAAACTATAATTAATTAGGTTTTAATATTAACTTTACGTTAATATGTTATAATAAATGTTAAAAACCTAATAAATATTTAGATGTCAAATTTTTGATTTTATCAAATAAGTTTCTCTTGAATATTTTAATTAGTTGCAAGTGTTACACTTTATCATATAATATTTGATTTTTAAACGGCATATAAAATGATTTTGACCACCATAACATATAGATAATGGAGCCTCCCTGACCGAGTGGCAGCACCCACCAAATTTAATTTTCAATTTCATTTTCTATTTCAAAAGAAGAACAATTTCATCTTAAAAGAAAACTTCCATAGCAAAATAATATTGCAACGATTAATTAAAATAAAAAAATAATTTTAATGAAGTACTATCTTTTTTTGCGGGTATTAAGAAAAAGTTTCTCAATTTGTTCCTTTCTATATTAATCAGAGATAAAAACATATTAGTACCCCTTTATATATATATATATATAAGTAACAACACTGGAGAACAATTTTTACTTTTATTTTTGTTGCACGACATTTTTGAACGGATCTTAAATATATTTTCGCCTTTGCTGATTTCAACACTGCTATCGGCTTCAATAATATATTCCTAAACGGCTAGAGTTATTATTTATAGCTAAAAGTCAAATATGAAATAACAATTAAATTAAGAAAAAATTAGATTTATCGTTATGAGAATTCCTAAAAACCAGCTTGGTCTGGGTTTTATTGGTTTTTTAACCTTTTTTTGGATTAATGGGTCGCTCAAAAAAAAGCCTTGTCTTTTTTTTTCTTCTTCTTAATTTGTTGCTCTGATTTATTAGTTCTGGAGAAAAGGGATTTCCAAAAAATTCCAATGTTGTAGGGTATGTAATTAAGATTTTAAAAAGACAAATTAAAAGTGACAGTTAAATTATAATAAGCATTTTCATTCATGACGCATTCCCTATTACACCAGTAACAGGAATAATGAATCAAAATTTGTCTGCAACCTAAATGCAATCAAGTGGAGTCTTTTATCTTGAGAATAAGGCTTACCTAAATGTAAATACACTAAAAATTTCAATTCGCAAATTTGAGGAAAATCAAACACAACTATGTTTACATTTTACTTGAAAAATATGTTATTAGACTTAACAAGGAAGATGGATTAAACTCCATATCCAAAGCATTCGAAGGAGTTAGCACATTTTTTTGCTGGCTAAATTAAATTAAATTTTTCTATTCAAGAAATGCTATCAGAATAAATACGCCACTCCAGATAAACTATTTTCAAAGTATTTTGCAATATTTCAATTTATCTATTAAGATTTTGTAGGAATTTCTGCAGAGCTTTTTTATATATAATTTTTTACGTTATTCCGGTAGAAATGTCTCTGTAAAAACCTAAAAATCTATCTGAAAACTTCTGCAGGTACTTTTTTTTTCAAATTTCTAACTAAAAAATAAATCTGCTGAGCCCGCTTCCGGGTTGGAGTATTTCTGGTGATTTTAAGTATTAATGTAAATAGTTTTAAGTAAAAATTAAAAGTAGATTAAGAACTTACTTTTACCGCATAAAAACTTTATAGTTCTTCTGCACTATGAAGGGTGTTGTCATCAAGTTGGTAGCTAATCAGTGTAATACGACTCTTTTTAGTTTGTTTATTTTTAAATATTTATGTTTATTTTATTTTTCATCATGTTAATTAATTACCCCATGTTTTCGAATTGCTTTAAGTTTATACTTAAGTATTTTATTACATGCTACTAAAATTTTGTTTTGTTTAAATTTTGCTTAATTTTGTATTGTTTTATTCTGTTTTGTTTCAGGTATTTAAATGTTATTAATTAATTTATTTTTTAAAATATTTCTTTTTATAGATATTGAAGCTATGAAAATGATCATTGGTAATTTTTCATTTACTGTTTTATTTCTATTTTTAAACTATCTGTAAATGATGGAATAATCATCAAATTATTTATAAGCAATGTAATTTAAATCTTTCATTTTTACTTTATTCTGAATTACTTGCATTATCTCTTCTTACGTTAATCATTTTTCTCTTTAATTCACATTTATTATTCAATATTTTATTTCTTTTACTATCTTTTCTTGCGCCTTTTATTTATTTCTTAAATTCTTACATTTTATTTGCATTTTGTTTTATCTTTATTACTTTTACGTGTATTTAATGAAATAGGTAATAAATTCAAGGAAGTGCTTAATTAAAATATTAAACATTTGCATGTACTTGCTTCCAGAAAATAAATTCCAATATTTGAAAAAAAAAACAATGAAAAAAACAAGCTATTGCAGGATTTTTTTAAAAAAAATATGTTCATAAAACATATTACACATTTAAAACAGATTGCACTTTACAAGAAAATAAGTAAACATCAGACTTTTAAATATTCAGGATTGCCACGATCAGGGGACAATTTAAAAGTGGCTAATTCTTTTCAAGGCTAATAAAACATGATAAAATTGTGCTCCCACTTTGGCATTAAAAAAATATATATTCAGGTTTTCGTTTTACTTTCATCTTGCACAATTTCTTTAAATTAAAAGTTTAGAATAGATAAGAATAATTTAAAATATTTATATTTTTCTTTTCCAATTTCGCTACTACTTAAAATCTCCAGATCGTGACCACGCTGCTATTACCTTATTTTCTGGAATAAAAAGATCTGCGACAATTGAGATACTTATTAATAAATGCAACAAACATGTATAAATATGTCCTACCTGAAAAAGACTTATTCTCCCTTTAACTATAGTTTTTTCTAAAGTCGTTCAATACTCAAACTTTCATGTTTTATCTTAAATTGTATTTTTAATTCCTGGTTTTTGATAATTTGATAAAATAGAAATTAGTTTTGAATTTAACAGAATGGATCTTAACACAGTTATACTTCACTTGTATAATTTAGAGAGTTTTTCATCAAAACAGTGTAACGAAAATGAAACCAATGAGCCCTCAAAATTAAATACTTGTACTGCTCACACCAGTTCAATTCAACATTTAGAAAATTATTTTGAAAAAATATTTCTTCTCATATCAATCGATGTGTATTTGTTTTACGTGTCGTGGACACCACACTACACTATCTTTTCTTGGATACTACACTACGCTGTTGCTACACTATCTTGCAAAAAGTATCCGGACACCCAGTAGTATGGTGTTAGTGCGTCGTGAGGCACATATTAATAGGATGTTGTTCCCTCTTTTGCATCGACGATAGCCTGAATACGTCTGAAAAGACTTTCCTCCTGTTTTTGATAGGTGGTCATAGGAATTGACTTCCATCACAGCTGAAGTGAGTACTTACAGCGAAGATGCTCGATTTGGCTGCCTACGTAGTAATCTGGACTCTAATTCGTCCCAAAGATGCTCTATGGGATTAAGGTAAGGACTCTGAGAAAGCCAGTTCAGTTTTTGAACACCCAATTCTTCTTAATTTTTTATAACCGTCGTTGAACAGCCAACCCAATTTTATGGATTTAAGACTTCTAATGTTCAACTCCGTAGCCTTGTAATTTGGAACTCAGTCCAAAAGACAAGGGAACTCCTGGATCGAGTATTGGGGGTAATTTTGCCGTTGTGGAGGACTTTCTGGTGGAATTAACCCGCATTTGCGTTACACGGAGAGACCAAGAGAGTTGGGAGTGCAGTATTGTCCAGAATGTTCACGTACAGCTCAGAGTTCATGTTTTTAACCACAGGAACTAACGGACAAAGACCAAACCACGAGAAACACCCCTACACCAGTATGCTTCCACCACCATTACAAACGGGTGTCCAGATTCTTTTGGTCAGATAGTGTATTACAGTTTACAGAATTGCAAATATGAGCTTTTATTATAAAAAACATAGCAAATCTATTTTTTTTCTTCTGTTCGTGACACCGTAGAGTCACCCTGTATATTAGAGCAAAAAGGAAAGCTAGTTTAGCCTTTTACACTACCTTTGAGTAGACATCGAAAGTCTTTAATCTAAAACTTAAAATTTTTATATCTTTAAAACTAATGAGAACGTTGTTTCATGAATTTTTAAAATTACATAAAAATATTGTACAATGCAGTTTAAATCAAAGGTTTCCACTCCTTTTGTCTACGGAATCCTAAATGATTAATCTTCTTTTGACGGAACCCCGAATTTATAAATTAAGTGTGTAAACAGAATTGTGAGCATATTAACACGTTCACGCCGGGGTGACCCATCGGTGGGTCACGCTAGATTGTCTCCTTCTTGGCAGCGCACCGGAGTAAAAACTGGTAACAAATAAATTTCATTTTTTAGTTTTTTTCCGGGAATAATAATAATCCATAACTACCAATTGTTTTTAACGGATGCAATTTTTATATTGAATTGCTTCTTCACCGTTATAAATTTCCTTACAGTGAATTGTTATTGTTGAGAATAGATTAACTCCTCTCGAATATTATCTAATATTGAAATAGTTCTTCTACCAGTATTTTCATTTTTCTTGTACCAGTATTTTCACTTTTCCCGGCGTGAACGTGTTAACCGATGAAAGACTTTATTTGAAAAATACTTTATATAAGGAAGAAATTTTTTTCAACGTTTTATCCTTAATAATCATAATTTAGATTTTTGTCCAACAGCTAAACTCTCAGTCCTTTAGCTGAATCTGGTCTAGGTATCAATTCATAAGTTAAACATGTATAAAATTTGAATTGAGAACTAAAGAGAGCTGATATAGGCGTTTAAAATCGTTATTAGGGAAAGATAATTCCTCATTAACGATATAGTGATTTTATTTTGATTTAAGGAGAGCGAGAGAAAAAACTTATGCAAATAACTAAGACTTGCAAATTTTTAATAATTGCATGCCCTTTTTATATTTTATTTACTCAATTGTTACTAGTATAATTTTATATTTAAAAAATGTATTGGCATTTTACTTTAAAGTTCATAAAGGCAAAGGAAATATTAAATAAAGAATGGATTATTGATTTAATATAAATTTAAAATTCATAACTGGCTATAGAAAACCTATTGGAACCTCTTTAACTTATCTAAGGAATCCTAACGTATCGCGGAGCACTATTAGGGAGCTACTGGTTAAAATGATTTAAGTGTTTACATTAGTTTAAATATTCAGAGTGCAGTTTATATACTGTTATGTATTAAACGGTTAAATGTTTGGACGAGAATAGTAAATTTTAGATCAAAAAATATTTAAAAAATAAAGTAAGATATAATGTAAATAGTAATAGAAGAAAAAAATAATTTTTCATGCGTTTTAACTAATTTTGAAGCTCCTAATACATTTCAGCGTTCCTAATTTTGAAGTTTCATGTCCAACAATGTCTAGCATCATATCTAAATGATGGTTTCGTGTTTTTATGCATATGTCTACGAATCTACAATAAGCAATAAGCTATCTACACAATACTATGAGCTCCGTTGAAATTTATTTTTAAAAGTAGGCTTAGAAAATTTTTCGAGGAATAGTCCAATAAAAAATATACTTAATTTCGAGTGGAAAAAAAGTAAAGAATATTTCTTTATGTTAATCTTTATTTTCAGCGAAAAAAGACGTTTAAGGACAATAATTTATCAAACATAAAAATATTCCGAATTGCATTAAAAAAAAGAAAATTGATGTCTGTAATTCATTCCATATTTAAGACAATCAAACTTTTAGGTAAAAATAAATAAAATACAAACAAGGGTTAAAAATCATTCCACAGTAAAATTATTTGTAATTTTAAAGGAAAAAAGACAATCAGAGGCAATAATTCCTTTTAAAATAAAGTATACTTATTAAAAAATGAAATATGAAAGTCAAAAGCGATAATTCATTCCACATTAAGAAAATTCTGACTTCAAAAATTCAAGGGAGAAAAAAAAAACAATTCGAGATAATAACTCGTCGCACATTAAAAATGTTCATAATATTCAAGAAAAAAATGACAACTAAAAACGATAATTCATTTCATATTAAGAATATTAATTTGAAAGATAAAAAGACAATCAGTTGTGATAATTCATTCCCTGTTGAAAATATACTTAATTTCAATGAAAAGAAAGACAATTAAAAATGATAATTCATTTCACATTAAAAATATTCTTAATTTTTAAGAAAAAGGCAGTACAGGGTGATAATTCATTCCACATTATAAAAATATTCTGAAGTTCAAGGAAGAAAAAAAGATTATCAGAGGTAATAGTTCAGTTCCATTAAAAATGTTCAGAATTTCAAAGAAAAAAAAATAAATCTAAGGCGATGATTCGTCCCACACTAGAAGTGCTCATTATGTAAAAAAAATAAGATAAAAATGAAAAATATTATTTAAAAAAAAAGCTGGAAAAAAAAAGAAAAAAAGGCAATCAAGGGCGATAATTCTTTCTTCATTTAAAATATTCATAGAGGAACTATTTTTGAATAATATACTATATCATTTTTGAATTTTTGTTTACTATTTCAAAAAAGAGGAGAAAAAGGCAAATGATAAAAATGAATAAAAAAAAATTTATTTCAAAGAAAAAAAGTCAATCAGGGACGATAATTCATTCACCATTTAAAATATTCACAACGGAACTGTTTCTGAACAATATAACATATCAGTTTTGATTTTTAGTTCATTATTTAAAAAAAAGGATGAAAACAAAAAAAAAATATTTAGTAGAAAGAAAAGGCAATCAAAGGCGATAGGTCTTTTCACATTTAAAATATTCTTTACTTAAAAAAATGCAATCAAGGGTAATAATTTATACCATATTAAAAACATTCTTAATTTATAAGCGAAAGGCACTCAAGCTTGACAATCATTCCACAATAAAAGTATTCTTAATTTTGAAAAAAAAAAGGCAATCAAGGGCGAATTTCACATTCAAAATATTTTTGATTTCAAGGAAGAAGAAGATAATTAATGACGATAATTCATTCCACATAAAACCAATACATGGCAAATAAATTGGTGGTTAATGGCAATCTCTTCTTTCAGGGATCTTCTTTCCTTCAAACTTTGATCTTCCCTTCAAATAAACCTGGATGACAGTTGTGATGATGAATTAGCTTCCCGCTCACATGGATTACTTGTTCCGATACTTATCTTCCCTAGTGTTATCTTAAGGGGCGGTGTTCAATTTTAACCTTTCAAAATATTATGATGTTTTCCCTAGATAATGCTATATAGATTTTATTAAAGAAAATTGGACGAAATAGAAAAATTGCAAATTGCTTTTCGAATCTTCTTTCTGGCTAAGCTCACTCTTAATTTCTTGATAGTTTAAAAGATTTATTTCCTGATTTTCTTATTTTAGCAGGTTTCTCTTATTAATGCATTTTTAATTAGTTAAGTTTAATATACTGCCAAAGAATGTTAGCAAAGAAATTTAAAATGGGCTTAATGTTCATATTAGTAGTTGTTTGAGTTATTTGAAAAATTAATATTTTTTTAAATCGGCTACTACTACAACATTGCATTGCATTTTTAAAAAAAAAAATGAAATTCCTGGTAAAGGGTGTTACGAAATGCTGCAAAGGAACGAGTTTAAACAAAATAAATTAGATGAACCCACACTCCCTGCATTTTCGAGATCATAATTATTATTTCTTACATTTATGCGTGGGATTATTTTCGAATTTTCATTTTGCTTTGAAAAGTTTCGAAAAGTAAATCTAGTTCAAAAAAAAACAAAACAAAAAAACAAAAAAAACATTTGTGTCCGATTAATGTTTGCATATTTCTTGATTCATGATGAACTAAGTTTCTTGAATCAAACCAAGTGAACTAAGTCTTTGTCATAAGTTGCCTTTATTCATCCCAGTAGTCAAGTGATAGTTAATAAATCTTGCCAACTCTTCCAAATCAGCTCATCTTTAGGCTTTGTAATCTTGTCTAATTCATATGAATACCGATTCCCTAGTTAACGACAGGAATTCCTCATATCGCGAAGAAACGTGGCCTGTCTTGATTTGCCTCTCTCGTATCCCGCGGTTCTCTTAGTTTTGTTTTTCACCTTTATTTTCTGTTCTTTTTATTGACAAATTGGCGTTTTCTTTTTAAGTCTGTTTTTTTTTCATTATTCACATCTGATAAGTCTTGAGAATGGGAGTCTGTTTTTGAACCTTTAAAACATGTTAACATTTTACCACCTTGCATAATATTTGGAACAAATTAAGCTTTTACGTTATTAAGTATGACTAAAACACTACGGGAGATATCTATTACTTGTCGACATTGAAAAGTTACAATGTACAAAATTAGTTACTTCTTCAACAGGAACTGTGTTTGAATGCGAACGTTAATTCACAGT
Organism: Parasteatoda tepidariorum; assembly: GCF_043381705.1. Lineage (NCBI taxonomy): Eukaryota > Metazoa > Arthropoda > Arachnida > Araneae > Theridiidae > Parasteatoda > Parasteatoda tepidariorum. The sequence continues at coordinate 25,187,152 of NC_092212.1, forward strand.
CAAGACAGCAATATTCAAACTTTGTAAAGTCCTAGTCAATGGGTAGCTTTTGCTGTCAATAATTAGCAAATAAGGTATTACAAAATAATAGCCCGAAGAAGGACTCAGCTCAATGATAGCAATCAACTCCAGGGTGTCTACAGATCACGAAATTTTGCGTCACCATTATTCACAATTCAATGATTTTTTAATTAATTTTTAAGATACAATTTCTTAACCGAACTGAAGTGAATAAGGATATCTGGGTGCATGAAGCCACTTGCAGCCTTTTACCCATTCATCCTGATCGTGATCAATTTGGTGGTTCGATGAGGTGGGGGAATTGCAAATGAGTAAAAGAAGTATTATTGATGGCAGATTAAAGTTAAATCATGACTATGTAGTTGTATACAATGTGGTCATAAAACCATAGAGTAATAAATAATGTAAAATTAAAGTCTTACTTGGATAAAAACTTCAACTTGATTAAAAATACAGCTTGTATGAGGAAGATGTACAAGTTATTAGAAGATGTACAAGTGCAGTTTTTGCAACTCATGATTTGAAATGTTGTGGCGTTTATCAAAGTCAATCCAAAAATGAAAAAAAGAATTAGACCAATGGGTAACCAGTAATAGTATTAAAGCTATCACAATTTTTTTAACCACTTTATAATTACATTAAGGGAAAGAAACAGCTATATATATATATATATGCTAAAATTGTAAGAAAATCTTTGCAGTTTCAGAAATATTTTTCTCTAAAAAATGCCAGAATTAACTGTCTTTCTTACCATTTTTTGCTCTTTTCCGTCTTGATATATACAGGACTTAAGCCCTGTTTTGTTTTGTGCAAAGTAGGTTTTGAATGCATTAGTGACCTGGCATTATTTTATGCACACGAGTAAAACTTGTTCTTCAAAGTTAAAACAAAAGCAAAGAACCACCCTTTCGGAAATAACTTGTAGAACTTAAGCTCTTAAAATGAATCAGTGACAGTTGATCCTTCTAAAGTAGAAAAATTGCGTGCCAGCACCCAATTGAGCGCATACTAATGAAGTTCTACAACATATGAAAACGGAGTAGACTATTTTTGAGGTTAATGTAAAGAGCTGTAACGAGTACAGATATTCTTATTCTTAAAGAAAAACATGAAAAAAAGTAACCAAAATGGACATCGGATACATCCTATCGTATGCCACACCCTCTTCAACAGATATCTACTCCTTTTGAAGGATTATTTATGGTAATAATTGTTGCGTAAGGACGAGAACTCAATTATGTCACCTTTTAGAGGCGGCTATAAATAGCTCTTTAAGGTTACGTGATTGAATTAATTGAGTGTTTGAAAGTGATATTTTAATGACTAAGCAATGCTTATCCTATAAATGATAGGTTTTGTTATTTTATATCTCTGTAAAGTTGGACGGACTATTCCAGATCTAATCATTTGAAAAGAAAATAAGGACTCAGAGAAAAAAAGGTATTACACTTTCATGCAAAACGCGTTTTCGTACTTTATGGACTAAAAAATGCAATTGATAGGGCTTTCTAACGATTAAGATTGATCTTTTTCAGCTGACCAGTCATTTAAATAAATCCTCCAAAGTTGTCATACAAATACTACGGGTGCTAACTTACAATCCAGGGAGCTTTAAAGACTCTCTCTTGCCCTTCTGAGATTTTAATCTTGGCTGCAATTGGTGAAATAATAATACAAACTTTTATTTCTTTTAAAATTTGTTACCAGAACTAAATGTCGAGAATCAAGTTTTTCTCTTGTATTTAAAAAAATGGGGAGGGTAGATCGTTAAACGACACTGTATTGGAGAATCTCACCCAGCGACAAATTGCTATATCTGATGACAAATTCGTGTTCTCTATTTTTTGTGATTCTTGAAAGTCGTTAACAAAACTTATCTGACAGATGAAAAGACATTGATTTACAAAGGATCCCTGGTGATTGTGGAAGCCATGTAAATGAGATTGCCGTTTCATTGGTATATTTTCTAGCATATCTTATGGAAAATTAAAACGATTAATTTAAAATATAATGTTTGAATAGTTTAGAAAGAAACTCGCTCTTAGACCAATTCATAAGGCTAGGAAATTTAAAATATCTCTAGTTTTAAAATGGTCCAGACATGAAATGGTGGCTTAGTTTTGGATCGCCACTGGCCACGACTATCTCCCGAAACACTAGCATCGTTAGTCCTATCTTTAGTATGTGTAATCTGAGATGGGTCATAGATGGTGGTCATTTCTTCCTTTGCTGAACTTAAACAAAAAATAATCTTGTAGACCTCTACTGGGAGGCCAAGGGCCCTTTGGATTCGTAGAATGCAGTTGCAGCTGCTTGTATTATTCTCAATGCTTTTTTTTCTCAATGAGTTTATATTCTATATTTTGGTATTTTTCGCTATAGTTTTTTAATCTTTCCCATAGAAATAAAAAAGACATAAAAAGAAAAATAAAGTCTAGGAGGAAATGAAAAGATTGAATACCAGAGCACCTCGAAAGTAAAACAACTGCCCGTTGCGAGGGGAGTGAGATTTACATCTTGTTAACTTTTAAGATACAGTTGAAACATTCTTCTGCCAGGAACTTTGTACATACCAGGGTTTATACAGGTTTTATGAATAAATGAGTATGGCTTTAATGAATGAATGGCTTTAAGAATAAAACAAGTACCATTGCTTTAATATAATTGGGTCCAAGTCTACATATTTTTAAAAAAAATTTTGTTATTATTTTTTTAACGGCAGGTGACGCTGAACATTCGTGTAATGAGTGGGATTTGAACCCGCAACCATTGGCTTTGCAGCCAAGAACACTAACCGCTCGGTCACCTGGCTTGCCCAAGAGAATGTTAAGATATTATATTTATAAATGTCGCAATCTCAGCTTGAAAAGAGAAATTTAAACTTTAATAAATGTTATTTTAATATAATTGTAAAAAATGTGTTAGACTCTTGGTAACCCCAAATATACTCCCAAATGCCTTCCCGTAAATATTTTCCATGCTTAGAATCAGTTTTTTTAAGATTAACGATTTAAAAGGATATATTAATGCTCTTAAGATTTTACGAGTCTATAATTTAAGTCTATATTCCAACAAGGTTGAAAGTGAGGGGGAAAAAACTTGAACCTACTATAAAATTACAGTCTAGTTATAACAGGGTTAGAAAATCCATAGTGTTGTAAACGTGACACATTAAAAATTTTTAAGAAGTTCATTCTATCAAATTATATTCTTCAGATTTGATTTGATTTTTTCCCCAGCGACTATGTCAATGTTTGAATTCGTAGACTCGTAATTTTGGAATCAACCCAAATTATAAGAGAGCAGCTCGATCAATCATTTCATTTCACATTACTCTATAACCATCTATGAACAGCCGACCTAAGTATTGGGTTTATGACTACCAATGTTCTACTCCATAGTCTTGTAATTTTGAATCCAATCCAGAAGACAAGGGAACACCTGGTTTAAGTATTGGGAGAAATTTGTCTTCGTGGAGGACTTTTTGATGGAGCTAACTTGCATTTGCGTTACACGGAGAGGACAATCACTCAAACTTCCCACAGTTAGCCAGACGCAAATGGGACTGTAATTCAGGATCCGTCTACCACTGAGGATATTTTCCGTCTGCACTGTGGTTGGTGCGAGCTGGTTGCGGAATTCGTATTGATCAGCCATCGCTGGGATTTGAACTCGGTTCACCTAATTTGAAGGCGGACGCTCTATCCCCTAAGCCTGTTAACCCGGTGGCAAGAAGACTCTAATCCCTGGTTCATTTACAACTGGGAATAGTTTTGTCAGCACTGTTTTAAGTTGGGACTGTATTTTCCAATTGGGGCTACCTGCCCTATTTTGAAGTTTCAGAAAGAATTTACATTTTTCACTGGATTTGATAAAATTAAAATTATTGTCTAAGCTTATAATCTACCATTTTTATGGTTGAATTCCGAAGCTTTTAAGTTTTATATTTAGAGCCTTAAAACCTTGGATTAAATTAAAAGTTTTTTTCATATTTTACTAAAATAAGAAATTTTTTTAAAAATGCTAAAAAAGATAATTTGTTGACAAATTGAATGTTCATGAAGACACGCAAAAACTAAAACTGCACTTGGTCGGGGTTAAAATTGTGTTGAGATTTGTATTTCAAATATCCGCATTTAACGATTAATCCAAATAAAAAACGCAGAATCAGATTAAACAGTAACACATAATAAATTACTTAACTATTAAATAATATTTTTAAAAAAAATTCTTTTATTTTTCTCCTTGTTATGGGTATTAACATTTCTTTGTTAGGAAATCAAACACTCGATTGAGCAGACAGCCAAAGACAGATTGTCTTTTGATGTCAAAGGAACTAATTGATCAAAGTTGTCATTCCAAAGAAATTCTCTGAACAATAGTATTTGTTATCCACATTGTCTCACAATTAATTGGCTTCTTGTTCTCAAATTGGTTTGGCTTGTAGCCATTTTGCAGTAAAGAGCGTCAGAATTAGCTCTTCTTCTTATTGCCTTCTCGGTGTAGAATCTTTTATATCTCCCAAGACAGGCATTCTGGGAACAGAGCTCCGTTGCCACTCTGCGGGGCATTAATTTTGGAAGAAAATTAGCGTCGTTGCCCGAACGTGCCTGGACGGGTAAAGAAGCTGGGGATTCCTTAGTGTTCGGATTAGGTAGGGTTTAGGCAATAATGGCTGATAGAGGTGTTCGAAATAAAGGAAGAACGTTTCAGGGTTTTGTTTCTGACAATATAAAAAGGCACTCAAGATATTGGATAGGTTGCCAAGGGATAAATTCTCTTCTGTTCGAATGATATTAAAAAAAATTGCAATAAAGAGTCCAATAACTTTAGAATATTTTTTTTTATCAAACTTAATAAGTAATAATAAAATCTTTTCATTCGAAATGGATTTTTTTAAATAGAAAAGAGGAATTTGCTTCGGCAAACAAGTAACGTTCTCCATTTTCTACTGTTGAGCAAAATATATGAAAAGCTGAGTGGGTGAACCAGGTACTTGACATTTTCAGAGAGGCTATAATCAGGGTAAGATGGAAAAAAGCGGCATCAGAACTATTTTATTGTAGAATTATTAGGAGATGGGGTTAATAATTCTTTGCCTCATCTTATTTACAACTACGTAATTTGAAGAAAGAAATCATACAAGCATACACAAAATTAGTTAGGATTAGTTTTGTTAATATTAAAGTAAAAACATAAAACAATTCTGTTACATTAATTAAATCCATGTTGTTGCAACTACTTCATGATATGATTTTCAACATAGAGTAGTATTAGATACCCAAAATCTTGGATACCAAAAATCAATTTCTAGGCATTCAGATTAAGTAGGGTTTTGGCAATAACGGCTGATAGAAATGTTCAATAAAGAGGGAAAATGTTCTAGGGTTTTGTTTCTGGCTATTAAAATGCGCCTTTAAATTATTGGATCAGCTTTCAAGGGATAAATTGTCTTCTGCCAGAATGATATTGATGATGATTTAATATTGATGACAATGGTGATGAAAAACAATTACATTAAAGAGCCAAATCATTTTCCTTCACAATTTTACACTTAAATAAAATTTTTCTTAAATAAAATTTCGAAATTAAATTATTTTCATACAAATTTTGAAAAAAAAGGAAAAGAAATTCGCTTTGGCAAACATCAACAAATGCCATTTTTCACTGACTTTGCAAATGTATGATTTTTAACATAAAGTGCATGTTTCTTTACCCTTCTGGAGGATAACTTTCTAAACTATACAAATTCTAAACCAAAGTTACCGTGTTTCCTCAAATCTGAGAATTTTATAACACTGGTAGTCTATATATTTCAAGACGAAAAAGAGCAAAAACTGGTAGGAAAATCATCTTATTATAGCTTGTTTTCGAAAAAAATTGTGAATGTGTACTTGCCAGAGAAGATGCAAAAAAAATGAACAGTTTCTTGTTAAGAATTGTAAGTGCTTATTTTAGAGGTTTCGCACGCTCCTTTAAGAAATTAAAAAACGGTAGCAAAAAAAAAAATTAGATAAAAAAATAGATATTAAACATAGTATTTCTTGACAAGTTTGTTTCCAATACTGTGCTTAATTTCTTTGGGACTGGCGAGTCATTAATGCAAAGATGCCAACTGCTCCGGACTCGCCAAAATAATTAAAGAAACGGTAAATAACTACAAAGTAGATTTTGCAAATATTTTACTATTTTTAATTGCTTTTTTAAATGGTATAGCATGACATAAGTACCATAAAGTGGTGATGATGCCAATGAATTATTTAGAAATAGTGGTGGATAAAAATCTACTAAATTGAAATTATTAAACCAAGAATCACAATTAATAAACTACCACTTTAAAATATATATTTCATGTCCGGAGCAAGTTGGCATCTCTGTAAATGCAATCGTATAAAACCCGAATAAAAGAAAAAAAAGCAGTAGCTAAATGTGGACATGTTTCTTGACAGACTCATTTTTGCTTTCATTTTAATTCAGAAGGTAATCAATATTAATTTAAAGTCTAACTATATAATATTTTTCCAATATATTATTCCAATATATATAATATTTTTCCAATATATTATTCATATATATAGAATATTTTCCCAATATATTATTCATATATATAGAATATTTTTCCAATATATTATACTTATAATTTCTCCAATTTGGCAACATTTTTCCATCTGGATGAAAATTATCAAAATCACTGCCTTATACTCAATTTTTGCAAATTTTTTTGAGCCCAAGTAATGCAGCATTAGAGAAAGTTTTTAAATATTAAAAAATTGGATCACAAACGCTCTTCATTTTCACAGAACTGTAGCTTTTCTCCATTTCGAAGTTTTGCCCCATTTTTAAAATAAGCGTAGATTGCGCTTTATTTAGATAAGTTGAACTTGACCTATCAATCATGAGTAACTGTTGCAAACTTACAACAGCTATAACAATTACATATTATTCGCAAAAAGCACAATTTCATAACACGTAAAACAGCCTTAACACGTAAAACAGCCTTCGTAAAACAGCCTTAAAATAGAAGTTAATAACCCTGATTTGAAAAGCAAGATGGGCACTTTGGGGAATGTTATATACCTTTAGATAATAAATTTTATAAATATTATTATTTATTAATTTTGCATCATAATCAATTAACAGGTTGATTAAATTGAAGATACATGTTCTTATTTTAGTTCTAAAAGAAATCATCTTCAAGCTGCGACAGGTAAGGGTAATGTATTTCAAATAGTATTTTTTTTTTGCATTATCTTTAATTTTTAAAGCATTTTTGAAAGTTTTTACAGCATAGTAGAATTAACATTCTTCTATAATACCAATTTTTTCAGTTCTATTTTAACTCATTCAATAATTAATTTTCATTTTGAAAAAACACAAAGCAGGGTAAATACAGGTACGAAGCCTGGAATTGGTGGAGCACTTTTTCTCATCTTACAACCATTTTTAAAACTTTTAGCGACATTATGAATTTTGATTATTTTTTTCTTTACCAAATTGAGTGGCAAAATTTTTAGAACGATCGTTTTGACACATCAGCAAACTGTAATAACAATAACGCAATTTCCATACGAATGGAGACTATTCGAGGTGACGTCACTCATTCGATCATCGTAACATCTATTCTTTATTGACGAATGTTCGTCGATAATTGCGGTCTGGGGTGCCCCCAGCGTTATTCTTGGCTACTACCAACTTTGGAAAAGGAATAAAGCTGTGAATTCCTGCCTTTTTCCCAAAGCTTATTATCTAAAGGGGTGGAAGAGCACCTTGGAAAGATGGGGAGGAGAGGTGGAGAATGTAGTAGGCCACCCCTTCAGCCAAAACGGTGACCGATTTCATTAGGCTGCCTAATTGAACGAGCAAATACTTGGACCCTAGGGGGGCATCCGAAAGGAACATCGTTAGCTGACGTGAATTCCTTGGGGCGGACAAAAGGGGCATACGAAATAAGTTTTTNATATATATATATATATATATATATATATATATATATATATATATATATATATATATATATATATATATATATATATATATATATATATATATATATATATATATATATATATATATATATATATATATATATATATATATATATATATATATATATATATATATATATATATATATATATATATATATATATATATATATATATATATATATATATATATATATATATATATATATATATATATATATATATATATATATATATATATATATATATATATATATATATATATATATATATATATATATATATATATATATATATATATATATATATATATATATATATATATATATATATATATATATATATATATATATATATATATATATATATATATATATATATATATATATATATATATATATATATATATATATATATATATATATATATATATATATATATATATATATATATATATATATATATATATATATATATATATATATATATATATATATATATATATATATATATATATATATATATATATATATATATATATATATATATATATATATATATATATATATATATATATATATATATATATATATATATATATATATATATATATATATATATATATATATATATATATATATATATATATATATATATATATATATATATATATATATATATATATATATATATATATATATATATATATATATATATATATATATATATATATATATATATATATATATATATATATATATATATATATATATATATATATATATATATATATATATATATATATATATATATATATATATATATATATATATATATATATATATATATATATATATATATATATATATATATATATATATATATATATATATATATATATATATATATATATATATATATATATATATATATATATATATATATATATATATATATATATATATATATATATATATATATATATATATATATATATATATATATATATATATATATATATATATATATATATATATATATATATATATATATATATATATATATATATATATATATATATATATATATATATATATATATATATATATATATATATATATATATATATATATATATATATATATATATATATATATATATATATATATATATATATATATATATATATATATATATATATATATATATATATATATATATATATATATATATATATATATATATATATATATATATATATATATATATATATATATATATATATATATATATATATATATATATATATATATATATATATATATATATATATATATATATATATATATATATATATATATATATATATATATATATATATATATATATATATATATATATATATATATATATATATATATATATATATATATATATATATATATATATATATATATATATACGACTACCAATGTTCAACTCCGTAGCCTTGCAATTTTGAACTCAATCCAGAAGACAAAGAAACTCCTGGTTAATGTATCGGGAAAAATTTTGCGAAACTAATTTTTTTGGGAAACTAACCCTTATTTGCGTTACACGGAGAAGAAAATCCCGAAAACCTCCCACGATTAGCCTAACGGCGAAGGGACTCTTACCCATGATCCGTCTACCACTTATGATATTTTACTTTAACACTATGGTCAGTACGAGCTGGATGCGGAATTCGAATCGACTCGCCATCACTGGATTTTGAAGCCAATTAACTTTTTTTTGCATACATTTTACTGTATTTATAGTATTTCAAGATCTCCATTTTCTAAAAAAGTTCGTCAAAATAATTGAAAACTTTGGAATACCTCAGTTGCATGAATAATTTGGTTCTTGTCTCCATATAGGGAAAATTTATTTATTTTTTGAGCACATTTTATTGTACTCATTTTATCTGAAGATCTTCAGTTTCCAAAGCAATTTTTCAAAATAATTGAAAATAAGTAATACCTCAGTTGTATGGAAAAGTTTGTTCTTGTGTCTGTATACAGAAAACAACTGTTATTTCTGGCTCTTATTTCACTAAGAGTTTATTGAGGTATTTTATGAGTTTTTCTGTTGATTAAACATCCGATTTTGTTATGGCTCCCTGTGGTATACATATTCTCAGGCAAACCATTGGGAAAATCCTAGACATAATAGGAGACGAGAATTATTCTAGTCACGAAACTCCTATAAAGATAGAAGAGTGGGAAGAATTTTTTTTTGTCGAACAATGAAAGGTACTTCAGGTTACTTATTGAGTTGTTTGCTACCTCGAATGTCTTTAAATTAACTCAGTTAAATTTTGTAAATAAAAAAAAGAAACAAACTTAAGATGTACGTTAGAATTCTGTTTAAATAAAGAACAGAAGTAAAAAGACAGAGGAAATGAAAATTAATGCTTAAATGGGAAACAAAAAACGATATCGAAATCTGCCGCATCTCTTGTGAGGAAGGCGGTCATATTTTTTTCCAGCGGAAACAGTAATAAATTCAAAGATTATTATTTGAAACATATCGAAGTTTCATTAGACATTCAAACTGGTTTTGTTAATTGTAAATCTAATTAGAAATGTTGATTACTATCCAAGTATATTTAAACAATGTTCAAAAGATTTCTTTTTTTTCTTCTTTCAATCATAATTTCTTATCATCTACGCTTAATCTGTCACCTTTTTAAATTTATTTTAAGTTTTAAAGTTCATTGTTTTACGTCGTGTTCAGATTAAAATAATATCAACAGTTATGTGGTTCAGCTTACAAATGATGTATCCGAAAATGAAATATTTAAAAAAAAAATACTGACGAAATATTTTTGCATGGTAACTATTTCTCCAAAAGCATAAAAAGCATATTATAGCATAAATTTCTTGGAATTTATATTTAAAAATCTACTGATGGTGCTATAGTTTTCCGACATTGTCGGTACATTTGATTCGGCATGAAAATCACGTTTTAGAATTCAGTTTTCCCACATTAATTTCCATACTTCGTTTGGTTGACATAAGTATAAAGTTGATGAAAGCCATAAAACCAATTGCTTACCTCCAAAATATTTTTGTATCCCAAATTTTAAAGGTATCTACCAATAATTTTTTTCTAATTTTACTGTGCTATCATTACGCGTTTGATTATGATTGTTTTATTAATTAAGAATTAAAGATTATAAGAGTTATTCCTCCGTCATAAGTTATAATTCTATGATATTACCTTGTTACGCTAAATTTTAAGAAAAATTAATTTGAAACGGTGTTTGAACTTACTTACCACTTTATAATTATTATTTTTCGGTGTAAAATACATAAATATGTTATTTTGAATTATCTTTAAAAGGATTCGTTAAATGATTTAGAACTTAATGATCAACTTCATGCATCATGTGATGCATATACGAATTGTGCTCAATATATCACCTTGTTTGATTAGCAAAAATATTAAATTACTGTTTCGAATTCACGAATTTTGCTTCAACAATATGTATCTTTTATTTTAAATGTTATTTTAAAAAAATTGATTACCAAGCAAAATTATTTATGATCATTAATAGATCTTAATAGAATCATTAGGGAGGGAAAAAGAATCATACGAGATCTTTACAACTATCTATCAATCAAATTTGACTCACACACAAAATAATAATTCAATTTAAAAGTAATGAATGTTAGACGTGGGAAACGAGCGTAGAAGTCTACGCAAACAAAATTCTTTATACTATTTATATTTTTAAAAAAAGTAATTACAACTTTCGTGGAAAAAAAATTATTTCATGCAAAGAAACAACAATTATTGCGAAGCAATCATCGGAGTTTATGAATGGCAACCAACAGGGAGCTTAACCCCCTAGTAAATAATAATATTGGTATACTGAAACTGTCTTTGATTTTAAAAAAAACCATAATCTCTTTTCAAATCAAATAATAATCTCTTTCATTACACCTCTTTAAACAAGCAAAATCTACAACGATTATTTTTCTTTAAAATAAACTTTTCGGTAAAAATCCTAAAAGGAATTATTTAATCCAAAAACTCAAAACTGTATTTGAATTAAAAATGAAACTCGCTCTAATCTCTTTTTAAATCAGACAATGACTATTTTTTTTTGTTTCTGCATCTCTTTAAAATGCAAATAGTTTCATTCACAGGTACTCCGTTACTTTTGAAAGAACGGGGGTACCAATGATGTGCCACTGATTGTGTGGGTGCTCAGTAGCCCAGTTCACAAACGAACCCACTGTCGGTATATGAGAGAGGGGTACAGATCGGTAAAGGGGTGTGTCCCTAGGGTCCAAGGTTTAATTAGAGAAGCTCTATTCCCGGATGCAGAGAGGAGGAGGAAACAATCGATTGCATCGTTCCAACAATTAGGTTCCAATCCACCCCATCATTTCTACCCCCCTCCCATTTTACGTTTATTTGGTGTGTGCATGTGCATATGAATGTGTGTTACAGATGGAATATTTCCCAAAGAGGGTTTGAATCTAGAATTTCGAATCTAGAAGATATGTAGAAAGAAACCAGTCTATATTGATGGAATATAAAATATTATTTTCTAGTATAAGTGTGATATCGTTTGAGGTTTTGTGTTTAACAAGCTTGTCTAGTATTTAAAAAAAAGTTTTTTTTTACAGAAAGCAAAAAGCAGTAGCACAAGTGTTTCATTATTAACATTCGTTTTATTGAAATATGGTAGCTTTTGTTTAATAATACATTAAAACGTAAATATTTAAATTTTTCTTTAAATTCAGGAAGAAGTACCTCATCAAAGCTTAAGTGGTAATTATCTTAAGGCGTAATGATAAGGGGATTTTTTTCGAATAACAGTAATAATATGAAATGAACAGTCGACATTTTAACAGGTTTCTTAAAAAAATTTATTAGAAAATCTTGCAACTCATTTTAAGATAAACTTTACGTAAAATAAACATATAGTATTTGGAAAATTAACTGAGATTAGGTCAACTCGAATATGTAAGTTATATCCAATATTTTATTTCTTAAAGAAAGATAAAAAAAATTGTGTTTTTTTATTTTAATTTTATTTTGTTGAAAATTCCATATTTGTTAGGAATATGTATCTGCACTTGACTATAAACTTTCTAAAATAATCTAGAATATCTATATATAGATCTATATACCTATATAATCTAGAATATCTATGTAATATTTCTAAAATAATGTAAAATAATTAATAGAAGGTTTTAAAATAAACTTTTAATAAGTGAAATAATTTTTCATGTTTTCCTCTTAAAAAACTTTAATTAAAATGTAATGAGCGAAATGTTGAAATATTTTTCTCATTTGAATGCTACTTTTTATATATAAAAAATAAATATTGTCTAAAATTTATGGCGCAAAATAGCCTGAAAATAGATTATTTAAATTTAATTAAAAAAAATTTAAATAATTTAAAAAAGTATTTAATTTAATACGTCGCTTAATTTGAGGAAATATTGTTTGTGTGGTAGCAAAACTATGTACATTCAGAAAAAAATATTTTTACTTTCGAATTCTGCTAAGTGTTATGGCAATATTTAAAAGAAATAATTATGTAAGCAGTTAAGTATTACAATGCTCAAATATGCTTATGCTTATTTTGACCAAAAAAAAAAATATATTTTTTTTAAAGAAACATACTTTTTTTTCCATCAAACTCTGAATTTTCACTCCCAAAGTAGGGGCCGTAGAGAGAGTAGACGAAGTTTTGAAATACTGACTTTTATAGTTTAACAACCATAACGATTTAAAATTTTGAGACTCTAATGTTATTTTAATGTGTCCCATTTCCTTTCGTATCTTTTGAATATAATAATAATTCTTAACGCTAATAACGCTAAGTAATAATAATTCCTTCAGAAAAAGCCTTAAGCTCTCGATTCAAACATTAATATGTAATAAAATCAAGAATTTAGATAAAATTAATTATTTTCTTAAATTAATTTGCTAATGATTAAAAAATATTTGTATTATAAGGTATAAAAATGTTTAGGTAATCATAGTTTTTAGACTTTTTCAAACTTAAATCTAGTTTTTAGGCCATTTGATTTAGAAAAAGGGGCTCAAAAATTAATATAAAAACTAATAATTGAATGGTTAAGAAATGATCCACCATTTTATGCATATTTTGCCAAATTTCAGTACTTCAAACTCCGAATCATTTGAATTAACCTATAAATGAAAATAAATATAAATGAGATCAATCGAATTAACCTTTGAGTTTTAGAAATGCCCTTGTTTCAGAGAATGATGCTTTTTGAATTCATTTATTCTTTCATTTATTCTACAGGGAAAAAACTGCTATTCATTTGTAAATTCATTGTTAGTATGTCAAAAAAATTAAGAGAATTCACCAGATTTTGAGATTTTATTAATAAGAATGTTTAAGCAAATCCCATTATGCTCACAAGTTTAGAAAAAAAAGTGAAAAATATACATCTGGAGGATTTCAAACTTAATAAAAAATGGCATACTTATCTTATTTATTCTACAATAATAAAACAATACACGTCATTTTAATATTTATTCATTAATCAGCGTTTAAACGGATTTCATTAATTTCAGAAGTGTATAAAACTAAGAAAAAACTGATAAATATGAATTACGTAGATTTTCAAATATATGCTTGTAAAAAATAACATTTTCATCTCATTTTTTTCTACAAAAAAGAAGAAACAATACAAACCATTCGAACATTTATTGCCAGCATTGAAAACACAAATTAGGAAGTTTCATCAATTAACGTTTAAACTAATTCCATTATATTCAGAAGTAGAGGAACTAAAAATATGATAAACGTATTTTCAAAGATTTTTAAACTCATGTTCATAAAAATATCAAATTTGCGTCTTTTATTTTGCAAAAAATGCATGAACATTTATTGCTTTGAGCATTTATTGCATGCATTACATACACTAAGTTTCATTAATCCATGTTTAAATTGATCCCTTCATATTCAAAAGTATAGAAACTAAAAGAAACGCAATTTAAAAGATTTTCAAACTCATGTTCGTAAAAAATATCATCAAGTTTTTGTCGTTTATTTTACAAAAAAAAAAAAAATGCAAATCATTTGAACACTTATTGCAAGCATCACAAAAACAAACAAGACAGTTTCTTCAATCTACGCTTAAACCGATCCCATTATATTCAGAAGCATAGAAACTAAAAAATCGTGATTCAAAAGTTTTTAAAAACTTTGTTCGTAAAAAAATATTAAGCTAGCGTCATTTATTCTACGAAAAATACTAATCGTTCGAACATTCATTGCAAGCGTCACACAAACTCTCTAACTAGGAAGTTTCATTAATCAGCGTTTAAACTGATCCCATTATACTCAGAAACATCAATTCCTCTTTTATTTCAAGCAAAATTGAACCCAACCACACAAACTCGCTTCACAAAAGAAGACCTGGAAAAAAAACTTTATATAAGACAGGGACAAAGCACAAACGAATGAAAAAGACCCCTTAACAAAAAAAGGAACTGTTTCCCCCCTCCTGCCGCTCATCGTTAAGGGTTTTTCTCTCCCCCCCCCCTTGCGGATCAAGCGATACGTGACAGGCATAGGGATCCTTTGCTCTTGCTGATCCTCGCAGCGCTGAGGATGCTCCGTGATCAATGCTATTCATTCTTCTTTTGTGGAACAATCTCCATCCCTCCCCCAGAATCTACTTTTCTATCTGCTACATCGATCCAAGAGGGATCAGGTGTTTGGGACACGAACTTCTCCCCCGTATACACCCTGCAGGTAAGGCTGGATGCTATCTGCGGATAAAATGTTGCAACACAGAAAGATGGATTAAAAATAGCACTTGATAGTGCCGTGCGTCAGGAAACAAACTAGTTTCTGAATAGATTATATCAAGTCTCAAAAATAGATTACCAGAAACAGTGAAGGAAAAATAAGGTTCATTACATCCACTTCTTTTGCAAATATTTTACTGTTGTATTATTTGTCAATATTTTACTGTTGTCAGGGAAATCAAATCAAAAATTTACAGCATGTACTGTTAATTTTTTTGATTGATTTCCCTGACTCTGACTGCAATTGACAAAAATGATCGCTTTGGTTATATCTAGACCAGAACGCTTTTGGTAACCGAATATTCAGGCAGGCGAGTAAGTTTAATCTTGAAAAATGTTGTGTTTCAAATCAAATAACACTCCATATTTCTCCCAGAGTTAGCGTTTACTAATAAAATATGGGGAAAATATCAGGACGCAACTTCGGCAAATCCTAGACAGCGTAGGACTTGAAATTCGCAAGAATTATTTACTCGGGACTGCTATTAATTGATCCCCCTCCTTAAGATATTTTGATTCTTACAAACAGTATCATGCCAAAAGCTATAACAAGAAGTGTTAAGAGATAACAATTCTTGTTGTAAGTGTTTTCATTTAAGTAATTTAAGAAAATTCTCAATTCGCTTAAAAAGTTCTCGAGATCTGGAGAAATACGCAAAAAGTTGAAATTAACATTAAGGGGTCAAAACATTGTACATGTCTCTTAATCAAACTATTAGGATCCTATTTTCCAGATTGCGGCTACCCCCTATATTTTGGGGTGCAGAAATCTGAATCCGTCAAAAAACAAAAAGTATATTCAGAGAAAGTACGTTTTAGTGTCTGATTTATAACTTAAATATCATCTGCTGTAAATAATTAGCATATTTAAAATCACCTCCTCGAACCATACTAAAAGAATACAAATAAATTAATTCTAAGTTGACAAAACTTCTTTGAAAAAAAACACGCTTAAAAGCAGCAGAAATTTCAAAGAAAGAAAGAATAAATGCAGCAATAACGGAAACGAAGGAGTAAAAATATGACCACCGAAGCCGACGTCTTCATGGGGTATCGGCCCCGGTAGCCATAAAGCAAGACCTTTTCTTTTGAGAAAGAGGGCAAATGCCAAAATTAACTCCTTCAGTACCCCGAAGGTTTTGTATAGAAATCCAAGAAAAAAAACATGAAATACATAAAACCAATTCCGAAAAGTAACTCAAACAAAATCATCAGAAAATATAAACTCACATTAACCAGGTCAAACAGTGATTTCACAAGCAAGCCAAATGAAAAGGAAACACTTAAAACGTAAGAAAACAACGGCCTCTATTAAAATGCGCAGATTGAAAAAAAGAAGTCAAAGAAAAAATTACGTAGCATATTAATAGAATGCTTAACTGGGGCTGCTCAGTTAAGACTTGAATTGCGCAGACAAGGGAAAGAACCAGAAGACAAGGGAACTCCTGGATCGAGTATTGGGAGAAATTTTGCCTTCGTGGATGACTTTTTGATGGAGCTAACCCGCATTTGCGTTACATGGAGAAGAAGACCACGAAAACCTTCCACGGTTAGCCTGACGGCAAGGGGACTCTAGCCCAAGATCCGTCTACCACTGAGGATATTTCGCGGTGGTCGGTGCAAGCCGGATGCGGAATTCGTATCGACTGGGATTCGAACCCGGTTCGCCCCATTGGAAGGCAAACGTTTTATTCCCTGAGCAATCGTGGCTCCCTCTCAATCCATTAAGATGGAGTTCTAGAACGTGAAGATCTGAGCATTAAATCAAAAGTTATTCAGAGTAGTCCGGTTATTTTTTTCGCTCAGCTCACGCACTGTACACTGCGAGTGAAAGCAGCTAATTCAGATCAGCTGACATCCAAACTTGGAACAGAATAAGAAATATAATGATGAAAAGTATGTTCACTTTTTATTTTCTGTCATATGTTTCGCACAGGGGCTAGATTAAATTATGGAAATATTTCATTTCTTATTTACTGTAAACAATATTTCTTTCAGCAGCATATATTTTGCAGGATTTTACGTGGTTAAAATGCTGTCTTAAGCAGAAAGACCATGTTTGAAGCTTTTAGAAATGGTGTCATTTTTACCCATGCAAAATTCAGATCAACCTCAACGAGGACGAGAGGTCAACAACTTCTTTCCAACTTTATTACCTGCAGCTTTGCACTTATTCTTAAGAATTTCCAACATTTATATAAGAATGCTTTTTCTTAATTACAATGGTATTGAAGAGAAAAAAGAGAAGCTTTTAACATCCTACCCTCATTTTGGTTGATGCAAATTTTGCGTGGGTTAAAAGGCAATCATTTCTAAAAGCTTCAAGGATGAGCTTTTAAATTTCACCGACAATTTTGCCATGTAAAATCTTCCAAAACATTTGCTGTTGAAAGAAAGATTGATAGCGTAGAATGAATAAAGAAGTGCGTCCATAATTTTCTCCATCTCCTGCATCTTATTTCAAAGATGCAAACTTAGAAGTTAGCACCTTACAATATTTAAAGTAAGAGCAATTTTTAAAGTTATTTTTAGCGAATAATACAATGTAGTGGATTTCCTGTTAGCCACAATAGCTTGTGCTTAGAATAAAATTAAAATTAAAATTCGAAATCAAATAAATTCATTAAACTTCAACAGTTTTATTCAGTATCTTTGTCTTTTGTCAGTGTATTTTGCATATAAGTTCTCATCATAATGGGCAAAATTAATTTGCTAAAAAAATTAAATTCAACCTTACAATCTTGTTCATACTATTCATTTCCATTGTATTTAAACAATAGAACCTCCACAAATCTTTTCTACTGATCAACAGAGGGCGCCACACAACATTGGCGACCTAATTCATACGTCACAGTTGAGGTAGTTGTTTCATTTCAAGCAATTTTAAAAATTATTTGTTTAGTATTTTTGCTTTTTATTGTGATTTCATATTTAGCAATGCAAATAGTTCAGCTTCAAAATAAATTTCAGAATATATTTTATACGCCAAATATAATACCGCCTATTTGGCGCATAAATTTTATATTTTTCAAATACTTCTCTTTCTTTTCTTGGAATGAATAAAGGAAAACATCAGTGTATAGAATGCAGCTTATCAGAGTCATGCTTATCATTAAAAATGATCGGGTTGATTGGGATAATAACAAAACAAGAAGCCGTGGTGGCTCAAGGAATAAAGAGTTCGCCTTCCGATGAAGTGAACCGGGTTCGAATCCCAGCAACGGCTGGTAGATACGAATTCCACACCCGGCTCTCAAACGACCGTTGTACTAACGTAAAATATCCTCAGTGGTAGACGGATCATGGGTTACAGTCTCCTTCCCATCAGGCTGGCCGTGATAAGTTTTCGTGGTTTTCCTCTCCATGTAACGCAAATGTGGGCTAATTCCATCGAAAAATCCTCCACGAAGGCAAATCTTTCCCCATACTTGATCCAGGATTTCCTTATCTTCTGGATTGGGTTCAAAATTACAAGACTATGAAGTTGAATAGTAGTAATCGTAAACCCAAGAAATTGGGTCGGCTGTTCAACGACGGTTGTAAAATTAAAAATAAAATAACAAAACAGGAAACTATTTCCTGATATGAATTGATGTTTTTTAGGGTAGAAGTCCATTGATCGGTATTCAATGCCCTCATTTTTTTAAAATTATTTAAGTATATATTACTATTGAAATTTCGCTTCAAAACATTAAATTTCTTATATTTTATAAGCTTTTAAGTTTTTTTTGATGAAAAATCTATTTAAAAGAATGCCTGTTAATGTCCATGTAAAATAAGTATCGAAACTAGACATAAATGAAAAATGAATTATTTATTATTCGAATTATTTTTTCAAAAACAATATTTAATTTCCTGTAGGTTAATGTAAAATAGATTTTGAAAATGATATCGAGCTACAGATAAAACGAAAATGCTGTTTCGTATAAAATTCAATTAGTTTTCTTGACAAAGCCATTAATTCATCTGATGAAATGAAACAAAATCATTGTATGTTTTTTTTCTAGTAATACTTACAAAAAGATAAATAACGAATGAATATGAGTTTGAAATAATCTTATTAAAATTTTGCCTACTAGAAAATTTTTACATTGTTTTCTTTTTCAGAAAGCAATAATTTACATATTTAACATGAATGAGCTTCCCGGTTCTTTATTTTTAGAATGATAAGGTTATTATGATATTTTAATTTCCATAAAAGGGGGTTTAACATAAGTTCTCTTAAATATTATTTTTATTTATGGTAAGCTACATAAAATGGATAATTTTGAAATATTTTACAAGAAAAGTACATCAAAACTATCAATGTTTATGAGAGTTTGGTAAAAATTCATAATTTAAAGCCCTGATGCAATAATTAAAGCCATCGCCTTATACACATGAAAGAAAACCTGTGCTTCTCATTATACAGTTAGATTGCTCATAATAATCAAAAAGTGAGTCAGCTTGCGTATAAACTAACTTCCTTCATAAAATTCGTCAACAAAAATGTCTGAGTTTGAAACCCAGAGGTGACTGGTCGATTAAAATTTTGCTCCTATTGGACATCGACCACAAGCCAGGCGTTAAATACGCGAATCATTTTTTCACGAAAGAACATTTTTGTAATGGAGTATGATAAACTTTATTCATGAGCGTTAATTTTATCACAAAATAAAATCTGAACATTTATTCACTTTACAACACAGTCATCATATTGACATTGAAACATTTGTCAAGTCGTGGCACCAGCCTTTGGATCTTGTCGTTAAAGAACTCTGCCGCCTGACCGTTAAACCAGTTAGAAACAGTTTTTCTCAACAAGCCATCATTTTCCAAGTGCTTTCCACCAAGAAATTCCTTCAGTATTGGATACAGATGAAAGTTTTATGGTGTTAAGTCAGTGCCGTATGGTGAATGATACAGTATTACCACTTCATAATAGTAGGCCGTCCAGATTATTCTTCACCATTTGTTCTTCTTTCATTAAAAAGCCTACACCATTCTCGCACATTTTCATCATTCATTAACATCTTCACCATAAATTTTAACAAGCTGCCGGTGAATTTCAGCTGGACGAACTTTTCTTGCATTTAAAAAACGAACTTCACAATCGGTGCTGACATGGTGACAAACGAGATAGTATAACCATGCATAAAACACCGACAGTGACGTCCAACATAATGAGAGTGTAGTGAGAGACTTGACAAAAGTTGCCGACCTTGAACTGACGTCACTTGAGAGGATGCGCGGACATGATGCGCAAAAGGGTCTTACTTTAAAAATGACCCTCGTATATGTGGAGATAAACAGATCCTCTTGTCATTGGGCTAACTATGGGAAGTTTTTATGGTTTTACTCACAATGTCTCACTGTTCTGTTAAAAAAGTCTTCCATAACTTCTAATCTGCTCATGGGTTGATTTAGGAGTCCCCTGTACTTCTGGGTTGGACTCAAGGGTACGGATTGGATCACAGTCAGCTACAAATCCAATAATAGATTAGGTGTCCAATAATGGATGTAACCTAACATAAAATATTTATATACACTGATTTATTATCATCTAGTTATCGATAAGAAAATCAAAAAAATAATTATTTTCTCCAACAAAACGATTTTAAGATGCATATTTGCTACAACTTTCTCTTTTTTGAACACTATTTTAAAAAAAAGTTTTTTTTTTTTTTTTTTTTTTTTTTTTTTTTTTTTTTTTTTTTTNTTTTTTTTTTTTTTTTTTTTTTTTTTTTTTTTTTTTTTTTGACTTTTTGGGATAGTGACATTAGAGAAAATTAAAAAAAATATATATCAAAAGATCAAGGTAGCAACATGTTTTGAATCGATTAAAAAATATTTGTAAATTTTGTATCTGCGCTGCAACTGGCCAATGGAATTCCAAATATTAACATGACCTTATAGAACATTTGCAAGGCTGACAATTTCTATGCTTTAGGGGGAAGTTTCTTCCAGTTGTTGTTAAGTTCATGTTCTAATGTGTTATTCGTCGTTTAAAATATTTGATTTAAAGGTATTTTCCATATCACTACATGTGAATGATTCAAAAGTTCACATGAAATCCCACTTTATTACAACTATCTCGTTCTGAGGTTTTTAAAATGTTTGCAAACTTTTTTCCCTTACCTTTTTGAGAATATGTTCAATTTAATAGTTGTTAAAATTTGTATGTTTGGTACAATCTAAATACATTTGCTCTGATTTCAATTCCACAGCGAAATAACTATGAAACTACTTCCTTTTTTATATCTCAATTTAAATTATAATTTTTAATTCTATTTTGACTTTTGCATTTTAATATTGAGAGTGTAACTATTTTAATTGATATGTCAAAATTTTCATTCAATTTAATTTGGTAAATTTTGGCTTTAAATATGTTTTTGTTGTGGTTTTTCTTACATTATCTAACTATTTCAAGCAGTTAGATGACCTTTTAGTTTAAATTGACACAACTAAAAACGTTAGTTGAAGCATAAATCGTCAGTTGGTTTTAGATTTATTTCTCTCAGCTGTGAGTTTTGAATCGGCATGAAATAGAGTTCGGCAATATAATAAAAAACAAAACATATCGAGCGATTACATTTTCTTCAGTTGAGATGTATGGAGAAGTTTCTGTATAATATATTGCATTTACATAAAATGAAGCAAATTGTGCAATTAATGTCTTTGCTATTCATTGTATCCATAATTCACCATGCATGATATGTTCCATTCTTTCCATTTTGGGTAAGTGCCACAAGAAGTGCACGTAGTCATTTTGACTCACCAGTTATTGGGTTAATAAATTGTTTGAAATTTTTTTGAAAGAGTCTTGATAGCTTAGTATATAAAACACTCATCTCCCAATAAACGACCCAGGTTCGAATCCTAACGGTGGATGATCAATTCGAATTCTACTTCCGACTTACACCATTCGCAGTGCTGATATTAAATATTTCCAGAGGTAGGATCTGCTTTTCTTCGGGTTAACCATAGGAAATTTGACTGGATTTCCTCTCAATGTAACGCACATAAGGTTAAGTCACATCAGAAAGGATGAAACCTTTCATCATCCCTAGGTTTCATCCAGAAATTTCACTGACTTTGGGTCTGTTGTAAAAATACAAGGTTATAGCCTCAAACTCAACAACGGGAATAGTGAATTTATCATTCAATATTGATTCTATTAGTAATAAGATTGTATTCCTCTAAAAAGCTTTTGTTAATGAAAATTATTTTTAAAAAAATCTTAACCAATTTTATATTTCAAGCTTGTTATGTAGTTTTCAATTTTATAAAAATTATCGGATTTTTAAAAAAAAAATATCATCACGATGCCAAAATACCAGAGGGAAATCCCAAAACAAATGATGTGGCTGTAGAACTCTCCAGAACTCGTCCTATCAGATAAGACAGATAACACTCACGGCCCCTGTAAAAATACTACCTCTTCCCATTCCCCAAACAAACGTACGAACGGACAGAACTACGTGATTGGAAAACCCGGGGTGGAATAGAAGATTCGAAGTTCGACAGACCCCCGTGGGATTCCCCGGAGTTGAGCGCAGGTGTTATGGAACAGGGAAGACCGGCACTATAATCAAATCATTCCAGCTACGAAGAACTCGAAGATGAGGGGACTTCGTTTGTAGGGGGGTTGAAATGATGCGGGTGGTAAGGAGGACAACCCCCTCTATAGACCGTGTGCGTTAATGTGGAGGTTGGAAGATGGTGTGGGGTGGAAAGGAAGCAGAAATGGAAGGGTGCGTGACAAGTTAATCCTTAATAAATTGAGCAAGATAAGCTTTTTCGGGGAGAGGGGTCGTGTCCGAGAGTACAAATGCGGAAACCGCTGAGACTATCGTCTGCTGTCCTATTCACGACACCCCTTACTTCACTTCAACCGCACCCTTCGGTCTTTAAGAGTGCGAAGGGCACTGAAGCAGTTGATCTCGTCCATCTTTTTATTCTTTTTTTTGTGATCTTCTTCCTTCCCCATTCCATTGTTTTGCCTTACTTATCTTTGGCACCGACGATTTCGATGATTCTTATTTTAGATATCGATAATTGGCTGGGAGAAGAAAAAAAAATTATATGTTAGACTTGTTCATCTGTTTTTGTCCCTCGCGAATTACGTGAAATAAATCAGGTATTAAGCAGTGAAGGGATAACACTTGAGTATATGTAACATTTCGACGATGTTCATTTTAGATATCGATAATTGGTTGCGAAAAAATGCTTCTGATATGGCGAATTTATTCTCCTCTTTTTATTCCTCCTGGATTAAATGAAGTAAATGGATAGTGATAAGGTAACGGTGGAATAAATATAGGATATCGGTGATGCTTGTTATAGATATCGGTAAGTGGCTATGAGAAAATTTGTCTGCAATATACTGGGAAACAAAAATCTTTTCCCTATCTTTTGTAACTCACATTTTGCATGAAGTAAATCAAACAATGAATAGAGATGCGGTAACACAGAAACAAATTTGCTGTGCAAGTTTTCTTTGAGAAATTTCTACGTTGCATTCGTTTCAAAGGGAAAGAGAAAAAAAAATTCTCTAATTAAAAATATTTTTATTCTTTTCTCCAGTTATTTAAGTAATATTTTCTTGAGCAGATTATTAACATATTCCTTAAATTTAAAACACTAAAAATATTAATGAGAATAAGCATTGCGAATCTCATTGTTGCGAATCTCATTGATTTATTCTACAACAACAAGGAATTTGGTAATACTGAGATAGATTTAGGTACTTGTCTATGATATACTAGGAATGTTCAACTTCGCCAAAGGAAAAGATGATTTTGTGCTATGTAAACTAAAACAAACCACAACGTAAATAAAGAACAAATTAAAATACATTAATTGACAAACTATAGTTTCAGTTCTATTAATCAAAAACGTCATTTTGACGTTTAGACTTTGAAGAAGGTTCTAATTAGTAGAACTGAAACTATAGCTTGTCAATTTATGTATAGTGGTTTGTGTTTTATTCACGTTGTTTTTTTTCTGTTATGTTAAATTTGCTCGTCTATGTTTTACCTTTGAGGTTAAAATGAAGGGAGTCAGATGTTGAAAAGAAGTAAGGTAAGGCTGAAATAATTAGGCTGACAGCTTTTATTGAGGTTTGTTTGATACAATTTTCTGAATTTAGCGTGTTTGAGAAAGATAAAAGAAGACTAGCAAGTTTAAAAGTAAAACAAAGTTCTGAATTAATCTTTATTAAATACTCATGTAAAAATTTTTTCAATTCTTCATAAATGGCAATATTCTTTCAATATAGAACACGGGAAAGAAAATAAATAATCCTCTTTCTAAACCATCTGTACAAAGCTAGGTCTTTATTAACTTCTAAGCTGACTTTCTAAGTATAAAGTTAAATGCAAAAAGAAAAAAAAATCGTTTTAGGATTACCTTGAAGTTTCTAACAAATGACTAGAATGCCTCATTTCAAGGACTAGAGGGCCTAGACTTATGATCTATAATAAAAACTGCCTTTTACGTAAGAGAAAACTTCCTTTAACAACGTTAACAACTATTATATACTAAGCAAAAGTACTAATATTTTTATATGTGATGTGATTTGATGTTCATTTAATACTTGAAAAGAAATAATATCTCAAAATATGATTACAGTTATTAGACATTGTTATATTAAATACTAAGAAGAATAATTGTTAATCTAGAATAATGGTCTTGAACGTGACCTGAAATATACGGTTACGTGAAACAAGGAACTTTTTGAAATAAATAATCTTCATTAAACTGTTCAAGGAAACCTAAGAAAGGAAGAAAAAATACAATAAATGTGAAAGAAACAAGAAAGTCTAGTCTAGTCTTGTGGTTCTAACTGGGCACCTGAGCCACGAAGCATCCCCTTTACCATCCATCATGATGTGTTAACAGTGTGCAGGCATTTGTTGTGGTCAGCAAACGTTGTGGTTGCTTGTAAAAGATTCAAGCACTTTGCTTGAATAAATAAGAATAAATGGAAATAAAAGGAGCAACTTGGTCTAAACTATGCATGCTTTAAATTTTTAGATGTGGTTGTAGAGGGGTGTTTACGGTCAGCATGAGGAAGCGCTTGATTTATTAATTTCAGATTTAGAATTTTATTTCAAAATTGTAGTTGTAGAAGTTGAAGTTCGACAATTGAATCTGTAGTTGAATCTGCGGTTATAATTGAGATATGATTTTCAGTTGAAAGCTATTATTTATTTTGATGATTGTGATATGAGGCGTCGGAGGTGAAGTGAGAGGTTATTGGCCTGCATTTTGTATCTTTTTTTTAAATAATTTTTAAAGTTTAATATTTGATTGAAGTTTGCTGTATCGCATTTTTTCACCTTGTCGAAGAAATCTGCATTAAGCTTGTGAATATACTGCAAGGCGGTTAAAATCTTGAGATCTTTCTGGATATTTGCGATTCTGATAAACCATCTGGCACAGTTGATTTTTCTGAGTATCCTGTTTGGGGATTGATTGAGCTTTTTCATGAGGTATTCTGGTATAGTTGTCCAGGCATATGTAAGTATGGGTCTGATCATCGATGTGTAGAGAAACTTTTTCAATTTTAACGGCATGTTCTGATTGTATATAAGATGCTGTATTACTACGGTTGCTGCATTTGCTTTATCCATTATGTTCTTGATATGGTCGTTCCAAGTGAGTCTACTGTTTATAATAAGGCCGAGCAGCAATAGCTTTGAGGTAATTTCTGTACACACTGTCTTTAATATAGCCTCTCAAAAGTGAGTCATATGTGGTCAGATCCGTAGAATACGGCTGTCAGAGGGTCCCATTCCGGTGGCATTTGGTAATCCGAGAGCCAGAATGTGGTACCCATAGTGCACCTCCAGGGCAAGGCATACTAATTCAATTCGTGTCCCGCTGCCAACCACGAAGTTTGAACTTCCTCACCCAAACCGCTTAGAAGTTATAATGATTTCATTTCATATAGTTCAATAATTGTCACCCTGTATATTTATTATATTATTCTTAGGTAGGGGGGGGGACCAAATGCTTTTAATTCTTTTAAAAAATTCATACCATTGTTTTAGCCTTTAAAAAATTTTTCTGAGACTTTGCGAATTCCGAAGTAATTGGAGGATAGGCGAAGGCTTAAAATAAAAAAGAGATATATAATGCTACACTTTTTTAGAAATGCTTTGGCTTGTCATCACGAAACGTCTTCAGTTAACAAAGCATTTTAGTGAACTTCTAAGCTAGAAATTACATATTTTGTTGCATCTGAATCATTTTTCTTCAAAAGTTTAAGCATATTTAACTTATCAAACCAAGAAAAATTATTAATTTCTCCTCATAATGTAAAACGTGATAGAAATATAATTTAACCCGAACTTAATCTATAATAATTTTTCTTGAAATGAAGTAGTTCATAAGTGGATTAAATCTGATTAGTCACTTAATGAACTGCTGCGAAAGCATGAGCCTGATGCTTCCCGAAACTTTAAAAAGGCATCGTTCCAAAGAGAATTAATGACAAAAGGTCAAAAGACGCTATGTAAGGAGCGTCACTTAATCATACCTATTTACGAGAACTTATTACATCAGTGTTTTGCTTAATGAGTTTACTTAATGCATTATACAAACCAATTAACTGCGATTTAAATATATATAAATAATTCGATTTTTTTAAATACTTCAGGTGTTGGGTATGCAACTTGAACTTTGACATTAAAACCTAACAAATGCATTTTGTAGTATGAAATTTTGCTGCATTTTAATTTAATAGGGTGTTTCCCTGAAATATAGCATAGGCCGGGACAGCCTGGTTGGCAGGGTGTTGGACTCACGTTTGTCAGAACAGGAGCTCGAATCCAGCTGGCCGAAAACTCCCCGTGTAGTAAATGGTGGCTGGTACACGTTAAGTCTGTCGGGTCACAAAATCATCCAGCTTCACATAATAAATCAATATCTCTGTGGGTACTGAATTGGATCGTTCTCTGGTTCAGGTCAAAATTATGATCTGTGGACGAATGAATGTGTCCCCCCTATAAACGGGTGTGATGTATGGGTGTGGCAGAAGTCAAATTCTCGGTCATAGATGGCGCCACTTGAAAACAGGAACAATATCACCCCCTCTGCCTTAATGGCGGACGACAACAACAACAACAGCAAAAATATAGTAATGTAGTCGAAAATATGTAGTAAAGACCCAAACTACTTTAAATGAATAATAAAAATCCAAGAATTAATACCGAAGCATAAATTTTACTACCATTGTAAATAGAAAAATAAAATTTTAGCAAAGTACGTAAAAGTTGGCCGTTATGTCCAAGTCTCCGATCAATATTTTAATTTTTATTAAGATGATGCGACCACTGAATAATATAAATAAGCAATGAACCAGAAAACTGAATAATTCAGTTCTCTGGTTCAGGTCAAAATTACGATCTGTGGAAGAATGAATGGATGTATGAATGGGTCCGCCCTATAAACGGGTGTGACGTATGGGTGTGGTAGAAGTTGAATTCTCAGTCATAGACACCGCCACTGGAAAACAGGAACATTCGCACACCCTCTGCCTTAATGGCCGACTACAACAGCAACAACAACAAAAATATAGTAAAGTAGTGCAAAATATGTAGTAGAGACCTAAACTACTTTAAATGAAATTTAAAAATCCAAGAACTAATACCAAATCACAAAGTTTACTACCATTTTAAATACAAAAATAAATTTTTTGCTAAATGAGTAAAAATCGGCAGTTATGTCCAAGTCTCCGACCAATATTTTAGTTTTTAATAAGACGATGCGACCACTGAATAATATAAATGACTATTAACTTCATATTAAATTTAAAAATAAAGATTAAGAATTTTCTATTTAATTTTTATCTTCCGTAAAGCTACGACAAACGCCGATTTTTACCATTTAATATTTGTGCAGTTTATAAACCCTCACGAAGAGCGGCGTTAAGAGCGAAACCCCTAAATCTGCGTTCTTCCTGCACCTTAGTACTTCTGTAAGGAAACAGTTTTACAGATGACATGGCAGAATGAAATATTGGCATATTTTGGAGGGAAATCGGAATTATTCTGAATAATAATTGACGTACAGTGTACAGTCATAGATTTTTGAAATTTGAGACTGATTTCGCCAGTGAAAAAAATTTCGCCAGTGTTAATAATGACGAATTTGAAACTAATGAATGAAAATAAAATAAAGTATAGAAGAAAGTAAAATAAAGATGACTTAAAAATGATAAGACAGGGCTGATTCGTAAATCTTTAATCTTTCGTATGAAAATTTAACATATTTCACTTGTACAGGAAGAATACGCACTCATGCGATTAATTTATTCATAAGTGATTCAATATAATAAGTTTTGTAATATTTTTGAGGAACATTAATGGAAAAAAAGCTAAAAGACATCATTTTTTCTATGAATTGTAAAAACATAAAAAGCTTAGGGAAAAATAGAGTAGATATTTTTTGATTTTCGTACTTAGCAGGTGGCGGTATTATGCTTTGGAGAACGTTCTCTTGGGTGTCTCTGGGACCCGTGGTTGTGGAAGAGCAGACCATGAATGCTAAAGGGTATCTGAACATCATTGCGGACCAGATGCACCCTTACATGGTTTCCGTTTTTCCAGCTGGAAATGGAATTTTTCAACAAGACATCATCCTGTGTCACAAGGCACAATTTGTGTTGGAGTGGTACCAGGAACATAATGCTGAATTCCAGTTAATTTCCTGGCCGTCTAACTCTCCGGATCTCGATCCGATAGAACACATTTGGGATGTCATGGAACAGCAGCTCAGAGTTCAAAGACCACTAAGTCGCAATATCTCGGATTTGCGTGACCGTTGCTTAAACATCTGGTACAATCTGTCTCCGGTCATCTACCAAGGATTTGTGGCATCCATGCCATGGCGGGTTGCAGCTGTGTTGCGGGCTAAAGGTGGGCCAACTCGTTATTCAGAGGTGGTCATAATGTTTTGGCTCTTGAGTGTATTACAATTACGTTAAAGCTTTAAAGATACGCTGAATGAGGTTGAATTTTTTTAATGTGGGGCGTAAAAGATTTATTAACATGACTAAAAATATCATATAACTAAGTTTTATATTGGAGAAAAATTTATATTTTATGAATTATGAGCTAAAATAGTATTTAGTATGCATTGTGCTTTCGGAAAAGCATTATTTATTAAGAACTCGATAATTTGTTTTCTATTTTTATACATTATGATTACTGTTACAAACATATTGTTGGTTTAAGCAAGGCGAAAATTCAATTTTAGTGTCTAATTACTGGAGAAATTAGTCTGCATTAGAATACAATAGAGAAAAAAAAATTAAAGAATAAATTAATTAATAAATGGCAAGTAGTCAATTAAATTACGTAAGATTAGTGTAACATAAACAAAGCTAAGTGACCACAGTAACTCAGGACGTTCCATCGTAATTGAGTATGGGGAAAAAGTAGTACTAAAATAACGTATTTTAATGTAACTATTTAAAATCAAAATTCTAAAATAATTCCAAATACAATGGAAAAATAAATATAAAACCTAAGAAGTTAACTCACAAATAATGAACAAACAATAAGAAATAAGGGAATGTTACTCACTAACACTTCCATATGAAATAAAATATCGTTGAGAAACGAAATAAACAAAAATACCATTTACAGTTTTATTGTTGAAAACATTAAAAAAGTTTGTAACCAAAATGGATAAATATTTAAGTATTAACAACTCATGAATAATTTTACATAATTATGCTAGCGTAAGTTCATTGAGGTGTAAAATTTTACTAAAAGTACTTAATTTAAAAAAAGGATTTAAAGTTTCTTAAAAAATGTTTAATAAACTTTAGTGTAATACTCCATTATCCTATAAATTGAGAATGAACTCTAAATAATAATGAAAATCAAAAGCCTTTAAATAAATAAAAATCATTCATTATTTCTTTTTAATAGGATGGTTTTGCGTTTGTTTATTTTACAGGTGGCATTTTTACAATTTATTATTCATACGAAAAATCATCGGATTTTAAACCAGGAACACGCTTAATTGCCAGGGTATTAGTCAAGCCGTTTACGCCCAGAAATTATATTTACAACACAATTTATCAAATAGAAAAATAACTACATAAATATTGAAAATCAAAATTGCAAAAATATTTTGTTCACCTAAAAAATGCACGTTGCCCAATACAGTTAAGTAGTATTTAAAGAATATTAATTTAAATTATGCATGTGAATTTTTATATGGTCTGAATCAAGCATTGCATGGTCCGTACAATATATTTTTGAATGCGTAATAAAGGTTTTTAGAAATTATGACTGATTTGTCTATAAAATGTTAAGTTAAATTTAAATATCTTAAATAGGAATTGTAAAAATAAAGTTTTATATAACCTGAACCTAAATTAATATGCATTATTAAAAAATATATAAATGCTTAGTTAAAGTTTTCTGCTTAGTAATAACTAATTTGCATGCAATTTTAAGTACAATTAGAATATTATAAATATGTAAAGTGATCTCTTTTTTTATCATGATAAATTTGTTTGCTGTAATTTAAAACTAAAATAAAGCATGCATTTAAATTTTTTCATAACCTTAGTAAGTATTATATACACTGCAAAGCATTAATTATTAAAAAAGTAATAAAGGTTCTCTGTTTTTATAAATCATGATCAATTTGTCCGCTGAAATTTAATATTGATGTCATAATATAAACCTGCTGAAACATTCTCGCTATTAACTTTACACACATCACTGAAACCACTCATACTCCTCATCAACCAATTATATTCTATCCTTTTCCCAGTTCTTCCACACATAAATTCTTTATCACAACATCTAGAGAAAGAGAAAACATAGAGAGAGAACTAACTTCTTCGCTCAAATAATCCGTATAGCTCTGCAGCGACCTCTATGAGAAAGACCCAAACTAATTATCTCTCACAATTCTTCTCTTATTACGGACAACGAAAAGTAGGAGGAATTCTCTGACTAAAATCCCTCCTTTTCCCTATTAGAGACTCACGGGACCCCGAGATGGGGATTTTTTTTTAGAGAAAAGGGTTTCCAACGCGTAATTGGGTATTTAAATTACTAGGGATGATCTAGGATTTTGATTAAGACCAGATAATGAATCCAAAAGAGGGTTATGTTATTGTTGAGGGAATATGGATAGTTTGGATGTATTTCGAGGGTCTGCTTTGTTTGGATGCTTTTGTTTTGGTGGAAAATGAAGTATCGCTCTTTATATTTTATCGAGCTTCGTTAAACGAGAGGTTATATAACAAGAAGATATGCAAATCAACATAAGTAGATACGGATTTCTAGAAGGAAAATTCAATAAAATCTATCTGACTAGGGAAGTGTGACTCACCAATTTTGAAATAAACTAGTGGGATGTATGCTTTATGAGGAATAATTTTAGGGGGCAACATTCATTTCGGCCCATAGAAGGTCCTGTGAGAGATAAAAAATAATTCAATATATAAAAAAGTCGGTATTTTATTACTTCAATGTAGACTATTAGTTATTGTAATTGTCTCGTAATCCAATTAATTTGTAATTAAATGGATAATTAATTAATTTTCTAATTAATAAACAAATCAGAAAATTAATTGTTAATTATTTATTAATTAATTGATTTGTAATTGCATACTCCAATTAATTTGGAAACTTTTTCGAAGAAAAAAAAATTAAGAAAATTTGATTTCAATTTTTTTTTAAAATTAACCTAACAGGTTTTTCTGAAAAACTACAGATATATAAAATTTTCGAAATCAATTTTGACAATAAATATGCATTAGATAGTACGTGAAAGTACCACAAAATTAATTGGAATATGAGACAATTACAGTAACTAATAGTCTGCATTGAAGTAATAAAATACCGATTTTTCTATATATTGAATTATTTTTTATCTCTCATAGGATCTTGTATGGGCCGAAACGAATGTTGCCCCCTAAAATTATTCCTCATAAGGCATACATCCCACTAGTTTATTTCAAAATTGGCGAGTCACACTTCCCTAGTTTCCCTTGTGAGTGTTATTTCAAAGCTTGTGAGAAATTACAACAGGCATCGTTATCGCAAAAATCATGACTGAACAGTGTAAAAGTGAGAGTTTGATTTATTTTAGGTTTTTGATAGTCAACTAAAAACATCATATGTAACACAAATATTAGACACGATTAGAAAATGCTGAATCAATTAGTAATTTGATTATAATG
The DNA here is from genome assembly GCF_043381705.1 of Parasteatoda tepidariorum. NCBI lineage: Eukaryota > Metazoa > Arthropoda > Arachnida > Araneae > Theridiidae > Parasteatoda > Parasteatoda tepidariorum. The sequence continues at coordinate 25,220,187 of NC_092212.1, forward strand.
TCATATAAACATAGTCAAGTGAGTTGAATAATTTCGACTATTCGAACTTCTAACATACTTTAAAAGCACTTTAATTCAGCACAAATACGATTTTTTTAGAAAACAAAATTATCAGAAACTAAAATAGAGTAGAAAACGCAGCTGAGTATATCCAAAATTAATTGAATATAAAAAATAGCTTTCATTAATGAGCTAGGTGCTTTTAATTACTTATTTGAAAAACTATTCAGAAATTTTGAATTAAAAGGCATACACTAACATTGAAATGAAGAACTTAAATTAAAACCAAACGAAGTTTCAAAAATGAGCATGTTAGCAAAAACAGTACTTCTTCAGGAAACACACTGCCCTGATAACATGCTGGAGCCTTTCTGCAGTCAGTGGTCCAACCAAATCTGACTGTGCGTCGAGGTCCCATAATGGAAGACAAAATAAGAATAAAAACACAATATTTTAAAAATTTAAACCAAAAGGAATATGCTGAGAAACACAATTATAATATTTTTATAACAAAAATACGGAATATATAAAAACTAGTCATTACGGGAAATGTTCCAAAAACTTCTGTGAAACACCAATAAACTCCAGAGAATAAAATAAAAATAAAAAAAAGCATCAATTTCCAAACAAAATTTCCCATAGCAGCTAATCAAGATATGAAATCCATTAAAAGTATAAAAAATGGAATCAAATAAAAATGTCGAAATTAATAAAAATTTTGATTATAATAAGTCAAAATAACAAAGTACTCAAAGCAGCATCAAACAAAAATTTTCTTTAGAACACAATTTAAATTAATATGGGAGAACTTAAATAAAAACCCAACGAAATTTCAAAAATAAGCATGTTAGCAAAAACAGCACTTCTTACACACTGCCCTACTAACATGGCATACTCACATTTTAAACTATAGGGGTAAGAGAAAAAGATGGAAATACTGTTTCTTTCAGCAGCAAATGTTTTGGAAGATTTTACAAAGCAAAACTCTTAGAACAATTTAAAGACCATGCATGAAGCTTTTAGAAAAGGTGCCATTTTTATCCAGGCAAAGTTCGGAATGACAAAAACGAGGAGAAGGAGTTAACTTTTTACTAGTTTTCATCAGGCTTGAAAGCGAGAAGGAATAGAGAAAATTCTGGTAGGAGAACTATTTCAATAGCTAATATTCGGGAGAATAATATTCTTAGCAATAAGCAGAAATAAATCGGCGAAAAAGCAATTCATTGTAAAAATTTTATCCGTTAAAAACAATTAGTGGTAGTAGATTTTTTTTTCCCGAAAAAAAATTTAAAAAATTAAATTTATTTTATACCAGTTCTTACTCTTCTTCGTTTTGATATATATGAGCTTTCAGCCGTGGTTTTCATACCAGCAATTTTTACATCGTTTGATTGGATTGCAAAATTTATTATAGAATAATTTTTTAATTATAGTGGTATGAAAAAGGAAAAAAGCTTTTTAACTCTCCATGCTCATGTTGGTCGATTCAAATTTTGCATGATTAAAATAACACCATTTCTAAAAGCTTCTTTTTTTTTAAAAAAAAGAAGAGAAATGAAGTATTAATGATGAGATATCAAAATCATTCACTTTGTAAGCTATATGTTTCTGATGGTATCAAAATGAATGATTCAGTGTTAGAGTTCGCAACTTGCTCCGGACAGCGGATAAATATTTTCGAGTGGTAGATTTTTAATGTATGATTCTTCGTTTAATAAATTCTATTAATAGAGTTTTTACTCACCACTACTTCAAAACAATTCAAAGGCTTGTGTCGCACACCACTATGATACTATTATTAATAGTATTAAGCCTTATTAAAAGTTGTTCAAATTACCCGAAAATCCACAAATTTTAGTTTGTAGCTCTCTACTGATTTTTAACCGGTTAACGCCCAGCGTCATATATTTAGGACAGTTCCTTTTTTCAAAGACATTCATTGTGGTGGGAAACTTTTTTCAGTATTTTCATTTATCTGGGTGAATTAAAAGATTATCAGATACCACAATGATTTAGTTACTTCTGATTTGATCTAGAATTATAAGGAGCAAGTACTTTTTGATCTATCTTAGACTTTTTCTGTACCTAACAGTAGAAAAACCAATTAATTTCAATATTATATTATACCAATTTTTCCATAAAGCCACTTTTTATATCATTTAAATATATAATTTCGGGACAAAACGGGTTAATGTAATTTGCAGTTGGCGTCCTTGCAGTATGCGATGCTTACTAAATTTAATTTAGTGAGTATTTAATCTTATTTCTTCCTATTAATAAAATTTAAGAGTTTAAACTAGACGCCATTTGTTTCATTTATCTCGTGGTGAATTCTAAAGTATCGACAAAATCCTGAGTGTTATAGTTTTTTTTTATTTTCTGATAATTTATAAAATTCTGTTATAGACAGCGGAGTAGTTAACATCTTTGTGAACACAATACGAACGGTTTGATGATATACAATTCTCAAAGATTGAAGCTATTTTTTATTTTCACCTAAAAACGCTCAAATGTACTGTTAAAGAATTGCAATAAAATGTTGAAAGCTCAAAATGTAAAAGAGAAGTAATCAGCAAAAAAATCAAAAAGCAGAGCAAATTAATTTTCTTAGCAAATGTGAGTCAAGATTTTAGCGTTTTTAACATTTTATGTTTAGTAAATATCTTATATAGATCGACGGCAAAAAAAAGTCACCCTTAATAATTTTAAACAATTGATTTCCATTTTGTTAAGTTCTAATCTACACACTCAAAGCAACATATTATAATATATACAAAATTTTCCATAACAACAACGAAACAAGTTTTTGTAATCCAAAAACGCTCATTGTCTTTAAAAAAGAAAAACTCATTGATAGTTCCATTAAAACGATGTAGCTTGCTAAAGTAAGTTCTGAAATCAAATAACACAAATACCTCAACACTTATGCATACCTGCCAACTTTTAATCCTTTTAACCCTTTCGCGCCGACTGTCACAAATACGTGACAGCAAAAAACCGTATCAATCAGGGTAAGAAGATAAAACTGGTAATCAAAGTATTTCTTTAGCAGTTTATTTGTGGGCGGAGTTATAAATTTTCGATTTATTTAATTCACCATTACTTTGTTCGAAATAAAACTATTTAGTTATACTTTGAATAAACATTGATTATATATATGATCAAACTAACAATAATTAAAATAAAAGCAAAGTAAGTCTGTAAAATTAGTAACGACTACATTTAAGTTACCGTTTTTTATTTAATTGCAACTTGATTCTGATTTTGTACGAATGCTTTTCTGAATCACCCGTCCCCAAGGGGTTAAGGGTGATTTTTCCCAGTGGTAGTAAAATGGAATTTAAATTACAATTTTAGGCAGAATCATGCACTATATATTGAACAGGCTTATGCGGAGTACCAAAACTCATACTCATATGTGTTGGTTATCTTAGCGTCAGCCCCGCTAGGGTCTCTAACTAATTCATCTGAGGGAGTACCAAAATAGTATTACATATTAATATATATGCTTTATTTTTTTAAAAATAGTGGTAGATCAGAAAAATTATAAATTAAGTTTATAAATGTAAGGAATATAAAGAAATCATACATTTTACTACCACTTTAAATATAGAAATAAAATTTTACCCCAAATGCGTAAAAGTTGGCAGGTATGCTTATGTGTCTTAATACTAATTAAAAGAGCAGTGTTTAACATTTTCTACTGTTAGAAACAGTTCCATACCTACCAATTTGTGGTAATGGAAGGAATGTCGTATCGGCGGAAAAATACAATGTATTTTATACATCCCCTACCTGCAAACGTTTTTGAATTTAACAAAATATTTTACTTTATATTTAATGTGGTAGAAAAATTTATATATTCGCACTTTATTTTTATTTCATTATATGTGATTTAAAAATGATTTCGACTACCACTACTGTTTAAATAATTTATATAAAATAAGTCTGCTAGCAGATAGAGTGCAAAGTTATCATACAACTCTACTCAAGGGGATCTCCCCATTCCAAAGATGATTTTCCCTTCAACTAAAGATTTGCTTCTTTAAGGACTTGACTTGTTGTTACAACATACTGCAACTTCAAAGATATTTAGGACCTCCTAGAATACGACAAAACAGAATCGATGAATCGGTTAGTGGCGCTTCGTGCCAAACGCCGAGATAACCCCAATATCCAGCATCCAGAGGGCAAAGTTGCTGCTTCGACATAGACCAGTGGTCGGCAAACTTATTAGCCAAAGAGCCAAATATGAACATTACAACAATTTTAAAAAAAATTGAGAGCCAAATCTGCTTGTTTAGTAAGCTTTTATTACACTAAATAAAACTAAATTTCCTACTTAATAAATATTTACTAATGCGAACAATGTGCTTGGAAAGTTTAAGTAAGTCAGGTTTGTATGTTGGTGTTTTTAACTTTAGGCATGATTCCAAGTTCTCATCAGTAAGACGACTTCTCAGTTTACTCTTGATAATGTTCATGCTTGAAGAAGATTGTTCTCATATATATGTAGAACCGAAAAAGGAAAGAACAGTAAACGCTTGCTTTTTCAGCTGATCGTAAGAGTTAGGAATACTATTCCAAGAGTTGAAAATGATCATGTCTTCCTTCTCCAGGTCATTCAAAGCAGACCACTTGTGTTGTGAACTAAGATCAAATTTTTTCTTCTCCAATATTTCCAATTCAACACAAAGACGTTCGAATTTAGAGCGCCATATCTCCTTGTTTTTTAAATCCAGCAATTGTATTTAAAGCTGCCAATGTCAATTTCAAAAAGAGAAAATTTCAACTCGGCTATCGTAGCATTAAGAGGATTTTTGACAAATGCTAAAGTTGCGCTGCTGTTTTCTTACCAAGGTTTTTTTTTAAATTGAAATATTATTGCACCTTCCGTAGATATTTGTGCCAGAGCCGCACTTAAGGAGCCAAAGAGCCACATGCGGCTCTGGAGCCGTAATTTGCCGACCACAGACATAGACTGTTAACCTCAATGAACTCATACAATGACAAATACTACGTGATCAAAATAAGTCAGGTCAAGAAAGCAAAGTTGGCAACTGCTCCAAATTCTATAGACGACTTTCAAAAACTGTAAATCTTTTAAAAACTTTTTAAAACTGAGAACTGCAAACTAAGCTCAGCAGGGTTTCGTTCAATTCCCAACATTTTACAGGGCGTAACTGTAACCAAGTGACGCAACACATAAGTCTTTGAATTATTTAGAAGTAGTGATGGGTGGAAACCCTACGAATTGAATTTACTAAACCAAGAAACATACGTTAAAAAAACACTCAAAACTTTTTATCCTCTGTCCGGAGCAAGTTAGCCACTCTGTGTAAGGGTGCTTAAGTACAGGCTGAGTTTTAATGAAAAATAAATTTAAACTTCAATATATAGCTTTACTATAGTTGCCAACTTTTCCGGTTTTGCTCGAAGATTTTATGTTATGTAATTTAAAGTGGTAGCAAAACTCATATTATTTCATTAAACTTTTTGAATCATGATAATAGTTACATACCTGCCAACTTTTAATCCCTTCCATTATCATTTTTCCCAGTGGTATTAAAATGGAATTAAAACTTCAATTTTAAGCAAGCAAATACGTTATACATGAGCAAACTTAAGTTGACAACTGTGATAGTAACGCATATTAGTATATGTGCTTAATTTTTGTAAGAATAGTGGTGATCAATATCATTTAAAAATTAAGTTTATAAAAGAAAAAAATAGTATATATTTACTACCACTTTAAATATGAAAACAAAATCTTCCGGAAAATCCGGAAGAGTTGGCAGGTAGGTAGTTAAAAATGAGTTTGACCACCATGACACATAAAAAGTTACAACAAATATATAAAAGCATAATAGTCTTGGCGATATGGCCCAGTAACCACACGGGCAGCTGATCTCATAGTGTTAAAGCAAATTCTGGCGGATGAGATAGGTGCCCAGTTCCAGAGCAAAACTATCAACTATGGCAATCGCTAATCTCAACCCGGTCAAAATATAAATATATAGTTGAGTAAGATTTTTCGGTAATTCTTTTACTTACACTTGGAAACTCTATTCTCCGAAAGAGTGTAAGTTGGTAGGCATGCATTACCCTACCTCTAGGAAAATGATTTTTTTGAAAAGCGTAAAAGCTAACAGATATGACATCGTATGGTTATCATACAAGAATATGTATGCTTAATGAATGAAATGCAGCGCAGCGGTCAAAAACATTATAAATTAAATTTATAAATCTAAAATATAAATCGAAATCATACACTTTACCACACACATAATTTTACGCAGAATGTATAAAAGTTGGCGAGCGCGCAATTCTAATTTACAGAGACGCCAACCTGCTCCGGACAGCAAATATATATTTTAAAGTGGTAATATTGTGATTCTTGGTTTAATAAATTCAATTTAGTAGATTTTTACCCACCTCTATTTCTAAATAATTCGCAGGTTTATATAATTCACAACTTCAGAATACTTATGTAATGCTATACCTATTGAAAAGCAAGCAAAAATTTTCTAAATTTACTTTGCAGTTATTTACCGTATATGGCGTGTCCGGAGAAGTTGGCATCTCTGTAAAAAGAACAGAGCTAGCATGCATACCTGCCAACTTTTAATCTCTTCCATTATCATTTTTACCAGTGGTACTAAAATGGAATTAAAACTTCAATTTTAAGCAACCAAATACGCTCTATTTGAGAAAACTTAGGATGACAACCATGATAGTAACGCATATTAATATATGTGATTAATTTTTGTAAGAATAGTGGTGATCAAAATCATTTAAAAATTAAGTTTATAAAAGAAAAAATAGTATATAATTACTACCACTTTAAATATGAAAATAAAATCTTCCGGAAAATTCGGAAGAGTCGGCAGGTATGAGCTTGGTGCATAACTTCTCCCTTTCTAATATATAATTTTATTAGTTATTTAAAGTGGTAATACATTCTATGTTTCAGTATTTTGCTTTTGATCTTATGCATTCGATTGGCAAAAATTCTGACTATCATGAAATCTGAGCAGTTTAAATAAATAGGACTAGTTTAGGTATTCCACACCCTTCTACAACTACGGAATTTTAGTAGCTTCAGAAAATATTTATCTTGACGATATCAAACGGCAGTTCTTAGATGTTTATTCCTTAGATATTTATTTATTATTAGTTCTTAGATTCTTCTTCCACAATATTTAACGTGATAGCGTTTCACTAATAATCGGATAGTTTCACTCTCCGATTCACAGGACTTACATACCTGCCAACTCTTCCGGATTTTCCGGAAGATTTTGTTTTCATATTTAAAGTGGTAGTAAATATATACTATTTTTTCTTTTTTAAACTTAATTTTTAAATGATTTTGATCACCACTATTCTTACAAAAATTAAGCACATATATTAATATGCGTTACTATCATGGTTGTCAACTTAAGTTTGCTCATATACAGCGTATTTGTTTGCTTAAAATTGAAGTTTTAATTCCATTTTAATACCAGTGGGAAAAATGATAATGAAAGGGATTAAAAGTTGGCAGGTATGAACTTAGTACAGAATTTGTTTAAATTGAATGCATATAATGATGATCAAAAGCATTTTAAATCAAATTAATTGAATAAAAAATAAAAGTACGAATCGTAAAATGTTAGATGTGCCCTTTTAAGTATTAGAAAAAAAAACTCCAGCTTCATTTGGAGAAGTAGGTATGTTTGGCAATGCATACCAGTTAAACTTTTTTTTTTGAGGATGAACTTCTGAAGTGGTGATAAAATGATAAAGGAATTACTATAGTTAGGGTTCTCACAGTCCTTAGAAAATTTAAAAAATATATTCTAATAAAGAATAATAAATAATATTCTAATAATTAATATTCAATTAATTAATATTCTAGTAATTAATATTCTAATATTTATTATTCTAATAATTAATATCCTTATAATTAATATTCTAATAAAAAATAATAAATAATATTCTAATAATTAATATTCTAATAAAGAATAATAATTAATATTCTAATAAAGAAGTCGCAAATTCCTTTTTATTAACTTTAACCCTTTGGTTCCAGACTGGATACCAGTATCCTATTTATATATTTTTCATTATGACTCTCTAGTTACAGGAAAAACTATATTTTGGAATTTTTTAATTATAAGAAACATACTATTAGTTACTAAAAAAATTACTCTCTTGGAGTATTGGAATCACATTTGTACTAAAATATAAAATCCGTAAAAAGTAGCCCAAAAAGTTTGTTCTCATTCATATTCAAAACTTTATCAACAATTAAATATGTAAATTGAAGGTATTTTAGCGATAAATAACTGTTTCTTTTAGATCTAAGTATCTGTAACTAAGAACAAATTTTGAAAAGTTGAACCTATTTGCATGGAAGTGAACGTATTTTGGATGATTTTACCTTTGACGTTGAAAAAGACAACGGTGTTTCATGTTGTATTTAATTACCATAAGTTATTAAAAAAAAAGCTAAATTAAATATTGTTGGCTTATTTGGATCTAAATTGATACAAATTAATAGAAAAAATTATGAAAAATATGATGAATGAAGATTTTGCGTCAAAGAGTTAAAGCTTAAAATTTTATTCTTCACTTCACTTAAGAAATGGAGATGGGTAAATGAACAAAATATGGCCTTTGCAGATTCATCGTGGCCATAACATTCAGTCAGGTAGATAAATTATATAAAAATGAAAAAAAAATTACGCATAAGAGAGGAGTGAATATCGTGTTTCCTTGACGGCTGGGTGTAATAATGGATGAATTTAATTTATAAATTTAGTATATAAATTTTATGTCTTGGCATATCTCTGAAAAAGTGCGCAGCAATGGGCCTAATTTATTTGCTTTCTAGTTTCGGGTACTGAAAAATATTATAAAAGTTTACTTTATAGCATCTCTCGTTAATCTCTCTTTTTTAAATCCTTTTTGTCTCTATTGTGTTATTATATATATATATGAAACTTTTCTAGTATATTAAGATTTAAAATTTGGTCAAAGTACTTTTTTATTATTCAAATGCCAAAACTAATAATGTAAAAGCTAGAAAAATGAAATTCTAAGTACATAAAATACTGTATGTCATTGTTAATACGGTTCAAAAAATATTTAAATGTGCTTAACGAAAAATTGAAAATTTTAAATCATTTAATCTCACCACTATTTGTCATTTCGTAATTAAAATATATTCGTATGGAAACTTCTTTCCGAAACTGCTCATAACAATAAGCAGCAGAAATGTTAATTGCTCCTAAATTAACTTTAAAATGAATTGATAGCGAATTAAATAGTTGATACAAAGTTAATGACCATTCTTTAAGTTCTAACACGAGATATCTACTAAAAAAATGCATTTCATATGTTGCTTTGAATTTCTGATGTACATTGATAGAAAAATTAGTTAAAATAAGAAATACTAAACTAAAAATAACTACCACTAGAAAAGGTTCTTTCCAAAGCGGAGCAAATTAACATTTCTGAAGTAGAACTTCTCAATAGAAGTACAGAAAATATGCAGTTGTTGAAAGTTATGCAATAGCGAAAGCGGTAAAACTATTTCTCTTCTGAGTTGAGTTTGTGCAACACTTTGCAGTGATGTTAAGAGTACATTTTCGAAAAGGTGGCCGGGATTTAGCGCTTAAACTACGTAGCGAACTTTAAATGTAATTTCCACATTAGTTTTAAAACTCATGCAAAGGCAGAATTTCTGTCCAAAATATAATTACTCATTTATTTGTATATTTGATTTCAAAACGTATCTTTTTGATGAAAATGCATGTATATAGTAATGCTAAGATTTAAAGTAAGACAATAGAAAATAATTTAAAAAATATATTCAAAGGGAAAATGTCTCTATCTAGAAATGTTAAGGTGTAAAACCCACAATAGTAAACTATTTAAAAAAATATCCTCAAAATAAAAATGCCTGTATCTAATAATGCTAAGTGTAAAATCGAACATAGAAAATAATTATAAAAAGTTTTCTTTAAATGAAGCTGTCTGTTTCTAGCTATCAAAAGGGGTTAATGCTAACAAAACAAAATTATAAAAAAATAAAAACATCCTCTAGATGAAAATGCATGTATATAGTAATGTTAAGGTTTAAAGTCTTACAATAGAAAATAATTTAAAAAAAATATATTCAAAGGAAAAATGCCTCTATCTAGAAATGAAAAATGTCAAATGCTAAGGTGTGAAAGCCAACAATTGAAAATTATTTCAAAAAATATTCTCAAGTGAAAATGTCTGCTTTCTAATGCTAAGGTGTAAGAGCCAACAATACAAAATGATTTAAAAAATTTTTTTCAAAATGAAAATATCAGAATTTTATAATGCTAAGGCTCGAAATCGAACAGAGGAAAATAATTTCACATTGGAATGGAATTTTTATTATCTTCATTAATAAACAATTTATAATTCAACTAAAATAATAAAAATGATAAAATATATAATGCTATTTGTCCAAGATGTCAGAAAATGCCTGTGCCTAGTAATGCTAAGGTGTATAGTCCAGCAATAGAAAAGAATTTCAAAAAGTTTCTTTAGAATTAAAAATTTGTTTATTGCCTTCATAAAACCATTTATCATAATGGCTTTGTTGGAATGATAAAAATGATGAAATTCGTAATGTAATTTCCTGTGTATATCAGTAAATGCCTGATTGGATCTTCCCCATATCGATCTATGTGTCCGGGACCGAACACCTGGGGTCCTCGAAGTCAGGCATAACTCACCATGATTCCATAACACCCGGACTGATCCATCCCTTCTCTCCCGCAGGAACTGCCTCCACCGCCGGTTCCGGACTTGGCCCAAACCCTAGAACGGTACTTGGCCGGACTCCGGGCTGTCATCCCCGCCGCACAATATGAGAGAACCCGGCAGTTGGTCGAGCAATTTTGCAATGATCCAGGATCAAAGCTACAAGCCGAATTAATTAAATTTGCTGAGAATGTAGACAACTGGGTAAGATTGATTTTTCATTTTTATTTATTTAATTTCTCATTTATTTGTTTTCATTTCAGGCCCAAAGATATTCGGATTTGATTCAAAAATAAGAGTTGGTCATACAATATTTTATTTTTTTAATTTCTAAAGTAATGGTTTGTTTTTAATTTACAAGATTGATTCTTAACTAAAATTGTATCGAATGCGTTACGATATTTAGCAAAACGAACGCGTTATAAAATAAACTTCTTAAAGTGATGCTTTTCGCATTTATTTGTTACTTTTCTTCTTCTTCTTTTTTTTATAAATCAACCGAATTATGAACTAAAATTATAAATTTATCGTTTACATAAATATTCAATATTAAATAGCTTTTTTTATTTTCAATCAAAATTCAGCCTATATGGAGGGGACAATTACTAATATTGTTTCGGTTATATATTTTTTTTATTTTATTATAATAACAATAAAACATCGTTGCTAATTGTTTATTTCGTAGAAAATGATTAGGAAAAGACAACTAAAATGGTTTTCAATGTAACAAATTTCACTAAACAGCTTTGCTTCATTGTCTTCGTATGAATTTTAGAAGAGAATTTTTTCATTAAAGCTCATTTTATGATATGAGGGGAGATAAATTTACAAATGCAATATTTACATAAAGAACTAATTAGTGTAAATCTTAATGATTAAAATCATTTTATCGATTTGAAATATTTCTATAACTGATAGTAAAAGGGTACCAAAACTTTTTATTATCAATTAATTCGTTTTTTTATAAATAAATAAAAAAACATGTGTGCGTTGCTACCTACCTTTAAGGTATAAGTAGTAGCAAAATCGTTACCTTTCTATATAATTATTTCATTTATAAATTAATTTAAAATGTTCCTGAAAATTACTGCATGGAACTAAAATAAACAATAATGCACAGTATGTAAGTAATGGATGGTATATTAGATAAATAAACGAAACGTGCATTTAAGCATACAATTTTAATTTAATTGTTGTACCGCACGAGAAAATCATCTTAAAGAATATAAAAGTTCACTGGTATGCATAAGCATGCTAGCTAATTTTTTACGGGCTTACATTTTAGACATTCTCTTTAGTTATTACGAAAAAATTCCTAACATTGTAAGAGAAGTTGAGATCATGTTTAAATATTTATACGCTGAGTTCTGTAAACTTTTAAAATTATGAGCATACTAAAATTATATAACTTCGCTACAAACAGATAAAATAAACATTAAAGCACAATAAGTAAGTAATGGAAGACACATTAGATAAATAAAGGAAATGTGTATTTAAGCGTAAAATTTTTATTAAATTGCTGTTGAGAAAATCATCCTGAAGAAAATAAAAGTTGGTTGATATGCACATGCATTCTGACTAATTTTTAAGGGCTTACATTTTAGACATTCACTCTAGTTAATATGAAAATATTCCTAACATTTTAAGCACCGTTGGAACCATGTTTAAATATTATACGCTGAGTTCTGCTAACTTTTAAAATTATATACTGCAGCTAATTTATGAACACAAATAAATATTAAACAGTTAACTTTTTGGGAAAGTCACTTTGTTATCATAAATGTTACTTTATTGAATTATTTGATCTTTGTAAATGCTTAAAGGGAAAATAATTAATTTCAAATGTAACGTTTTTTTAATATTATTATTTAGGATAAGTTATAACCCCATCTTCAAAATTGCATATTTTTTTACTGTAACAAATATAAGAAAATAAATCTATATAATAATCAATTTAAAAAGTGTTTTTTATATCTTTCAATCTCTTTTATAAATTTAAATTTTTTTATATTCTGCCATCGAAGGTAAATATACTTTAAATATATAAACTGTATTTAAAATTTTCGAAAAAACAGTTAAATTAACTCAATTTTAGAAAATTATTTTCGCTTTTATTATTATTTTGAATGCATATTGTATAGTTTTTCAACGACCGTACGGGTTAGGTGGGCTTTTATATATTCTCTGAAACAAATATTATCCTTGGTTATATAAATTAGACTCTTGAAGAATTGTGATTCGCACTACCTATAACGAATTTAAATTAATATAATATTCGCAGAGATGCCAAATGCTCCAGACACGACAAAACAATTTAAAAAATAGCAAATAACTACTAAATTTGCATTGATTTGGCAACACGAATAGATGCTAAGAAGTGGCGAAATATATAACATTTCAAATTATTTAGAAATACTGGTGGATTAAAACCTAATAAATAGAATTTATTAAACCATGATTCATACAATAAAAAACTACCACTCGAAAATATTTATCTGCTGTCCGCAGCAAGTTGGCATCTCTGTATCAGCAGCTAAGTTACTGAGAAAATATGAAGAAGCTGTCACAAGCATATCACAATCGACAACTGAAAGTTATTTTTACTGTCGAGTCTTTCCAGTGCTGGTTATCCCGATTTATTTACATTAGTGGTTAAAAACAAAGTATTTATTCTTTCTTCAAAAACGAAGAACAAATTGAAAATGAAATAGTTTTAATACAACTTTTTTTAAAACAGTTTATTAGAATTTTAAGCAGTTTTTCTTGTCATACTCTCATAACTTACATAAAAGCTTTTGCATGCATATGTAATATGAATTAAAGTAGCATTTTAAATCTTTTAATCCCCAAAATAAATTCGAATATTTTTTTATAACTTCCATAGAAATGAGAACTACGATAAATTTTATTAATACTTTCAGCGTTAGTCTTTTTTAACCCATTTTTGCCTAACGTTCTTTCAAAATGGCAGCTTCTTTTTATAAAAAGTTTAAAAAAATGATGGCACCACTGTTTTATTATTTGAATTTATCTTGTAAACACGTTAGGTCAGCCGTAATATATTAAATATATAAGTTTATTATAATTGGATATGAAGTTGGAGCAAAATACTTTTTAAAACAAAAAGTGGTTTATGCAATCAGCAATATTAAAAAAAAAAATTTACAAACAAATGTCATTTACTTCCAATTTCTTATATAGCTGCAATTTATATGTTAACAATTTTTAGTTACGATTGCAGGGATGCCAACTGTACCGCTTTCTGCAAAACTTTTAAGAACTTGGTAGCGAATTAAAAATAAAACTTGTAGAATAAGGATAATTATGTCAACTCTTTAAAAGTGTCACCTTAAGATAACTGCAATCAAGTAGCCTTTCATGTGTAGGGCTGCAAACTTTCTACCCATTTTGCAAAAATTTATTCTAGCGGTAGCTAAGTTTATGTTCCATGCATTATTTTTTATTCGTTTAAACTTATTTTCTCCAGCACTGCGCATAAATGATTTAACAATTCATAAGCAATGCCACTTTGTAAGGGCTTTCTTGTTGGGAACCTTTTAAAATGTCTGCAAAATTACCAAAAATTCTGAAAGCTTTGGTTTTTAAATGTCTACAACTCTGTTAAATATTTTGCGAAAAGTGCAGTAGTTGGCAGGCATGCATATGATACTTTGAATTTCTGATATGTATTGGCAGAAAAATTACTTAAAATGAAAAAATACTAAACTAAAAATAATTTAGATTTCGTTACCACTAGAAAATTTAATTTTACAAATCGCAGTAAGTTAGCTACTGTACAATTGACTTGTTTCCACTCAATTACATATTGAATAATCGGTTAACACGCGCTTAGAGAAATAAATTTAGTAGAACTAAGTTCATGAATGGCGAATTTTACGCATTTTGTTTTAAATTTAATTTTTATATTTAATTGTTATATTTAAAAATGTAGTAAAAAACATATTATTTATTTCATAAATTTATAAATTGAATTAATAATAGTTTTGACCACTACAGAAAATAAAAAATTTTTGAATACAATAATGCATGGTACTTTTATTATGCTGTATTTAAGCCTTTACAACTTGAAAAATATATATTTCTGCTTATCATTCAGTTTTTTTCATAACCACTAGGAGAAAATATTTTTGCATATGTCCAATATAAAATTTCCTCGCTTAAAAATTATTTAGGGTTGCCAGCCATCGCTAAGTTGTATAAAGAAGAAGAGAAAAAATTTTTTTTTTAAGAAATATATCTTGCCTTGATATATGGTGTATTGAAGGACCTGCTCGTGGCAGTGAACACCTAACTTCTTCAGCTATTACGTTTGCCCTTGGGAGACAGAAACTTACATGAAATATATCATCAACTAAAAATTGAATTTAGTTTAAAAACTAATCAAATCTTATAGGTTTTTTTTGCAATGTTTTTTCCAATTCCTATACTATGCCAGAATTGTTGCTCATTTCGCGTTACCCAGTGGGCACCTGTGAACCAAAGTCACGGGGCCGAGCAACATAGACCACGCCACACTGCCAGAAACCCGTTTATAGGGTAGGCCACATTCACACATCATACACACACGCAACAGAGGACAGCACAAAAAGAGAGAGAAACATCCATGCCCAAAGCGGGATTCGAACCCGCAACCTATGGCTTCGCAGTCAGGCACGCTAACCGCTCGGCCACCTGGCCGGCAAATCTTATAGGTAAATTTGAAGAAAAGGAAGGATTTTTTTACGTGCTTTTGGAACATTTCACTCACACATCATTTAGAATATGGAAAGGTAAGAAATGTTCTGTGTTAAATGCGTGTCGTTGTTGTTGTTGTTAGTTTACGTCGCACTAGAGCTGCACAATGGGCTATTGGCGACGATCTGGGAAACATCCCGGAGGATGATCCGAAGACATGCCATCGCAATTTTGATCCTCTGCGGAGGGGATGGCACCCCCGCTTCGGTAGCCCAACGACCTGCGCGCGAAGTCGAGCACTTTACGGTAGCACAGTTTAACGAGGACCAATACCGCACACCCTCGGTCCCTACGCAGACTGATCCAAGTGGTCACCCACCCGCACACTGACCGTAGTCAGTGATGCTTGACTTCGGTGATCTGCTGGGAACCGTGTCGTAACGATCAGTCCACTGCGGGACTAAATGCGTGTCAAAACAGTCAATTGTTGATTTCTTCGAAAGGGAATAAATTGCATTATAGTACGAACTGTTCACTAACGTTGATCGAATAATTCGCTTAATTGAATATGTAACTAAAGGTATTCCTTTAAGCGGGACTAACTGCAGTAAAAAAAAAGAAAAGATTTACAGTGCGCAAAAAAATGAAGGTACCAATCGGAATAATTTTTGATCTAATAGTCGAATTTGAAATCAGAAAAAGTAGTATTTTTAAAGTTTGATTTCTCAGAAACTATTCAACCGATGCGACTCAAATTTTGCATTCTGGAATTTAAAGTTACATTCTTTAAAATGATGTAAAAAATTTTATATCTCACAATTCAAAATCTTTTTAATTATTTTTAATTAAAATATAAAAAAAATAATAAATGTTAACAAAAATTGTTTTTTGCATGGAATTTTCCTTGGCTAAATGAGTCTTACAAATATGTGTGAAAAAGTTTTGAATTCGTTTATAAAGTTCTCCAGATATGGTGAAATACGCAAAAAGTAAAACTAACATTAAGTGTTCCCAACTTTTGGATCGCTCTCCTGATCAAACTATGGGGACCATATTTCCCAGAATGCGGTTACTCTCTATATTTCGGGATTAAAATTCATCGTAGAAAAATAATGTTTATTATGAGAAAGTACATTTTTGTGCCTGATTTCATAATTTAAAATATCGTCCGCATCAATTAATTTGTATATTTGAAGTCACCCCTTCCAACCTTTAAGATTAAATCTTAGGACGTGAAGATCAGATCATTAAATTAAAAGTTATTCAAGCTCGTCATTTTTTATTTTATTTTGCGCACTGTTAATATAACGTATTATAAATTCCCGTGTGCTTAACGGAGATGAAAAAGTAAATGTTTGCTGAAGTGGACAGCCACCTTGTTTTATGTCATATCAAAGACAAGCTTTTTCAAAGTTAAAAAAATTATTTTTACTTAACACCTTGCTGACCGGTCACGAGTTAACTCGTGTTTTCGTGGCCAAACGTTGGTGACCGGTAACGTGTTAACTCGTGTTTTTGTTTGCAGTGATCTCGTGGTGACTATTTTAAAAAGTGGGCGTAATTTTCTTTACTTTTCAAGTTTTACTATTTAATTCTGTACCAATTTATTATAACTTCACGAAACCTGATAAATTTGCAAAACTTGTGGTGTACCATTGCACGTAGGTCATTATTATACTCTTTATCATACGGCATTAAAAATTTTTTAATTTTATTTATATTGCTTTACTTCCACATCGGCTTTCAATGCAATAGCTGGGCACATGGGGGTTATTTTCAGAAAAGTTGCCGGTCAGCAATGTGTTAAAAAAGGAGCTATTAAAATATTATTTGTTATTTAACTTCATTGAATTTTTTTTCCTGTCTCTCTTTAAGTACACAAGTATTATGAAAATCGAAAGTAATAGGCTATAATCTACATCAGTGTTTCCCAAACTTACGACTTTTGTGTACCCTTTTTAAATTTTTCGTAACGCTGTGTATCCCTAATAAAAAAATTAATGTATTTTTTACTATAAAAAATTACACAAAAGTTAAAAATCACAATTGGCTGTTGACACCTCTTATTATTAACTGTTAACTCTGCAACAGATAGCCAATGGAAAAATATGTAATCGTAAATTTTCATGGCTAGCTTTATTTTTAAAAACTTTTTTTGAAATTTTCGTTTGTTGTAAGATATTTCGCATAAGAACGCGTACCCTCTCTAAACTGCTCCTGTACCCCTGGGGGTACGCGTACCACACTTTGGGAAACACTGCCTTAGAAGGATGCAAAGATATGCCTTCACAATTTTGATACTTTGCATAGAAGATGACTTTCCCGCTTTGGTAGCACGATAGCAAGTGCACAAAGTTAAGCATCTTAACGGGACATTCACCCAGTATACGAAAAAAATTCAGAGTTGCAACATGAACCTTATTTGGAAGCTTTTCACGGGTAAATATATTTCACCAATAAGCCTCTCGTTCTCATCACCAAATTCGCAGACGCAGATTGTTAAAAATATTTACCCATGAAAAGTATTTACCTATGCAAAATGGTCTCCCGTCAGCTTTGGTAGCCCGATGGCCAGCGCACGAAGTCGGACACTTTAAAAAGACATTCACCCAGGATGCCGAAAAATTATGTATGTGAATTCGGAGTTGTAAACATTCTTTGGTTTATCAAAATATAATACACTCTCTGGGAGTCAGANAGTTACATATTGACTCCTAGTCTTGAGGGGTTTTAAATAGGCACTTGGGCCACCAAGCAGCCCCTATCCCATCCATCCGAGAAATGATATGGTCACTGTTTTCAAGCATTCGTTATGGGTAGCAGTCGTTGTGGCTGCTTTAAAAGATTTACGTAGTTTCGAAAAATGTTTTTTCCTTGCGGTAGCAAAAGTAATGTATTAATATTTTAATAAATTAGAATTGCAGAACTGTATTAAGACTGCAGTTAAGCAATCTAAATAGTTGAATAAAAGGATAGAAAACCTACAGGCATGGTCGTTATATCTGATAAAGTTTCGCTGTCAAAGGTCATGAAAGGTCTGTTTATTTAAAAAATATCGGTTTCACTTCACTACCTCTGGAAATATTTAGCAACAGCTTTAAAAGTTGGAGGGTATGCTTATGGTATAAAATTGACAACTGAAGTAACACTATAAGCATGCATTCAGTTCTCATTTAGCTGATATTTATAGACCAGCTATAAGCATCTTTAAACTATTTGGATGTTATCGTAGTCAAAATCAATTAAAATTAATTTCATATGCAAATATTCCACTACTACATTAAGTCTAAAAAATAAAGTCTTCCATAAAAATAAGTAGATATGGCAGTTATGCAAACTTATAAGTTTGATTCTTGTCTGAGAAAATATAAATAGTAATGAATAGTTTATGGTTAAGGATAAATTTAATCCTTTCAAAAACCAGCCATAAATGAAATGGTTTAACAACTAGTTTTTTTTCTGTCTTACATTCAGGCCTGAGGTTTGTAAGTAGCTCTTTCACAAAATGCACAAATCTTCGCATTGTATGTGTAGCAATAAATAAGGCATTCTTACGTGTTCGGTTTAATTTTTTTATTTTAACGGTTTCTGGAGTAGAAAAATTTTAACCTGAATTTTAATGAAACAAAACCATAAGAGTTGTATCCATCGTTTGCAGACCCTTAGAAAGGACATTTGCTTTACCTTTATCAATATTTAAAAGATAAAAAAAAGCAATTGTGTCCAAATAACGGAAAGGATATACTTCTTTCAATGTATACTAAAGCAAACCAGACAGCTACTACGCTTTTTGTAAAATAATTTATAGAGACAAATATTAATTGCAAATTTATAAAAACCAAAGCCTTCCGAAATTTTGCCTACATTTTGAAAGCTTTACCCCGATAGAGCTGGAACAAAGTAGCATTGCATATGAACTGTGTAGTTCATATGCAATGCTACTTTGTGTGTAGTGGTGTAGAAAATAAGTTTAAATGAATAAAAAATAATAAATTTAAACATTAACTTAGCTATCACTAGAATAAATTTTTACAAAAGGAGTAGAAAGTTGGCAGCCCTGCTAAAGCAACAAAACAACGTGAATGAAGTCCAAACAAAAGTATAGATAGAACATACTCTTTAGGATTTTCCGGAAGATTTTATCTTACATTCAACGTGGTAGCTAAGATTACGCAGTCATGCTTGATTTGGGTTTTAATAAATTTTATTTACTATAATTGTACCCATCATTATCTGTAGAGGGCTTAAACGTGCAGTGTGCAGAAATAAACGAGCCACCCTGGATAACTTTTGATCTAATGATAGGATCTTCACGTTGTAGGACTCAATTTTAATGGCTCAAGGGGGTGACTTCAAATATGCTAATTAATGAGTGCAGACGATATTTTAAGTTACGAAATCAGACACCAAAAAGTAGTTTCTCTGAATAAACGAACCTTTATTTTCTACGGATTTGGATTTCTAACCCTCAAATTATAGGATAAAGTCGCAATCTGAGGAATATTATTCCAATTGTTTGGTCAGGAAAGTGCTTCAAAGTTTCGACCCCTTTCTATTAATTTTACATTTTGCGTATTTTGCTATATCTCGAAAAATTTTCGGACCCCATTATAAACTTTTTTATCAAAGGATAATTCCATACAAATAATAACCTTTATCAAATATTTATTATGTTTTATTATTTTATTTAATAATAGTTGAACAATTTTGATTTGTAATGCATACAATTTGCTGCATCATTTTTAAGAGTATAGTTTTACATGAGAAAATACAAAATTTGAGCAAAATCGGTTTTAATAGTTAATGAGAAATTGAATTTCAAAAAAAGTCAGATATTTAAAACTAAAGATTGGTTAAAGTTATTTTATTGTGTTACAAGTGACGGAGAAAAGAAATTTAAGCTTTTGTTTACAATATCACTTCAATAATTACTACACTACAACAAGGAAAACATTTTTTCGAAGAGCTTAAAAGTGAAATGGACATACTATAGTTTCGGTTCTATAAACAAGAACCTTCCTCAGTGTCTAAACCAGAGCTGATACTTCCCTGGAAAAGATTAAAATCAATCAAAAAACATTCCCTCTAATTTTACTCTCAACTCTAAAAATAAATCATTGATTGCAACGGTTTTAATGCACTCTGACAGCAACATGAGGTTGCAGGTCTCGTTCCGAGATCGCCAAAAAGAACTCTCTAACTAAGAATCTCACACAAATATTTTGAATACATTTTAATCGTCTTATTTGTTTTGTTAATATTTCTTGTTTAGAATATTTTTTCGTGTTTCCTTATTTAACCCTTTTCCGCATTTTCCAGTGCGGAAAAGGTAGGTGCAGAGATTTTCCCAGAAGGTAGGAGAGGTTTTGATGGTCTCTCTTAAAGGTTTTCTTCAATGCGAAATTTGTGGGAAAAATTCCTTGCCTTCCAAAAGTGGTTGTGAATAGAGGTGGTCGATGAACAGAGGTGGTCGATAAACAGAGGTGGTCTTTCCTTGGGGTTTCACCGCATTACTATTTTTTTTCTCTTTTAAATATTATAAATATTATGATAGTTTTTTTTTCAGTTAGCTGTGAGCCCCGACTCTTTTTCTTGAAAAAATCAAGAAACATACTAGTTATACCTGGCATGAAAATTCGAAAGTAGAATTTACTCGAAGCTTGTAATAAATTATCTGCGCTGCCAAAATAATTTAAGTGGTAAAGAAATTTGCAACAGAAGAATTTTTTTTTTTTTTTTTTTTTTGGTTTATAAAAATTTATTACAATACTTTTCTTTCCTCCATACTAGTCCGTAAACTCAAACGGAATAACAGAAATCTGACTTTAGAGGATCAATTATATTTAAATTTAAATAATTTCTCCATCGCAGAAATTTTAATTTGCGTTGGTGAGAAGTTTATTAACAATTGAATTTTTTTGGCGAACCACTGGAAGCTCTGTTAAAACGAAAGTGATGCCATTTTTTGTGGAAATATTAGGGTGACCACAGTTAGAAAAATTAAAACGTGATGACCAATATTTCATGAAGCTATTTGTAACTTAATGAAGCTGTTGTTTTCCTTTTAACTTGAGGAATATCAATTCGCCTGTTTTTACACCTAGATAGGTATTTTGTTCTCCATTGAGACTATTATCTTTTGCTTAGAAAATTAAGACTATGTGAAAAGAAATCATTTACGAGTATAAATATTAAATAATATAAAATTATTATAGTCAGGCATGTAAATATGATATATTGCAGGCTCGAAATATTCAAACAGTGACACTGTATTGTACTGATTAAATTACCCTTGCAATTGAACAAAGATACTGAATGAAACGAATTGGCGGCAATGAAGAGAAAAAGATGAAAATTAACTATATTTGATAAGATCTAGATATTATTGAATTAAATTATATAAATAAACACACATTCAATAAGGATCACTAATAATTCCCCCCCCCCAAACATGATTATTTTTTATTCAAAGATGATTATTTTTATCGAAGGAATTATTAATATAAAAGTTTCTCACATTGTTTTAAAGTATCAATTTGAAAGGTAGTCACTTGCCGTTTTTACTTCATAATTCTGATAATATCAACATTTTGTTCACAAGATTGCTCTGTATTTACTGGAAACACTTCTATAGTATTTCAATATACAGGGTGTTCCAAAATTATCTTTACAACTTCAAAAATTCATAACTTCGAACATAAACAAGATATTTTTATTCTGTCTTTTGCACGTATTACTGCAACTAATAAAGTTTTTTTTCAATAGGCTGAAAAGTTATAAGTGAGGATGTGGACACCACAACAGAAAGCTCAATGCGTCTCATGGTTCATAGAGACGAAATCAGATACATAGGTTCAACGGAACTTCAGGACAAATTTCCAAAGAGACTCACCATCCTGACCCTCCATCCGTGCATGGCACACAAGCTTCATGAGCACCGGATCAGTATTGCATAAAAGTGGAGCCGGACGACCCAGCATAAGTCCAGAAAATGTGGAGCGAATACGGCCATGAGACGCATTGAGCTTTCTGCTGTGGTGTCCACATCCTCCCTTAAAACTTTTCAGCCTATTGAAAAAAAAACTTTATTAGTTGCAGTAATACATTCAAAAGACAGAATATAAATATCTTGTTTATGTTCGAAGTTATGAATTTTTGAAGTTGTAAAGATAATTTTGGAACACCCTGTAAACTGTCTTTCTGTTAACAGCAAATGGTTTAAAACATTTTACATACTAAAACGGTTGGCATAAATTGTTCCAGCAGTTTTTCCATCTAAAATGTTTCAAAACATATGCTGCTCCAAGAAAAATTGCTTGCTAATAAGACTTATAAAAGTGCTTACATCGTTTTTATCTATCCTTGCATTGTTCATATGATTACCTTCCAATTGAAAAAGACCTTCGCACAAGTAAAACCTTTATTCCGGCTCATATACTTGTAAACTAATATGTCCGGCAGGGTATCTAAACATTTTGAGATTTTTGAGACACTGAGTCCCGTAAGCTCTAGACATTTTCTTATGAAACACTGATGCCAATAAAACTGAAAAATTACGCATTTATTCACAGTGTGAAACTATTAAATATGATGAACAAACATATAATGTCTTGAAGCAAAAGGGAGTTATTAATTATATGCATTATTAATGTTTCATGCGTTATTAGTTACAATATGCGTCTGTTATTAATTTGAGATTTGTATCGTGTGGAGTTACGAAAATGCGAATACTTAAATATGATCATTCATTTGTACCGACTTTGTGAATATTATGTTCCGTAGCTCTAAACTTCTTATGAAAGTTATTAATATCACTAAGTGATCCATTTTTATATTTAAAAATTTTTTCGAAGGAAATATTTTCTTGGTGTACGTGTATTTTTAAGTACGTTATAATTTTTGGAATTTTATTCTATTAAACAGCAGTCAGATTTAGTTTTAAATAAAGGAAGATGAAAATATTGCGATCTGTACAATCTAATAAGTTATATATCTGTATTTTTTATATGTGGGGGACTGCTCGAAATTTTTTTTTCCAGGGTGTATCTTTGTTTTGAAATTCCTTCAAATAATATGCAATTAAAATTGAAATCAGAAGTTTTGAAACTATTAAGAAATCTTTAAAATATTAGAAACTATATTTTCTGATAACATGATAAATTTTAATTAATTTCATAATTGGGCTATAAAACATTTAAAATAAAAATGCAAAGACATTTTTATTAAATAAAATGCTAAAAATTTATCTAGAATTCAAAATTTGCCTCTATTTCAAAAAGATATTACATTTAATAGAGTTAGTTGTAGCTCTCTTTTTCCAGATCCTGAACTACCCATTTTTAGGCCACTATCTCCAAACTACAGCCATTTCCTTTTCGGAAATCGATGACCATTTACTTGACCACATCTCAAATTGAACTTTCCTTCAAAATCCTTCGAAATTCTTGAAGGTTATGTGGAGGTTAAGCTTCCCAAAATAATCAATGACGAAAGGGGGGTCCACTCAAAGCATAATTCCTTTTCGAAAAGGAGGCCGTTTTCTGGCCCTGAACATCTAGATTCCTTCTTTGCTGCGCATAAATTTTCCAGAAGGGCTAGAACAATTTTTGCACACCCCCTTTCCCCACCTAAAGATGATGGAAGTAAGGAACAGAGGGAGGTAGGAAGATGCAGAGAACAATCGAAAAGGAGCTTTCCTATTGGTGGATTAGTTTTACAGGCCCAGTTGCACCTGCGTCCTGTAAAGGGTACGGGTACAGTTAAACTACAGTTTGTTGGAATTGCTAGAGAGGAACGTGAAAAGGGGGTGCCTTGGGGAAGAGAGAGAGCGAAGAACCATCCTAATTTTTGGTTGGAGGAGGAGAATGAAGGATGGCGAGGAAGACCGCCCCCCTGGTACACCCTTGGTTCGATTTATTGGTATGCAGGGATGTATTTCATGGATTCACGAATGTATGGTATGTTTGATGAGTGAAGGTATGGACAGGCCATGTTTAATTGGAGTAATCAGGGTTCATCAGTGATTTGGAAGACAAATTGAATTTCCAGAGTTAATGTGATACATTATCTCTGACCGAGTTTTTTAGTCTTTTTTTATTAGAACTTTTTTAAGTTAAAATTTATTTGATTATTACAATTTTTATTTTTAATTCGTATCAATTGGAACTAATCTCCCATTTAAGTATTCGCAATGGAGAAAGTATAATAAATTTTCTTTTTATCTGATAAAAAAAAATATGATTTTTACTAATTAGCTGCTCTGTATATCCTTTTAGGTTAAAGACTTTTCATTTTATTAAATCATTACGGTGCAATAGAAAAAAGTTAACTATTACGATTATTAAATTCATCAACCATATTATTTTATATTACTATACCTTAAATTATTTACCATATGATATTAATTTACAATGCTTTGAGTTTTTATCAATATAAAACTAGTTTTCTGTTTAAAAATTCGAAAAGCATTAATTATAATGAATCTTTTTAATCTGATGGAAATCTCATATTTACAACTTAGATTATTCATTTAGATACAAGGCTTATTTTTTTTTTCATTTAATCAATGTATTATAATGCAAATATATGGAAAAAATTATTTAATTATTTTTGCTAATTTCTTCTTTTATTTTTGCAGACTTATTTCTTCATCACTTAAACACAATTTAAATTTTTAAATCCTTAGCATCGTTAAACCTGCCATACAGGGGTGAAAGCGAGACGGAAAAGAGGAAAGGCTGGTAGTTAAACCATTCCAGTTATAGCTAGTTTTGGGGAGGAGTTTATTTATTCATTTTTAAATTTTTCAACAATATCTACTTTATCTTGGAAAAGAAGCAGTTTATATATATGCCAGAATTATAAAAGAAATCTTGATAGATATTTCATTTTTTTCAAAAAAATGCTGGAATGAAATGTTTTACGTACCAGATTTTTCTCTTTTTCGTCTTGCTATATAAGAGCTTTCACCCATGCTGCCGTATATAGATAAGTTAATATTGACAATATTTTTTTCCTTTAACTATACGCATACCTGCCAACTCTTCCGGATTTTCCGGAAGACTTTATTTTCATATTTAAAGTGGTAGCATTACTCATGTTATTCCAATTAACTTTTTGAATTATAATGATAATTACAAATGAGTTTGACCACCACTACATATAAATAATTACAATAAATATATTAAAGCATAATAATCCTTGCACAAGCGAATTTCAACAGGATCAAAATATAAATATATTTTTTAGTCAGATTGTTTTTCGTTTATTGTATTACAACCACTCTGAAAATCCATTCTCGGAAGGAGTGAAAGTTGGCAGGTATGTATACGTAATAATTCAATCATTAAATTAATTTATACACAAATACACAAGAATTTGTTCTTGAATGTTTTTTCAAGTTATTTAAATGTTTAGTTTGAATTCGTCTAGTATCATTTCTTATAAAGTTAATCCATCGAAGACAAAATCTCCCTTTCTTAGAGTTGCCTCGGACAACAAAATTGATAAAAATGCTGACGATTAAAATTCTAAACTATTTTTGCAACTTTTTATAGCATATATTTTTCAGTTTACTAATGAAAGTGCTAAGTGCCGTAAGGCATCAGACGACCAGTTCCACTACAACGAACAAACGAATGAAAGTGTAAGGATGGAATGTTTTGGCCTTAAATATGAATAATTTGAAATGTAAGCCATAGTGATAATTGAATAATTACGATTGAATAATTAAGGTCGTAATAAATAAATAAAAATGAATTGAGTTTCTACCACTTTTTACATCTTCATTCGCCTGCGGCATCCCTGCTTTTGGAATATATCGGAGTTGAGGGATAAGATTTCACGTATTTTTTGGATTTCATGTAATGCACTTATTGAACATTTTTTCGAAGTTGTGTCTCAATTATCAAGAGTTCGTACTTACCTGGAAAACCGAAAACTGGAATCAGTCTTGTTTAGAAAAAAGCTGAAAATTTCCTTGGGCCAGCTTTTACTCGTACTTAAGAGTTTGAAGTGATGAATAAAGCCTTTTATTAACACTATATTTATTTACACTTTCCGTTACTTAGTCGTAAACTTAGAATTGGGTCAGCTGTTCAAAGCCGGTTATAAAATATAAATAAAATAAAATACATGCTTATTGGTTTACTAAATTTGATTTATTGGGCTTTTGTTCACCACTACTTGTACATAATTGAATTGACTTGAGTGGTGTGTTACTTTGAAACAGTAAAGCCGTGTTAAGCATTTTAAAAAAATGGCAAAATTTCTTGAAAATTTGCAAATTTTATTCGTAACTCCCTACCGTTTTTTAAAAGAATTTGTAGTGACCGGAGCAGTTGCTATCTCTGCAGTTAGGCCGTTTTGATCCATTTTAAAAATTGACAAAATTTAAATAAAATTTCGTTTGTAGTTCTCTGTCGATTTTTTGACGAATCCGAAGCAGTTGGCATCTCTGAAAAGTGACTAATTTCGTTTCATTGGTCTTTACTTTAAAACTATAAAATCTGTTTTTCCCATTTCGCGTTTTATTTCGATACTTATTCGGTAATATTAAGCGTAAGAGTCAATACAAATTTAATAAAATACAATTTATTTTCTTAATTTAGTTGACACTTTTTAAATTTTTTATGGACCGTATGAACCTTGCATCAATCAGGATAAAACTGGTAACCAAACTAATTCTTTAACAGTTCATATGAGAGCAGGGTAGTAATCGTTTGATTTATATAAGTCACTACTACTTAATTCGAAATCAAAATTACATACAGGGTGACTACTAAATATTGTAACACTCGAAAAAAATGGAAATTTATTTTAATTCATTTGGTAAAACAATTTCTCTCTCACTGTTCCTGTGATGGTAGCTTTCTATAAGTGCAGACGATTTTTGCTTAGAGCAAAACATTTAGAATAAATTTAAAGATATAATCGAAAAGGTTAATGGTTAAACTGCTTTTCGATCGCTAATTTTCTGCAGGTAGAATCTTTGAGCAATTAAAATCTCTTGGGTTTAATAGAACATTTATATATAGAACTATAAATCGGTTATTAGATGCTTGTGGCTATAAAGATCGTCCCAGGTCTGGTCGTCCAAGCTCAGTTCGTACAAAAAAGAGCATTAAAAGAATTCGTGAAAAGATACGAAGAAATCCACAGCGCTCTGCTAATAAAATGGCTGCAGAGGATAACGTAAGTCGAAGAACTAGGCAAGTTATATTAAATGAAGACCTGAGTTTTCACACTTGTAGCAAAAGAAAAGTTCAAAGTTTGACAACTGCACAAGAATTAAAAAGACTACAAAGATGCAAAGAAATTGCAGAACCGCACGGTAACAAAAGTGTTGACAGAATAATCTTTTCTGATAAGAAAATATTTTGCAGAGAACAAAGTTATACTGCCAAAAACAATGTTGTATATTCAACAACCTTCGATGAGATACCTGAAAGTGTAAGAACTGTGCAACGCTTTCAAAACAAAAATTCTGTAATGATTTTGGTTGCAGTGTCAAATAACGGAAAATTTCCTCTAAAATTCATCGATAAAGGGGTCAAAATCAATGCTGAATATTATTAAAAAAAATATTGGCTACACATTT
This sequence comes from Parasteatoda tepidariorum, assembly GCF_043381705.1. NCBI lineage: Eukaryota > Metazoa > Arthropoda > Arachnida > Araneae > Theridiidae > Parasteatoda > Parasteatoda tepidariorum. The sequence goes on from NC_092212.1 coordinate 25,248,262, forward strand.
ATTGCCACATGCAGACAGATGGATCCCAAAAAGGATTGGGTATTTAAGCAAGATGCTGCACCGTCACACCGAGCCAAAACAACACCTTGGCTCCTTATCCATTGTACGAAATTAATTAAACATGAAAATTTGCCTCCTTCTTCAACAGATCTAAATCCTTTAGACTATTGTGTTTGAGATATTCTAGAGTCTAAAGCTAATGTTAAGCAGCAAAGAAGTGTGGAATCTTTCGGAGCTTCTTTATTGCGTGAATGGTTCCACTTATCCCAATTCGATTCCCTCTTTACACATTATTTTTACTTACACCACATTACGTCTTTTATACTGCGTTATTTTTTTATTACATAAATTACTGGAAATTACATAACTATTTGGAAATTAATTATAAATAAAATTTTAGAAATAAAATGGTGATTAAATTATTTGAATATTATAATATGGAATATTATAAATATTAAAATGTTATTATTGGCTTGTCAATACACTGTAGTAAGGCTCCTATACTATCAGAGCTGACCTATCAAGCAATATTGGAGCAAACAAGTTCGCAAGTTAACGTTATTTTAGCATTCGTTATGTTATTACAGAGATGCCAACTGCTGCGGACACGCCAAAATAATTTAAAAAGCGGTAAATAGCTACAAAGTAAATTTTGCGAATAGTTGACAATATTTGCTTGCTTTTTAAAATGTAAAGCATGTCATAAGTACTTTAAAGTGGTGAATTATATAAGCCTACTCATTGTTTAGAAATAGTGGTGGATTAAAATCTACTAAATCGAACTTATGACACCAAGAATTACAATTAATAAACTACCACTTGAAAATATTTTTTCGCTGTGCTTATGTTAGCTCGTTGCTCCAACAATAAATGATACATCGGCCTGTCTAATTCAGGGGCTCTACTCCTGTCTAGTAACTCACATCCTTTAAAGAGTGGCGTTACTTCATTAAGCTTGGAAAGACTATATGAANGTAAATATATACTTTTTTTCTTTTATAAGCTTAATTTTTTAATGATTTTAATCACCACTATTCTTACAAAAATTAAGCAGATATATCAATATGCGTTACTATCATGGTTGCCAACTTAAGTTTTCTCAAATACAACGTATTTGTTTGCTTGAAATTGAATTATTAATTCCATTTTAATACCACTGGGAAAAATGATAATGGAAGGGATTAAAAGTTGGCAGGTATGCCCATGAACTGGGACAGCACATGTCCCGTCCGGTGCGAAAGGGTTAAGCAAGATTCTTCACAGTCACACAGAGCCAAAACAACACCTTGGCTCCATGTCCATTGTACGAAATTTATTAAACATGAAGGTTTGCCTCCTTCTTCACCAGATCTAAATCCTTTAGACTATTGTGTTTGAGATATTCTAGAGTCTAAAGTTAATGTTAAGCAGCACAGAAGTTTGGACTCTCTCGGAGCTTCTTTATTGCGTGAATGGTTCCACTTATCCCAATTCTATTCCCATTTCACACATTCCCCCATTATAAGTCTAAAAAAACCGACGAATCAGTTAATGCCGCTTCGCAGCAGCGCACTGAGATTTGAGCTTTGTTTTAATGATCACATTTCTCTCGAGGCAAATTTTATAGTGCTAAGTTAATTCAGTTTAAAAACTTTTTTTAATTTACATGTTTTATCCCTAGAAATTAGAATAGAGACAAAAGCTCCGTGCTTCAGATAAGCAGTGAAATTGCTCATTGTCATTTAAGACAATGTGTCTGTTTTGACAGAAACTAAAATTATTTTTACTTATACTACGTTACTTATTTTACTACATTTATTACTGCATATTTAATTTATTTGCTTGAAAATTAATTATAAATAAAATTTTTAAAATAAAATAGTGCTTAAATTATTTGGAATGGTGAAAGGCGATTGACATTGAAAATGACAATCGCCATTTGCTAAAGTTTGATAAAGATTTTATAAAATTTTGGATTTTATTTTTTCCCTCTCTAAAGTACTAACTTGCCACTGATATTGATCATAGGAATCTAAATGCATTGATTACAAAGTTTCAAAAAATTTTGTATAAAGGGTAGTAATTACAGAACTCACTGACATTTTAAAAATCATTTAAATTTTTTATGTCGAAAATTAATTGATTTCCGAATAGCTCAAATTCGTATAGGATGGCTAAGAATTACACTGAGGAACAATTTTTTTGTTGCACTTGTGCAAGTACTTAACCTAACCTAATTCGGGTGTAGAGATTTTAAAGCTGAGATAACTTTTGTTTGGAAAGCTACAAATTTTTTATTCAATGATATTTTTAGATTAGTTTATTTCTTTCTGAATGTGCAAGTTTATAAAGATATAATAGATTTGTATACATACATGTACAGTTACCTGCTCCTTTGGCTTAACACTTGAGATAAAAAAAATTACGTATAGTATTATAAACTAGCCTGCAATCGTGTTTGTAATGTTGTTTTATTGAGTAAAGTTGCGAAATTAAAGAAAAAAAATCTGTTTAATTTTCAATTCGAAAAAAAGAAGCTTTAAGCACTTTCTCGATTATCCCGAATTATCTCAGGTTATTGGAAATTATTATTCTGCGAAAATTCCCAAAACTGCACAAAACCAAAACGCGAGGATCAGAGAGTCTAAAATACCTGTGTACTATAATGTTATGATACGTCATCTATTGGTGGTTTTTGGAACTAAATGTATTTTTAGCTAGATAAAATTCTAATCATTTCATTATCCCGCTGTCTAATTTTCATCAAGTTGTGAGCTGCATATACTTTTTTACGCAAATTACTCTCAAATGCCAAATTTAATGGTAGCCATTTTATACGTCAGCTATATGTACATTTCGAACCATATTTTAACAACTTTACATTTAAGCAAACGGTAAATTAAGCTACAACCGAATTATTCTACTACCAGATTTTCATGAAATTCCAATCATAATTTTTGAGCTTACAAATGCTAATTTTAGTTATAGACACTTTGACCAGTGGTTCCGCGGAACCCTAAGATTCCATGGAAGGGTAAAAGGGCTTCCGAGAGCTTAAATTTTTTAAACCAGTAGTAATTCTTGAAACTTATAATTATATCAAAACATTAAACCATAATTTCTTTGATAGTTTGGTTATTTTCATGAAATTATTTAAATAAAATGCCAGTAAAAAAAGAAGTGGCAAAATTTATAAACAATTGCATCAGCATTTCTCGTCGAACTTTCCAAAATAAAATGTCCAAATACAAGAATAACGTTTTGTTTTTCGATAATAATTATTCTCAACATTTATCTAAATGCATGCGCCAAAAACAAATTCAGAGCTTAACTAGATACCACTCCAGGCCTGCGAATTTAACTTAAACTTAACACGTTCACGCAGGGGTGACCCACCGGTGGGTCACGCAAGATTGTCCCAACTTGGCAGCTCACCGGAGTCAAAACTGGTACTAACAATAAATTTCGTTTTTTTTCCGGGAATAATAAAAATCCATAACTACCAATTGTTTTTAACGGATGCAATTTTTATATAGAATTGCTTCTTCGCCGCGATAAATTTCCTTACAGTGAATTGTTATTGTTGAGAATAGATTAACTCCTCCTAAATATCATCTAATATTGAAATAGTTCTTCTAGTATTTTCTCTTTTACCTTACCAGTATTTTTACTTTTCCCGGTGTGAACGTGTTAAACTGTATGAAATATCAGGGCACCTCAGGCCGCTTGCTGCCCTCTTTCCATTTATCTTTAGCTTAATCTTCGTAGTGCTTCGATAAGGTTGTGGAATGCAAATGAACAAAAGGAGTACTCATGTGGATCATTGAGATTCTGACTGTGTAATTATATGCAGTGGGGTGATTGCGAATTTAACTGTTTGACGTCAAACTTATTATTTTAAGAGTTTTTTTTAAATAAAACTATTACAAAAAAATTTTCATTTTCCACATTAAATATTATTAAAATAATTGGTACTCTCCCGTTGACCAGTATGTTTATGGCTACTAAGAAAGTTTATTCATATGTTTGTGGTTTCACCAAAAGATACTCGATGATTTAAGGCTCCGTAGCTTTAAAAAATTGGGAACAGCTGCCTAAGACATCTACCATATACGCATTTTGTATCACATTTTAACAACCTGACATACGAATCGAATGGTAAATTAACTGTCATAATGTTACAACCTTATTCTCCTCATAGTTTTTGAGTCAAAGTGTCAGTCAAAGATACCTTACACATCTACCATGTGCTCATTCTTAACCATATTTTAACAACATCACATTGGAATCGAACTGTAAATTAACGTCAGAAAGCAATTCCAACCTCCATAAAGAACGGGTGGAATCGAGAACTGTACTAAATTACCCAACACCTCCATGGTTAGAAACGCAAATATTATCCTGACCTCTCAAAAACACTCCGAATATTTCACACACCCCACTTCTTTATAACTCACTGGAAACAGGAGTTCTAATTCACAGATCGGCACGCACCATTTCGATGAATACCAAACAGAAGGGGTGTGCAACCCCCTTTCCGGAATTGGGGGTGGTATAAAGTTCAAACTACAACCGACTGATTCCGGGGATGCTTGAGGTGGGAGGTCTCATTAAATGTTCGGGCAAAATGAGGGTTAGCCCCAGGGCAATTGAGTCATCCCCATGTGTTGTTGTAGTTTGTCCTTCCTCTTCATCCCCACCCCTCTTATATTCTTTTCTCCCGAATGACCCCCGGTAGACCAAAATAACGAGTTTCCTTCCTTGTTAAGTGCGTGTACACCCTCAGACAGGGACTGTTTTCCTGTTCTTTTTCCTTTTTTTTTATTCTTTCCGGATCAGGATTTTCCTTATCAGGATGGGATTCTGTGCTCTAGATCACAAGGGGGAGAGAAGGGCAGGATTTAATCTGGAAAAGGAGGGTTCTGCTCTTGAATCAAGAGTCGGTGGAAGGTTTAAGATGATTATAAAGGTAAATATGAGGATTCTAAGTTGGGGTGTAAGACTTTTAATTAATTTATCTTCTATGCAAATGTTTAAAAGATAAAAAAATAACTCCTCCTCAGTCTTTTTTTTTTTTTAGTTTGGATTAATAGACATAAATTGATTTGAGCTTTAGTTTTTGTAGCATGCGTGTAATTAATTGGAACAAGCGTATTCATAAACTAAACAACTATCTGAATAGAAATCTGAATCGCACGAAATTGTAGCATTTAAAATGTAGCATTCTTAGATATTTTTTGATTACCTCAAAATTTTTTTTAAAATTTGTTGCGATTTCATACAATAAAATTAAGAAGTAAAAATTTCAGAGTCATTTAAACTCTATTTTGAAACTTAAAAAAAATACGAAAATCTGCAATTAATTTCAAAATATTTACTATTAAAATATACCTTAAAAATAAATAAAAATGATNTAACTCACCTAATTGCATACCTGCCAACTTTTAATCTCTTCTATTATGATTTTCCCCAGTGGTAGTAAATTCGAATTAAAATTTCAATTGTGGGCAAAAAAAATACGTCGTATTTGAAAAACCGTCAGCTGAGAACCATGATAGTAACGCTTATTAATGTATATGCTTAATTTTTTTAACAATAGTGGTGATCAAAATCATTTAAAAATTAAGTTCATAAAGGAAAATATAGTATATATTTACTACCACTTAAGATATAAAAATAAAATTTTACGCCAAATGCGTAAAAGTTGGCAGGTATGTATATATATATTATTTCGTTTATATAGAAATGACATTTAATCGAACATATATAACAAAAACATACCTGTATATATTTAAATAGTGGGTAGTACGTATTTCCTTATAATATTCAGAGATGCCAGCTTGCTCCGGACAGTAAATACATATTTTAAAGTGGTAGTTTATCAATTGTGATTCTTGGTCTAATAGATTCTACTTAGTAGATTTTTATCCACCACTATTTCTAAATAATTCGCAGGCTTATATAATTCACCATTTTATAGTACTTTATGTCATGCTGTACCTTTTAAAAGCAAGCGAAAATATTCAAATATTTGCAAAATTTACTTTGTAGTTATTTACCGTTTTTTTTAATTATTTTGGCTTGTCTGGAGCAGTTGGCATCTCTGAATATTTCTTATTTAGCTATATTATTAGCTTAGAAAATCACTGTGTCGTGACTGAGATCGAAGTGTAAATATACTATGGTAAACAGCGCTATCTTGTTTCTTCAAAACGAATCATAATAATGAATCATTAATTTTTAAATATTTGAGAAGAAGAACCGAATTTTAGCCACTCACAAAATTAGACTGAAGATGGAAAAAAAATAATAAATTGCGCTAACTTAAATGTGGAGATTGCTAATTTGACAGACCAATTTTGACTTCACTTTAATAAATGTTAGCCTAATCACATACCGTCGCTTTACAATAAACCGCAGTAACTCAAATAAGCGAGTTTTTCATGAGAGCGATTTCTAACTTTTCAAGATGGCAAATCGCGCCAATGCCATAACGATTTATCTGCTCTCTAAATTAATTTTATGGAACTTATGAAGATAACACTTTGTTTCTTTAAAAGGGTGATTTTTTTTTATACCCAAAATGACCTAAATATCTAATTTCTCAATTTTTTTGAGTTACTACAATTAAGTTTCAAAGAGACGATACGTAATAAATATAGAGTTACCACGAGCTACTGAAAATTCGAAATTTTATTATATGAAATTACAATTAGCAACTTTACAGCACTTTTTTTCAGTTTACTATTTAAAGTATATGTTTTTATTTTAAATATAAATTATTTGAAATGTAAGTCATAGTGGTAGTTGCGATTGAATGGTTAAAGAAAAAATAAATAAAAATGAATAAAGTTTCAACCACTATCTACATTTTTTGGTCACCTATGTCATCCCTGTAAATGCAAGCTCAAAGTGCAACTATATAATTTTTATTAAGAACTAAATAATGGTGTGTTAAATAAAGTATACTATAACTATTATAACCCCGCTAACGAATTCGGTTGGTTGCCAGTTTTATCTTTTTACTCTGGTTGATAACATTTCACGATGGCACATATTTGTGACAGTTATATGGACAGTAGCCCATAACTTTCAAACTTTACGGTTTGTTCAAAACATTTTTATAGTGGAAGTAAACTAAAGTAAAAATTTTTATAACAAATAAAATTTTCATGAATTTTTTTCTTCTTAACATTTGAGAATAACCATTTGTAGATTAAAAATTTAATACATCTGTAAAATTATTTATGCATAGTACCAAGGATGCAAACTGCTCCCGATTTACAAAAATATTGTGAAAAGCGGTAGAAACCAATAACCCGAAGTTTGCAGACTTTCGCCTAGTTTTGCCAATGTTTCAAAAAAATAGACACACAATGTGGTTTATGACGTCAGCATTTGATTTATTTAAAAGTAACGGTGATAAAAACCGAATTAACTAAACCAAGAAACATACTTTAAAAGACTACCACTCGAAAATATTTATCGGCTATCCGGAGCAAGTTGGTACATCTTAAATTGGATTTTTTTTAATTATAAAAAAAATAATAAATTACTTTTGTTATCCCAAACAAATATGTTATCTAAAACTTCAGTAATTCTGTAATTATAGAAACGTGCACAAATGTATTATATACGAATATTGCAGTTCGAATTTGAAGACGAAAATTCAAACTGTACTTAAATATAATTCTTAGTGCCGCTGTACTCATGTTGGGATTCTTTGGATCGAAATCCCATTGCCATGAAAGGGTGGAGACCGTGTGAAATCGTCCGCCCAAGAACACCTGCACCTACTAGGGCGGTAAAAGGGAAAAGGGCAAACAACAAAATCCCCTTGCCTACGAAGCGAATAGGTTTTCTAAAATTCTCACATGCATAGAATTTGAAAAGCATTTGGGCTTTTAAAGATTTAAAATTTTCAATATCTTGTTACAAAAACGTAATGTTTGATTGAATAACGGGTATAAGTTATGAAATTTTCATATTTTTATCGGTGCTATCTATGTAAGCTAATTCCAAATTATTTTCTGAAACTAGCTAAAATTAAAATATACATGCTACATTGAGAAATTTTTTTTTAAGTTCTACTATTTTTTTTCACCGTAAGTGCATAATTGGTTAATTACAGCTTGAGAGGAAGTGATTAAGTCTAACCACGTGATTTAAATCAGATGTAATTAGGTAATCGAATCTGATTGACTTCCAAACCAACAAATGAAACCTACGATATAACGTCACTTGCAGGTATCCAATTATTGCAAGTACTGTGCTTCACTCTGCGAAAGATTGAATACTAAAAAGCACAGAAATATATTGTTTGCATACCTGCCAACTTTTACACATTTGGCGTAAAATTTTATTTTTGTATTTAAAGTGGTAGTAAATATATACTATTTTTTCTTTTATAAACTAAACTTTTAAATGATTTTCATCACCACTATTCTTAAGAAAACTAAGCATATATATTAATATGTGTTATTATCATGGTAGGAAGTTTAAGCTTTTTCAAATACAACGTATTTTTTTGCTTAAAATTGAAATTTTTATTCCATTTTAATACCACTGGGAAAAATCATATTGGAAGGGATTAAAAGTTGGCAGGTATGTGTTTGGTGTAATTTTCTTATTTATACAAGATTTACAGACATAATTTTCTTTTAACGGAAAAATTTCTTATGCCATGTACACAGAAGTTGTTATATTAACACGTTCACGCCGAGAAAAGAGAAAATACTGGTAGAAGATCTATTTCAATATTAGATAATATTCGGGAGGAGTTAATCTATTCTCAACAATATCAATTCACTGTAAGGAAATTTATTACGGCGAAGAAGCAATTCAATTTAAAAATTTCATCCGTTAAAAACAATTGATAGTTATAGATTTTTATTATTCCCGGAAAAAAACTAAAAAATGAAATTTATTTGTTACCAGTTTTTATTCCAGTGCGCTGCCAAGATGAGACAATCTAGCGTGACCCACCGGTGGGTCACCCCGGCGTGCACGTGTTAATATACGTTCGGTTCAAAAGTTGAAAAAAAGGTATGTAATTTGAATTTGAGATTATTTGCGTAAAACTCTGGTCCCCATTTTAGCTGGTTCATTAGTTCAAGCCTGCAAAGCTATAAAAATTTTTGAATTCTTAAACGTTTTGTCCAAAATAAAAGCTAAATTGATAAAAATAAAATAATGAGTTTAACCCTTTCGCGCCGACTGTCACAAATACGTGACAGCAAAAAACCGTATCAATCAGGGTAAGAAGATAAAACTGGTAATCAAAGTATTTCTTTAGCAGTTTATTTGTGGGCGGAGTTATAATTTTTTGATTTATTTAATTCACCATTACTTTGTTCAAAATAAAACTATTTAGTTATACTTTGAATTATCATTGATTATATATATGATNTTAATCTATTCTCAACAATATCAATTCACTGTAAGGAAATTTATTACGGCGAAGAAGCAATTCAATATAAAAATTTCATCCGTTAAAAACAATTGATAGTTATGGCTTTTTATTATTCCCGAAAAAAAACTAAAAAATGAAATTTATTTGCTACCAGTTTTTACGCCAGTGCCATACCTGCCAACTTCTAATCCCTTCCATTATTATTTTTCCCAGTGGTATTGAAAGGAAATTAAAACTTCAATTTTAAGCAAACAAATATGTTGTATTTGAGAAAACATAAGTTGACAACCATTCGTTCGTTCGTTCGTTGTAGTGGAACTGGGCGTCTGAGGCCTTACGGCCCTTTTCCCATTCATCTTGAAGTTAACTTAGAGACATACATGACAAAATTAAAGTTTGGGGAGCAAATGGAAGTTGACAACCAGTAGTAACGCATATTAATATATGTGCTTAATTTTTGTAGGAATAGTGGTGATCAATATCATTTAAAAATTAAGATTATAAAAGAAAAAATAGTATATAATTACTACCACTTTAAATATGAAAATAAAATCTTCCGGAAAATCCAAAAGAGTTGGCAGATATGCAGTGCACTGCCAAAATGAGACAATCTAGCGTGACCCACCGGTGGGTCACCCCGACGTGTGCGTGTTAATATACGTTCGGTTCAAAAGTTGAAAAAAATGTATGTAATTTGAATTTGAGATTATTTGCGTATAACTCTGGTCCCCATTTTAGCTGGTTCATTAGTTCAAGCCTGCAAAGCTATAAAAAATTTTGAATTCTTAAACATTTCGTCCAAAACAAAAGCTAAATTGATAAAAATAAAATAATGTGAATTAAAAATAATGAGTTTAAAGAAAGAACTGGCTATTGCATAAATAACATTTTATTTGATAATTGAAGAAATTATTACATTTTAAAAATGATAACAATATATTATCTAGTATACTCCATTAATATGCGTATATGATAGCAGCGCTAGAAAGAAATATATTTGAATAACCTCTGTTTATAAAAACTGGAAAAAAAAATCTCCATTTTAACACTATTTTACGCACCTTTATATACATACGTACTTAAATATTGTGACACGTTGTGGGACCCCTAATTTGTCTATAATATTTTCTTTCGTTATGGTACTAATGAATGTTATAATACATGACCAAGTTTGAATATTATGGATTAATATTAAAGGCAGATACAGGACATATTGAAATTGAATAAAAACTCTTCTCTAATTGTTACCTTACTAAATCATATTCTCGTTCTAAGAACTTTATTTGCTGACATTGTTGTTGTTTAAAAAAAATAGCATTAGACTTATGCTCTATTACAAGACAAATGCCAAAAATATTTAGGCATTTTTTTCCTTTTTTTGAAGTTAAAGTTATAAATAGTAATCAAATTGGAATTATATTATGATATGTGTTTAATTATATTTGTTATTGCGAGTATTTACTTACAAAATGCAACGTTCGTAATGTTACTCTATTTGGAAAACAAATTATAAAAAGAAAATACTCGTCTTAATAGAAATAGAAGCGCACATTTCCTAACCATAAACCGAATTATCGACTGGAATAAAACAATAGAAGTTCCGAGAGATAAAACTTCAGGGAATTGTCTCATGAGAGAGGCTGTCCAAAACAGCACAATGGAGCAACACTTTTAGTGACACCTTAAGAGAGAGTGCTATTTCAACTTCATTTACCAGGTAAACCCATCAACATTTCGCATTTGTCGCCTCAATGAAGCCAAGAATTTGTAATGATAAGCCGTTTGAATGCTGCAATGGCGCCATGTTTGGTCAAAAGCCTTTTGCAAGCTTAGTAAGCCCTTTAAGTAAAAAAAAATGCTATGTTTAGGTATTATATTAACCGTAATGAAGAGTTCCAGAATTTTTTTTTATGAATATCCATGCTCATATCTGAACCAATTTAAGGAGAGAAAAAAATAAAATCTCAATTCTTTTTCTCATTGATTTTATGCAAAGATTTATAAGGTTTGGTTAATACCGTTTCATTAGAGCGGCAAAAAAGAGCTAGTGGCAACGCACAAAGAATAATTGATCCTGGGTTATCTTTCTGAGTATTTTGTTTTGGTGGGTGCTAAGCTTGACTGGAAAAAATGGTGATATGTTGGCCCATGACGGAGAGACGTAAGTTAGTACTGGTTTTATCATGGAGAGGTATAGCAATCTTTTTAATTTTAACTCCATGTTGGAATGTCCGAGGAGAACTTGAAATTTAATACAAGAAGCTTTAGCTTATAACATTCTGAACATGGTTAGATAACATTCTGAACATGGTGTTTTCAGGTAATTTTTTTAGGATTAATACAAGATACTTTGCGCCTTATTGAAGATCGGGAGGGTCTCTCCAAAAAGTCTAGATAATTTGTGAAAAGATGTTGATGTCTTTTAATGCATGATCAGTAGATGGTGGTTATGGCCATTTACTTAGTTATTTACTTGGACCATTTACTATAAGTAATACATTTTAAATCAACAGATATGTTTGAGTTGAGTTTGTGTAAAAGATAGTGCTTACAAAAAAATGATGAATGTTTGGAGGTAAAACAGTAGTACATTTCTATAGGTTTGTAACATTTTTTTTTGAATATCTTATTATATATATATATATATATATATATATAGTTACTCAATTCGAACTTCTAACAAACACTCATGTGAGTTTTCCCTTTCTCCTCTTCAATATATTCTCAGCCCCTGAAAGGAGAGTTTACCCCTTAACCAATTTCTTAATAATTATTTTAAAAAAATAAATAAATATATTTCTAAAAAATGTGATTTTCGATTATTTTTATTTAAATTTCATGCAAATAAAGTTTGGGATGTGAGCTTTAAATTTTATGTTTGCTCTATATAGCAAAAATAGCCCCCTAGGAGTGTCTAATCTCCTAAAATTATAACTTTAAAGGATATTCTACTTATACATTTAATGGCCTTTTTTATTTTTTAAACAATCAAAATATAAAATATGGCTCTAAAAATGTCAAAGTTATTGAAAAGTATACGTGGTGCAAAAATAATAGCCTAGTAGAGTTAAAAAAAATAGAAACAAAATAGATAGTTTCAACTAGCATGTTTAGTGCAAGGAGTTGATCCCTTTTAATATAAAAAGTTTCCTCTATGGTGATTACACATTTAGATTTATTTTCTTAGAGGGAATGTCCGTAATTTTTCAGTTCAATAAAAGTGATGTAACTTCAAAATTTTATTATTTTTTAAAAAAAAAAAAAAACTTTGATAACTAAAGTTTTGACAAAAAAAAATAAAATTATGCTTTCTGAGTCACTAAATTAAAATTTTAAGGTATTATCGTTGCTAAACAATGGATCTATTTTATTAGTTAAATTCTGTACATTGGTTGCCAAGTTTATTCAGATTATAATCTTCTATTTTTACTATTTAGCTTTCTTATTGTTATATTGTTCCTTATTGTCATAGTATTCCTGATTTCCTGTACAATAAAAGTGCATGATAAAAAAGAAACAGAGACGGGAAGGGGTAGACTAAATATAACTCATTTTACCTAACCATTGGTTTCACATAGAATAAAAGTTAGGGCATTTATGATCGGCTTTACAAAAGCTTTTGAGCAGCTTTACAGAATGTCAATCCCATCTGTTATTAATTCCGTATTCTAGAAACATCTAAGAATTAAAGGGAGATTTCAGTCATATTTTTTTAAAATATTTCTGCATTTATCTGTGCGATGATTTAAGCTTGAATGCCATTGAAAGTTTCCTAGTGGAGGTTGACATATTGATATTTATAGAGTCATGTTCTAAATTTTTATTGCTTAAAAATAACGAAATAACTTTGAATAATAAACGAGAAATGCCGGAAAGTTTATTGGGTATATACCAATAATATTAAAATTGACCTTTTTCGATGTACCTTTTCTCAGCATTTAACCCCTTAACGATCGGTCAATTTTCAAGAAAAAGGTCATAAAAGTGCCTATTTTTTGGCTTTTGCATTTGTATTACGTATTTGATTAGTGCTGTAACTGGTTTAAAATAAACTAACTATCTACAATTACCATAAAAATATCCTGGTACTGCCATCTGGTGTGTAAAATGAGAAATAAAATGTTTTCCGGGCAAAAGAAATTAATTAGTTTTATTCTTATTGGCGCGTTACTACTGAACACTCCAGCCCGTCAATATCACGGGAGCGAGAAATAGCTGGCGAAACCTCACCCCGTCATTTTCACATTCACCAATTTATTGTACATATGTCATGCTATACCCTTTAAATAGCAAGTAAAAATTGTCAAATATTTCCAAAATTTACTTGTAGTTATTTACCGTTTATTTTTTAATTATTTTGGCGTGTCCGGAGCAGTTGGCATCCCTGCTTATCTTTGTCAGAAATTTTTTTAAAAAAATTATAAACTGAGAACTTTTAATTGCTTTAAAAAGTTTCATCGAAAATCTTTCATGACTCAAACAGTATTAGTGTTAACGCTGAAACATCATCACAGCATACAATTGCAGAGATGCCAACTTGCTCCGGACAGCAAATATATTTTAAGGTAGTAGTTTATCAATTGTTATTTTTGATTTAATAAATTCAATTTAGTAGATTTTTATCCACCACTATTTCTAAATAATTCGTAGGCTTACAAAGTTCACCACTTTATAGAACATATGCTGGATATTGGGGTTATCTCGGCGTTTGGCGCGAAGCGCCACTAACCGATTCATCGATTCTGTTTTGTTGTATTCTGGGAGGTCCTATATATCTTTGAAGTTGTAGTATGTTGTAACAACAAGTCAAGTCCTTAAGGAGTAAATCTTTAGTTTTGAAGGGAAAATNTTTTAAATTTTTTTTTATTTTATGTTAATCAGGATACCGTCTGAAAAGAAGATTTCTGAAACTACGGAAATTCCGTAGCAGTTGGAGGGTATGCTTTTAAAAAGCAAGCAGAAATAGTCGAATATTTCGAAAATTTACTTTGTAGTTATTTACCGTTCTTTTAATTATTTTAGCGTGACCGGAGCAGTTGGCATCTCTGCAATTGATATAATCTCAAATATCCCTATACAGTTTCAAAGTGATATGATGAGTGGAAAAGGTACATCAAAAAATGTCAGTTTTAGCATTATTGTCAGGAATGTCAGTTTTAGCAAATTTTGGTTTTAAGGGACGGGCATATGGGAGGGGTAGGCCATTTTCGTTATTCAATACAATGGATGAGCCTAGTAGAAAAACCAGGTGACATTTTCAAAGAGGCTATAAGCAAAGTAAAAAGAAGAAAGAAATTATACCCGAAATATTTTATCTGCGATTTATTTGAAGGTGATATATAGATTAAGATTTATTAGAAAAATTATATTATTTTATTTACCACTTCCGGATTTGAAATAAAAATCACGTATGTATACTAAAAACTAATGAGGATTAGTTTAAAGTGAAGAGAAAATCAATTTTGTTATATTAAACATATTCATATTGATTCAACCGCTTTATGTAATTTTTCTTAAAGTTAAATACTCCTAAAATTTTCACGTACCTTGTTCTATAAAATTGGCAAACAGAACTCTAATTCCAAATTTAATTTACAATAAAATGAAAAGAGAGAGCAAAACTTCGTGGTTTTAGAAAAGTTTCTCAAAAATTTATCATGCCTGCCAACTCTTCCGGATTTTCCCGAAGATTTTATTTTCATATTTAAAGTGGTAGTAATTATATACTATTTTTTCTTTTATAATCTTAAATTTTTAAATGATATTGATCACCACTATTCTTACAAAAATTAGGCACATATATTAATATGCGTTACTGTCATGGTTGTCAACTTAAGTTTTCTCAAATACAACGTATTTGTTTGCTTAAAATTGAAGTTTTAATTCCATTTTAATACCACTGGGAAAAATGATAATGGAANAATTCCAGGATCAAGTATTTGGAAAAAGGACTTTTCAACGGAAAAAACTCTCATTTGCGTTACACGGAGAAGTAAACCACGAAAATTTGCATGGTTAGCCCGACGCCAAGGAGATTTTAACCCATGATTAGTCTACCACTAGGATATTTTACGTCAAACACTGCGAAGAGAGCGAACTGGTAGCAGAATTCGTATCAACCGGCCACCGTTGGCATTGAAAACTGTTTCACTTCATTGGGAGTCGAACACTCTATTCCCTGAGCCACAGTGACTCTGCGTCTTAAGTATGTAAAAATCCGATCATTAGATCTAAAGTTAGTCAAGCTGTTGCGCTTTTTTTCCCGCACTGTGCGAGGCTGTTTCCTATGATGGAAAATAGTAGTAGGTCTAGTAATAGTCCAGTCAATAAGTCTTAGCAATCATGGATATTTGCTCCCTGCGAAAACGAACTGTAAAGAAAATGAAATGACGTGATTAAATTATTCTTAAATGTTGTAATAATGTCCTTTTTTTCTCATGGTACACCTCTGTAAAAGGATTTTTTATCTAAAGAATTTTAATAAAAATTCCACTATCTGTCTTATGACTCTTTCCAACAACTCTGAAGTCAGGTTTTGATCATGCTTAAGCATTTGGAATATTCTTATAACTATGCATTTACTCATATTAAAAGTTGAAACTAAAGTGTTAGTCTCATTAGAGATTATCAACTTAGCTTAATCATCCACCAACTGAATTCCTAAAATTCTTCGTGAAATTATAGTCGATATAATTTACTATAGCCCCATAAAATTGCTGCCCCCATTTTCTAAACTTTTCTAGAATGTGAACATCTTAGCTTGGTGTACGTCGTAGGCTAAATGAAAATTCCAGCACTAGGCAAATGCTTTTGTATTTGCCTAGTCGATATTAACTTTTTTCAGGGTTATTACAATCACTCCATATACTTTTAGGCTTATATGATATGTGTGAAAAATTACTCAATTACTATTGTGTGTGTGGCTTATTCCTCAAGGTCTAGCTGCAAGCTAGACCATGTCCAGGAGGTCATGAATGCTCGAAAAGTCATATACTGTAATAGGTGGCATGTAGAGGTGTATATATATATATATATATATACTATAATAATATGTATATATATATATATAATATATATATAATAAGTTGTAAATTTGTGTTTCAGGTGACGCACTTCTGGCTGGATGATATGTACCTCAAGAACCCAATCCCACTTCCGGTCAACTCCAACCCCTTCTTTCTCTTCCCCAAGCAGAACTTCCACTCATCTTCCGACCAATTCAGGTAAACTATTTACAGCATTAAAATATTTAAAAAAATTCTTAAATAAGGTTATAAAAACTATATATATTTTTTATTTTTTAAGAATATCGGTTTAAAAGAAATTGATTGAGAGGCAACTACGGAGATTGATGAGCGGAGCCTCCTAGTCTTGCTAAATTGGATATATCATAAATTTTTTTTTAATAATTTGTATACCATTTATATTTTGAATAGTTACGGTAGTCGCAAGTTTTGGCTATCGAAATGCGCAACGTGTGGCGAAGAGTAGAACTCTCTATCCTATATGGCAACACTTAGCTTGTTTTGAATAATAGCGTGTGAAGAGTCATAGGAGAAGGAAGTACTTTAGTTTCCCTCTTGATTTTCAAATAGATTAAAAACTTTTAAATTAAGAAACTATGTGGAACTGTAAACTGCAATAGACGTAGCTCTAAAAATATGAAAAATATTAAGAAAGGGGAAAGCATCGTAGAACATTTCTATGCAACTGAGAATGGGAGGAGATGAAAGGGGGGAGGTTTAAGACATGGAACTGGTCTTCTCCCCAGAACGTTGCGATTACGAACACCGGTTTTCTCAGACAAATCATGAAACTTGGGAATCAATCATGAATCAAGAAGAAGGCATGTCATCTTTTTATTCTTTAAATTTCGTCTAGTTGTAGTAAGGTATATGTTTCAGTGTATGATTTTTATTTTAGAAAATTTGAAAGTGCATTTCCATGCAACTACATGTAAAATATACAAGAAATCAATGAAAACGCCACTTTTGATCCCGTTCTTGTATAGTTTTCCAGTGGCTTTTGAAATATTGGCAAAATTCCAAAACCTTCAATTTTTGATAGTTCGCCACTCTAAGAAATATTTAGTAAAAAGCGGTGAAGTTTAAAGCCTTGTCATTTATAATTTAAGAAAAAGACTTTTGCTAAATCTAACATAGAAATCTGATCTTAAGTGGTAAGCCATTCATAAATAAAACTTTTTTAATCTAGAACTTAAGAAAAAGGTTAAGATAAATATTCAGCGACAGCAAGGCCAGAACCTTGATTGTGTTGGTTTTCATATCAATAATTTATGTCTCTCAACTGAATGTTACCACTTAATTACGTAATTAAATCTTAAGTTTTGAAGTGTCACTATAATCTTTCCTCCAGGAATCAAAGTGAAGAAAGTGTTAGACTAAGAAGCCGTAGGGGTTTCATAAGATGTGGCCAGTACCGAACGTTTTTAACTTTATATATGAAGAATTAAGATTCAATTGTGTTTCAGCACATCGCATTTCAACCAGAGAATGTGACTTTGTATGTTTAGTGGGGCTAGCGTGAGATGGGGAGTCAGCTGGAAAAAGTTTACATCAACATGAAGAATTTACTTTAAAGCTTTAATAACAAAATTAATTGTATATTTACAGACAATTTAAATGTAAAAATTACATAAAAAAATAACAATTTTATAGCAATGATAATATAAATTACTTTAATATAAATTATTTCAATACAAACAATGTGTGATAAGTATATATTTTTAGCTTTCTTTTTAAAAAATGAACAAAAGTTGACTATTTAATGTCACATGTTAAAATATTCTTCAGAGAAAAAAACTTATTTATTTCAATATCGATACACTTAACAATACAGTTCAACGTTAAAAACAGTAAAAGGTGAAATTATATGAGGATATGCATTTAAAAAATAATCTATTTTATTGAAATGCATAAGTATGGTTGACGACGCAAGAAATTCCGAATACAATTACTAATATAAAGAAAACTCAGTTTCAAGACTTTGTTGTAATTAACTATACCTCTATATATGGTATCAATTTTAATTTAGATTGCATTGTAAGTAAACAGATAATATGCATCTACTAAATCGACATTTTCCATAATTTGTTTCAAAAATGAAACCATCTCACTATTATGCCGAAATAGCCTTTATAATCTAAATAAAAAGCAAATTAATTTACGAATCAGTAAAGTTAATAAAAGCCATTCAACTATAAAAATTGTAAAATATGAATTTATATAACTATTTAGAAATGTTTAAGGGTAAAGTAATTACTTTATTCAACTAAAATAGTACCGTTAACGGTGCATGAAATTCCCGAAAACAATTACTAATGCAAAGAACAATTTATTTCATAGCAAAAGAACTGTGACCTTAACTGTTGCTTACCCAGTTTTCCGTCGCCAGTCATGCCTAACCCACATCATTGTAAAAAAACGAAAAATCGTCAACATTTGATTTCAACTCATTCGTGGTTGCCATTCGGACTTAATTAAAGGTGCAGGTCGACGTCTAGAATAGGAATCACGTTCAATTTTAATTAGACTACAAAGCGAGAAAGTTTTAGAGATATCAAGAATGAACTATTGATTTACTAATAATTGGTTGTTTTAAGGCTTCGCTTTTAAAACTCGAAATCAGTTCAAGCTATTATGCGATGATTAAAATTGGCGTAAACGTTGGTTTATCTAGGATTTCCAGTTAAGGATCTTTAGAGTAAAATTTATTTAAAGATCTATAAGAATTCGATGATTAAAAATGTTAAATGAGAACATTATTTTATATTTAGATTTCAAAAAAACATTTGCTTAAATACGAAATTTATTGCTGATTTATTATAGATTTCTAATCCCTCAAGCAAAATTCTATTTTTTCTCTGCATTACACTAATATTTCTAAGAAGAAAAATTACTTTTTGTTGAGGAAGTCAGTGAAAAGGCATTTGTTTTATTATTAGTCTTTATTAATGACTTATTTTGCTTTAATGAGATAAGTTAAAGTTCAGTCACTTTAATGAGTTAGCTTAATTGCTTTATTAGTATTCTTCATAAATATTTTACATTAGAGATTAAAACAGAAAACTAATGAATTACAAAAACTATTTCGCTAAATTAATTTTTGAAATAATATTTATAATGTATTGTTATTTTATTTCTAATAATCCTTCATTTATATGGAAGTTTTCAGCTTTAATTATTTATTTAGAATGCTCTGTTCTAGAATCAATAGAGGATGTACATAATTTAGAAATATAGATTATAATACACGTGGAATATACATTAATTTCAGACATTTATCAAGTACTGAAAAATTAGTGAAACATTCTGATAATTATGCTGTTATTATATTTTTGAACTGGCACTTTTCGCTTACTTAATAGCTATGGCTATCTTTAATCGCTATCGCTAATTGCTAATATTAATCACTATCTTTAAACATTATAATGGAAATCGTTAAACGAAAAAAAATAAAACGAAAAACAACTTGATTAAAATAATGTAAAAATAACGTTAAATAGAAATTAACTTGGTTAAATTTACGTGAAAAATTGCATGAGAAATTCCCTAAACGAAAAATAAGCTTTAAAAAAACATTAATATTCATGGTAATAAAACGTAAATTGTAACATGGAAAAAGTACGTTTGTATCTTAGTTAAAATAACGTAAAAAATAGGTTATAAAAGAAAACAACTTGGTCAAATTTCCATCAAAAATTGGTTACGAAATTCACTTTCAATATAAGAGCTAAAAATGGTCATTTTTAGGTTAAAAATAACCCTAATTTTAACGCTTATTTAACGGATTTGAGACTACCACTTGAGACCAATGTAAAATGTTTGGTCGTAACGTTAAAATGCTCCTTTCCTTGTGACATTTTAACGTTATTTCACGTACTAAATACTTATCTCTGCTGCATGAATAGTGTCTAAAACGTCCAGAGTGTCAGCTCTATAAGCTTCTGCACAGTTACCAACTTCAATGTTAGATGAGAAAAATGTTTCTTATTATTAACAGTATTTCTGGTTTAATGTAAAAAATAATAATAAATAAATTTTCCAAAAAGGAGAAAAAAACTTTTTATACCGATCTTGACAAAACACTAATTGGGTACTTGTAACTCAAGAAGAAGAAGGTCACTGATGCACAGACACCTAAACTATTACCTCTGTGCCAGTTGGTTGTTTATAAACAAGATGACGTGTAAATATTTTGCATATTGCTGGCTCATGTCGAGCTAAGTTTCCCCACTTAAGATTGTTAATTAACGTGAAATAACTTAAATACAACGAGTATCGCAATTCAAATTAGTTAAAATATAATTCTTTCTTTTCTACGTCTTTCATTTAACTTTAATTTATTATTTTTTAGGTATTTTATTGTAACCGTGATCAATTTTGATTTATGCATCTGGCAACTTTGTTGTATAATTAGTTTGTCTATGCTCTACATGGCTTCGTGCCTGTCGTAGTGTCAAGTAAGAATAAACCGAATCTTTCTTCAGTTAGACGTTTACATATCGGTGAAAAAATTTTGCATCGCCTCATTTATTATTTTACAACCATTACTCAAAATTTTTTCTAAGGAATCTCTCCAAACAACAATACAAGTTGTTAGCTATGCATCTGGGGATAAGGAACAAAAATTAAAATTTGATGAACTAAACCACTTCATTTGCTTTATAAGTTATAATAAGCAGAAAAACTCGACATGTTTCGAATGCTCGAAAATAGGCACCTATTTTCACGTCTCACCAGACGTGAATGTAAGAAACAAAACAGATTTGAAAAAGAAAACTCTAAGATTCCATCAATAATATAAAATAAAGAACAGAAAAAAACTAGAAAAACTTTTTTAGCCGTGAAGCAATTTGGGGCATGATGTATTTTTAAGTATTCTTGGAAATAGGCTTGAACATGTTGACTTTTTCCACCTTTATAATTTGTAAGACAAATGAAACGCTTACATGATCAAAAACATATTTCTGTTAAGGTTTTTGGGATTATTCATTTCCTACTTAAACTACTTAACATGAAAAAACTGATCACTGATCTTGCATCAATCTTGTATAAGTGATCTATCTTTTAGTGTCAGAATTTATTTGTTCTGTGATGTATAAGAGAGAACGTCATTACGAGAACTGTAAGCTTTGGTGAATCATTATGCCACTTTACCCTCACTGTTTTGAGTATAATAAATGAGCAGACCACGGAATATTTTCTTCCTTTCTCTTCTTCTCTATAGAGAATGGGAACTAGGAATTGCTAACATAGGACAAAAACTCTATTTTTATTGTTGGTGCATTTTGATAAATTATGGTTTTGCACTAGTCTTCCATTCTATCGAATTTCGAATAAAATGGTAATTCTTAACCCGTTGATGCTATGTAACTACTTAGAGTTATGTAAAAAGTACCTCTGTGAAGAAAAAAAAAATGGCAAGAAAACAGCGCCTAAGCTAATTTGATAATTTTTTATGTGGCTACCACTTTAGTTTTTTTTTTTTTTTTTTTAAAAATAATGCATGTTTATAGCATCCAATCGTATCGTAAATGATACCATCAAAATAAATAAATAATTTCATCAACTTGATAAATCACATCAACTTCAAACCTCATTACAGCCTCACCTCCAGTTACAGCTACAAATCTCAATTCGAATTTTAACTCCAATTCGTTTTCTTCATAAAACAATATTTCAGCTGCTGCGACTGTTCAACCTAGAAAAGGAATACAAGGCGTTCAATAGCTTATGATGGTACTTTACTCTCATCTGCAAACAAAAAACTAAAATTTTGAGCAAATTGCTTCTTTTATGTATAATATTTCCTCGAGAAAGCACATGAATCTCATCTTCATCTACACAGCCAGCAAACTAAAGTTTATGAGCAAGCTGCTTCTTATAATTTTCAATTACTATTTTAATTTCCTCGAGCAAAGTGCTTGTACCAGCGCAGCGCTTGAGAAAACTACTTATCCAGCAACCACACGGACATCTGACCACTCAGTGATAAAATATACTTGAAAACAAATTCATGACGGTCAGGATAGCGTAAAATTGTGGCAGGAATGCAAAATTGCGGGGCATTCAACTTCTTATACTTTTTAGAAAAATTTCTTCTAGTGGTAGATAAGTTTGTGTATTACTATATTAGTATTCTGTTTTTTTTTTTTTTTTTTTTTTTTTTTTTTTTTTTTTTTTTTTTTTTTTTTNTTTTTTTTTTGTTAATTTATGTTTAAGCCATTTTCAACTCCACTACATGAAAATGATTCAAAATTTAATTTGAAAAGCCCGCTTGTTCTAGCGCTTTCTCGAGGTAAAGCTTTTTAAAGTTTCTATAAAATTACTAAAAATTCTGATATAATCTTTTTTTTTTTACAAAGTCACTTAAAAATTCTTCTACAAAACTATTAAAAATTCTTTTGCAAAATTACTAAAAATCCTTCTTTAGTTTTAATCACTTTACTCGACAAAATATTTTTCAAAAAAGCGCAGAAAGTGATAAAGAAGTAATGTTTAAGCCTATTTGATAATATCTAAAGTGACTATCACTTTATTTTTGAAAATTATTCTAAATGTATAGCTTCAGATCAAAATATAAGTATTATTATAATTGACAATTTTTATTATTTGAAAACAACTAATGTCTTTGTTTTACTGAAAAAATTTTTAAAAAATTAAGTAATTAGATTATAAGTTTTAATAATTTTGAAAAAAAGTAACCGAGAGATAAAAAGAGTTCTCTGTTAGTTATCGGATGGAAAAAATTAAAATAACATAACTGGCAATTTTCCTATTTATTCGAAATACTTTTACTAATGTTAGCAAAATAATGTTAAACTTGATGTTTCTAATTTAACACGTTGAGCTCCGCGTCAGCCATCGGTGGCTGACACTGAACTTTCCATTTAGGCTGCGTCAACCACCGGTGGCTGACACTGAAATTATATTTAGGATGCGTCTGCCGCCGCTTGCTAACCTTTCACATAAGCAGCGAAAAACAGCTGGCTGACAGCGTATAACATGATATAGAACTATAAAATTTACACTCTTTTTTATGGAATTGCAGAAAATTTATTCAAAATTTACTTAATTATTGTGATTCTTGGTTTAATAAATTCAATTTAGTAGATTTTTGTCCACCACTATTTTTAAACAATTTGTAGGCATATATATTTCACTACTTTTTCAGATATGTCATGCTAAACCTTTTATAAACTAGCAAAATCTGTTTATATTTGCAAATTTAGTTTGTAGTTATTTACCGTGTGGTCAGACGAGCAAGCCATATAAAATTAGCGTGGCGTTCAACGAGTTAAAGAAATTTTAACCACCATGTCACATAAATTTTAAAACATATGTGAAGACTTTATTTTCTGAATTTGTGAATACTTGTCTTCAAAAAATTTAAGAGTGGTAGGGATTTCCTCTATTTTAGACACCACTTTAAATTCCAGTGGTCTAGTAGGGCAGAGCTTTCATACAGATACATTTTCGTAACAAAATGACATGCATACTCATGAAATAAATCGATAATTTCAGTTTTTCTCATGTAAGTGCGTTTATGTATATAGACCATATTTATTAATTTGCCACTAATTGGCTAATAATATAAAATAGTGGCCTCCGTCATTTGTTTGCTGAAGTTCTCCGACCTTTGAAGCTTTGACCAACCTTGCTTGCTTCACTCGCTCCGAAGTTAAACCCCGTTTGAAATGTGTTCTAGCATAAAATCTTAAGAATTTAAATCAATTATTAAAATCTTTAAAACTGATTCCGCTTTTAAGAAAATTAAAATTTTCAGTCAATAATAATATATTGAGATAATTTTTTTTATTGAAAAAATGACGTGCAATATAAAAACTTGCAGAAGCAAAACAATTATTGTGCATTTAATAAACAATTACTGATAAAAATTCACAACTTCGGTAAAAACATGATCATAAATTTCGGAACTTCGAACTATCAATGTAAAGTTTGCAAATGACCTAACTAATAGTAGGTTATATTGAAATAATTTACTAGCAATAGAAATACTTGCAGAAATTAATGATTAATTATGCTTTTAAGAAATAATCATTATACCTGAGTATAATTTAAAGTAATATAGAACACTTTGTTTGTGGATATGAACTATTCGCTTTTCACCTTTCAATTTTTCCGAATTTATAGCTCAGTCTGCTTCAGTTTTTCGTTGCCGACGGAAAAAATATATTTCATTCAGAAATTTGTAAGCATGTACGTTTACGTTTTCATACTTTTCGCAGCTCACACGTTTGATACGCAAAAAAAAATACAATTTAGGACTTTCTTTGTCGCCATGTAAGAGAAATATATAGTTGTGTATATTGATTTGAAATTATCGAACAGTATTGTTTTAAACCTAAAGTGGTAGCCAATAGTAGAAAGTTAACCTAAATATAATTCCTCAATCATTGTTAAGCTTTTTTGTAAAAAAGCAAAAATACTTTTTCCATTAATACAAAATATTCTGCCACAGTAACCTGGAACGAGTTGATTATCAAATTCGTTTTGAGTATTAGAATTTTCGCTATTTCACATATTCAATTATTCTACATACAATATCATTATCTATGAAATATCTGGATATTATATGTATATAATCAATATCATTATTCTACATACCATCTCATTAATCTATAATTTAAGATAACTTTTTCGGCTATTATTCATTACAATATTAATAGCAATGCAAAAAATTTTTTCATAATAAAACATTCTATTCGAGAGAAAGCAACCTTTAATAAAATGACCACTGTCCCGAAGTCCCCAGATGAATACGACGACAAGTGAACAGGAATTCGAAGCCACCCTTATTTTCTGATTCGACCGAGAAAGGATATTATCCTAATTGAAACACTCTCGCTTACAGAATAAAGTCTGCTGTCATCCCTGCTAGCCAAAACAATGTTCTGTCTCACCAGCATAGCCCTTCTTGCCTACTTAAAATTCAGAATGCGTAATCAAAACACTACCTTTTTCTCTCTGGCTACAAGAACGTGCTGTGAATTGGCGACCAACCCTGTAAAGTCATTTTCCCTTAAAGCTTTTTTGAATATAACAGCTCCTTTTTGCGTCTTCCTTCGATAAATTCCGGGGTCTGCGATGTCTCTAACGCTTAAAGTTTTCCTTTTTTGTTCTTTTTGTTTGGCTTATATTGGAAGTGAAATGATTGAAAAAGAAAATCTCCGGAAATATAGCATCGTTTCGCTCTCAGCGATTGAATGTAATTTTCTTATTTGGATCTGAAAGATAGTCATATCTTTCGCTTCTTCAAATTTTTTATTTCTTCCACCTTTTGTTTGTTTTATGTTGGAATTTCTTCTACCTGTAAAAAAAAAAAGTAAAATAAAAATGAAAGTTTATGATTGAATTGAAAAACAGTATTAGCTCAAATAAACGATCGGCTTTTAAATATTCATATTTCCGAAAATATTACACATATTATTATAAATATTGTTCTGATGATGCATTCGAATTCTAGTTCCGGATTCACCCCGTGCTACTGCGGTAGCCATGTTTAGACTTTTGACCGGACATGATTGTCCACGTTCTCATTTATTTCGCCTCAAACTGACTACTTCATCAGATTGTCTTTTATGTAACTCCGGACAAGCCATGACTGCTGCACATTTTGACACGTGCTCTGCACTAAAAGACTTTGACTGTATTGTTAAGAAGTACTGGAGAGTTAGAAGCCTAATGACCTAATAGTCAATGACTGGCATTTGTTTAATAATTATTATAAATATTGATCAAAATCATCAGAAGATATCCACGTTTTTCTCAGTTACATATGTTCGATACATAATTCTTTTGCAATACAACACACATCTAATTTGCAATCAAGCTGGTTCCTCACCTTTTGTACTTTTTTACTGTCAATGGTTCGTGGTGCTAAGCAAATGCGTTAAGTTTTTACAGTGTTTTCGGCATCGATGTTTCATCAACAGTGTCTAAGGTGTACGAGTGACAGAACCTAAATCACATGACCACTAAGATGCTCGAATTTACCACCACGTCATTTCTTTTTGTGGAGATATTAATTTATTTTACACTATTTCAAGCCGTAGTAGCTCAAGCGACAGAGCGCTTGCCTCCCAATGAGGGGATCAAGGTTCGAATCCAAGTCAAGGCTGATTGATACGAATTCCGCATCTAGATGGTTCTGACGTAAAATATCTTCAGTGGTAGATGGCTCATGAGTTACAGCCCTCACACCGTCGGGCTAACCGAGGGAGGTTTGGTTAGCATTGGTTTAACTTGGTTATCATTGACTACAGTACTAACGTAAAATATCTCAATGGTTGATAGATGATTGGTTAGGATCTCCAAGGAGTCGGGCTAACAATGAAAGGTTATAGTAGTTTTTCTCACCATGTAACACGAATGTGTGTTGTTAAAGCACCTTCTAAAAGAGAGGAGGCATTCGCACGGATCACTTTAGTAGTCGAAATGAACGAATCTAAACAGCGCAGTTGGGGTTGAATAAGAAAGATGTCTACAGCATTCAGTCTCGTAAGGGATGGATTTCTCGTTTATGGTAACCAGCACGAAGAACCTCTCTCTTCTAGGAGATGTTGGTTAGTTTCATCAAAAAATCTTCCACTAGTTTGTCTTAATTCTTGATTATGGAATTTCCTTGATTTCTGTGTTGAATTTGAAACAACAAGGTTTACGGAGTTGAGCAATTTTAGTCGTATCCCCCCCCCCACAAAAAAGAGTTAGTTGTTCAATGCTGGATAAAAAATAAAAATAAGACACTGTTTATAAACCAAAAAGGCACTATTAATGAGGGGAAAAGAAACGATGCAAGAACACATTTTTGCTCCAATAGAAACCTTTGAGAAACTATCTAACTATATAATCGAACTATCTAATGCAAAGATGTGCGAAACTATCTTGATTACAAATAAGATGTTCATGAAGTAACGAATGGGTTACACATCTAATATTTGCAACTGATGGAGAAAAAAACTGACTTTTTTTATTTTGTGTATTATTTGCTGCATTATGAGTAATAGTTTCGAGAAGATAAATATATGAAATCTGGACATTAATGTATGCTAACTTTGCTCAATAATCAGTTTAAATTGAGAAAATCTTTTTAATTGTCCTTGCAACTTAGGAGACAACATTATTTGTGATAACACACTGATGTAGGGTGACTTAAAACATACAAGATAAGGATATAACTTCCAGGACTGATCTGACTCCTGATAATGTTATATGAATTTCATATCCACACCAGAAAATAAATTCGCAAAGTGCATATTTTTAAACTAGTGATGTTTCGAAGAAGCCATCTCTTCCACTCACGCTCCATACTGGAAATTTTCTCCCATCTCTTGAGTTCATCTCTTGTACTCAAGTTCTATACTGAGATGTAAGAGTTCAAGGTCGTTCTCATTCGAAATGATCTTTAACAGTGACGTAGGGTTTTTTCGAATGATTTCGAGATCTCTTAACCTTGTTCTTTGGAAATTTTCTCTAATCTCTTGAGCTCATCTCTTGTACTCAAGTTCTATACTGAGATGTAAAAGTTCAAGATCATTCTCATTCGAAATGATCTTTAACAGTGACGTAGGGTTTTTTCGAATGATTTCGAGATCTCTTAACCTTGTTCTTTGGAAATTTTCTCTAATCTCTTGAGTTCATCTCTTGTACTCAAGTTCTATACTGAGATGTAAAAGTTCAAGAACGTTCTCATTCGGAATGATCTTTAACACTGACGTAGCGTTTTTTCAAATGATTTCGAGATCTTTTAACCTTGTTCTTAGGAAATTTTTCTTAGTTTCAGAAGTTGTGGAGAACAGTCATTTACCATACTTTTCAAACAAATCTTTTGGAGACATTTTGTTAAATAATCTAAAATATTTTCCAAGGAAGAAAGATTTAATGACGTCGAAAGCATGAAAAACACCTCAAGATCTGCAACACTTTCCGAACGAGGACTTAAAAAATTGCATCTGAAACTTCTACATCCAAGTTCAGAAAAACAATGCAGCAGACAGAGCTCACTTCAAAGCATATCTTATGAATACGCTGTTTACAAAAAATTTTTTAAGAGCTATTAGATCAGTCCTGGTCGAAATTTTTATACCTACATATTTCATAAAAATGTTGCGATCAAAATCTGTTTTCCATTGTTGTCAGTTCAATCTTAATGGAGGGAAAAATCATGTGATGAGTTCCTTAATTCATCAACAAAAAAATATAATAAATTTTATAAAGATATTCTTCTAGATTCTAGATTCTTCAAAGCATATCTTATGAATACGTTGTTTACAAAAAAATTTTTAAGAGCTATTAGATCAGTCCTGGTCGAAATTTTTATACCTACATATTTCATAAAAATGTTGCGATCAAAACCTGTTTTCCATTGTTGTCAGTTCAATCTTAATGGAGGGAAAAATCATGTGATGAGTTCCTTAATTCATCAACAAAAAAATATAATAAATTTTATAAAGATATTCTTCTAGATTCTAGATTCTTCAAAGCATATCTTATGAATACGTTGTTTACAAAAAAATTTTTAAGAGCTATTAGATCAGTCCTGGTCGAAATTTTTATACCTACATATTTCATAAAAATGTTGCGATCAAAACCTGTTTTCCATTGTTGTCAGTTCAATCTTAATGGAGGGAAAAATCATGTGATGAGTTCCTTAATTCATCAACAAAAAAATATAATAAATTTTATAAAGATATTCTTCTAGATTCTAGATTCTTCAAAGCATATCTTATGAATACGTTGTTTACAAAAAAATTTTTAAGAGCTATTAGATCAGTCCTGGTCGAAATTTTTATACCTACATATTTCATAAAAATGTTGCGATCAAAACCTGTTTTCCATTGTTGTCAGTTCAATCTTAATGGAGGGAAAAATCATGTGATGAGTTCCTTAATTCATCAACAAAAAAATATAATAAATTTTATAAAGATATTCTTCTAGATTCTAGATTCTTCAAAGCATATCTTATGAATACGTTGTTTACAAAAAAATTTTTAAGAGCTATTAGATCAGTCCTGGTCGAAATTTTTATACCTACATATTTCATAAAAATGTTGCGATCAAAACCTGTTTTCCATTGTTGTCAGTTCAATCTTAATGGAGGGAAAAATCATGTGATGAGTTCCTTAATTCATCAACAAAAAAATATAATAAATTTTATAAAGATATTCTTCTAGATTCTAGATTCTTCAAAGCATATCTTATGAATACGTTGTTTACAAAAAAATTTTTAAGAGCTATTAGATCAGTCCTGGTCGAAATTTTTATACCTACATATTTCATAAAAATGTTGCGATCAAAACCTGTTTTCCATTGTTGTCAGTTCAATCTTAATGGAGGGAAAAATCATGTGATGAGTTCCTTAATTCATCAACAAAAAAATATA
Source organism: Parasteatoda tepidariorum (assembly GCF_043381705.1). Lineage (NCBI taxonomy): Eukaryota > Metazoa > Arthropoda > Arachnida > Araneae > Theridiidae > Parasteatoda > Parasteatoda tepidariorum. The sequence continues at coordinate 25,278,077 of NC_092212.1, forward strand.
ATAAATTTTATAAAGATATTCTTCTAGATTCTAGATTCTTCAAAGCATATCTTATGAANGTTTTTAACGGATGCAATTTTTATATTGAATTGCTTCTTCGCCGTGATAAATTTTCTTACAGTGAATTGTTATTGTGGAGAATAGATTAACTCCTCCCGAATATTATCTAATATTGAAATAGTTCTTCTACCAGTATTTTCTCATTTCCCGTACCAGTTTTTTCACTTTTCCCGGCTTGAACGTGTTAAATTACGAAATAAGCAGATTTCTGTAAAATGGTTGTTACGTAGGCGTTTAAGATTAAATATTTCTCCTATCAGACCTCGGAATTTATCTTACTTTAAGATTTTCTCTTCATTATTTTTATTGTTTGTTGGTAATGGATATGAATATCTCGAAGAAAATGAACACTACTTTAGAAAGAAACATGCAAATGCTTATTCAAAGCTAACTAATATTTAGTATCATTCATTTAATTAGTATCATTCAATTAATTATCAATTGATAATGTAATTAGTATCGTTCAGTTAATTTTTATTTATAAGAGAAAAACCGAGAATAAAAAGAAATTTTACTTTTAGTGTCAGAGATAGAAAGGCAGAAACTGATGTGTTCTATATAATCAACAATTAATCAGCACTAAATGACTCACTCATAATTTAATTTTTATTTACCAAAGCTCAATAGATTGTTAGGTAATGACAATGAAATAAATTTTATTAAAAACAAATATGATTTTATTGAATTCAAAGTTAGTTACTCTTTAGTGTTATTTTGCTCATTTTCATTCATTAGAGAAAAGTAGATAAAATAAAAGATAATTTCCTTTCAGAAGAGCAGGGAAAGTAAAACTTAAACAGACGTTAACTATATAATCAATCATATAATAAGCAGTAAACAGCTAGCTCACAATTTAATGGCAATTTACCAAAACATAATCCAGCAAACAAGTTATTGGCTTTGGCAGCAAATTTATTTAAAACAAACCGCTGTTGTTTTATTCAGAGTATGTATTGTCTTCAGTATTGTTCGGTTTATTTTTATGTACCAGTACCTGTATCAGCAACTGGGGAAATAAAAGAATGACTTCCTTTTTTAAATCAGAAAAGTAAAGCTTAAACTGATGTTAACTGCTTAATCAATCATACATTCAGCAGTAAACAGCTACTCACAATTGAATGGCAATTTACCAAAACCCAACCCTGCAAACAAGATACTAGATAAGTCTGTAAAAAATATATCGTTGCAAAAAATTCTTACAAGAAATAAAAAATAGAGAAAAGAATTGATGATAAAAGAAGCTCGAATAGAGCAAATGCTTTTATCGTCTCAGACTCGCGAAAACGTGCTCCGTGTACGAGAATACCTTCCCAGCGTTCCTATGGTTGCAGTGGGAGTTGAAGTACTTTTTCCTTCTGCTTAAATAATGTTTCACTCCTGCTCGTGTTTCGAAATAAATTGAGTAAATTGCGTTTCTGTTGCAGGATATTCTCTCTATTTTATGCTATGTCACGTCATTTCACGGGCACAGAAAATTTAGAACTAAAGGAAGACGCGTGTTTTTTAAGCAGCTTATTACCCATTTGCAAACGAGAAAGAAAAAAATGGCGAGATCGTACTTAAAAATGTATTCACAGTGTCGTCTGCGCCAATTTCACGCGGGACGAAAAAGTAAGTCGTAAAAGCAACGCTCAATTTACTTCAGCACGGTATTTGGCCCTGTCTAGTTTCAGTTTTTATTGAGCTTTTAAGGCTTTGTTATACACGCAAAATACTAGAAATAAACTGGTTTTTATGATCGAATAATCCATATTTTTTAGGGTAAAGTATAAAACGGAAATATCATATAAAGGCGTAAAATTGGGGAGTCAATTTGAGCCGAACCTTTTATGGGGACAATGAAATTATGATGGCAATCATAATTATACTTTTCGTCATGCTAATTTATAAAAACTTTAACTCCTTTTTTTCGTTTTATATTGACTATTTAATACAAATGTACTGAATAATACAGAAAAGAAAATTCCCCACATGTTTCCCTTGGTTCAATTAATTAGGCTCAAATAAATTCCTTTAGATTGTAAAATGTGAAGCATTTCCCCTGTACGATGTATCTTACCTGAGTTGTCAAGACGTGGAAAAATCAAAAGGTTACAAGTTAATCCTTATGAGCATTCAAGATTCACACAGTTCATTAGAAATTGCTTTAAAAAAGTTTTAGATTGGTACTAAAAGTGTGACAATAAAATGCATTTTAATAAGTTTCGTATCCACTGTCCCGCTAAGATTTCAAAATAAATATATGCATTTGGCAAATATGGTGCTGCGAATTTTTAATTTAAAAAGGAAAGTAAATGAAACGCAATTTATAAAATTTTAAACAATATATTGACAACAATTTTTAAATTTTCTAAGGATTGTGCATACCCTGTGCAATTTCCCCCCACACTTTCTTACGTACAATTAAGGCTACGTTACAGAGGTCGGAGTTCTCTTCTAGAAAGTCAAGGCATATTCATCGTTGCACCCACTTTTAACCCTTTCGTTACGAGCTCCGTATTTAGACGGCATTCACGTAATGCTCAGCGTGTACGATTACCGTAGTTAGCTGATGTCAGCATGATAAAAATTTGGTAATGCCCGCAATCTGCTTCAAACTGCCACTGGATAATATTCCAATGACCTTTAGACCAATATTTATTTCCCTATATTGAATTAATATCCCTCAAAATATATTTTGAATATGTGTAAATCAAAACAAGTTTCTTATGTGTTATACTTAGGAGTGAAGCTTTTTTTAGCTAAAAAAGTAAAATGTAATAAAGCTCAACTTGCAATACGTACACTTTGTGGCGTGGTGCGCAGTTAAGTGGCATCATTTCAGTAAAGTGGATAGCAGTAGCGAAAGGGTTAAATATGAACTAAAACTTTTCCTCTCCCAAAGAGCGTCTTCGGTCAAATTTGCAGGTTGAAAGAATGTCCATTTGTGGCACTATGCACTACAGTATGTGACTGGATATAATCCGTTATAGCCGCCATATCGGTTAAAATAAGAACTGAAAATCAGAATTCGAAGAATTTTTGTGAAATTTTTTAACAATTACAGATCTACTCTCAAAATGTAACTGAATGTTTCCTGTATGCCCGTTAAATTTTTGTAAGTTGCGGTAGTTAATGCTTTATCTCATTGAAAGATAAAGCATTAACTTTGTCACGACTTTTTGATTGAAAAGAAAAACATTGTCTTGATTTTAAAAAAAAATTTACATCTGGAACACCGAAATTATACTCTTTTAAAATCTCATTCTTTTTACAAAATGTAAGGTTTTTTGAATTCACATAAAAACAGATAAATAATGATGTATTTTTTCTTCTCAGTACTCGGTTTACGAAAATGTGCTATTCCTGTTAAGTTTTGTAACGAAATAATTTAAGTGCTCTATGGTATTTGATCAATATTTTTTTTGTCCTGTGTGGCAGTTCCATAAACTTCGTTGTGTTCCATACTTTCACCAGGATTGTACTTCATTATAGTTCTAAAATACATATTTTCAAATAAAAACCAAATTATTGAATTTAACAAAATATGCATAATTAAGTTTTTAAAAAGTAAAAAAAAAATCTAAACTTTAAATTAAGATTTTATCATTTTCATAACAAATCCTAATCTTAATCACTTCCCTCTTTATCCACAGTTTTCTCGGGTTATAATGATTTGCAATTAATTATTATAGTGAGTGAGAATACTCAACCGTAGCAGAAATTATTAGTATGATTTATTTTATTTCGTCTTTACGGGAGGAAAGGCAATTTTTTGCTTTAATTGGCTGTTTGCCAAGCTCTGAGAAAAAAGTGATATTCCTTTAAGCCAGTTCTATATTGCTTGTAGAAGGGAAAGAGGAAAGGTGTTACCGCTCTAGTTTGCCTAAAGAACGGAAAAAAACTTTTAATGTTTTGTGTTAATTCGTTCCTACTTTGCTAAACGTTTAGAAGCAAATAGTTTAACATTTCCAATAGTTTGTTATATTTTTGTAATCAATGGTACAAGACTAAGTACAAGGTGACACAAAGAGTTAAAATTTACATATTATGATTTGTTTCTGGTTGTTATATTAAATAATGTTATGTAAAAAATTTACTTTTTCAAAAACAAATTAGTAAAGTAAAAGGTAATTAACTGTCTAAAAATGGAATTTACATTTTTTTGTTCAAAGTATTATTAACTTTGCACAATCAATATAACTAGGTCGTCACCTAAAAGTAGCATTTTTATTGAAATCCGAACTTGTGTTCAAAATTTTAATTACCGGGAGAAAAGTAGCCCTACTATATAAGACTTGGAATATTTAATACATTTTTCTCCAGAAGTAATTCTGTTTGTTTTTGGCAACTGTCTTCGACAACCACATGATTTATTTCTTCATCTTTTCTAAGTTGAATAAAAGCTACTCTGGATACGGAAATTGGAAGGTGAGATTCTTTCTCCAGAGATGATGAAAGGAATGAAAGAGCATTTATTGCATTCATCTTCATTTGTAATTAGTTTTTTGTTTTGCTTACACCAACAAAATTCATCAAATAATATGATTTTTACTATAATTGTTTTTGTTAAAAGACTTTAAAACATACTAAAATTTTCTTTTAAATTTTTGAAATCAATGATGCTTAACACTAGGTTTACGGGACGCGTCATTTTGACGCATTTCGAATTTTATAAGGAAAATTACAAAACCCGTTTGCATTTTTATTTTATCTCTTGTAATGACTTTTATCCATTGATCGTGGTAAATATATATTGAAGTCTATATTTTCTACAAAAGCGTTGAAATATTGAAATTCGCTTTGTGGTATACCTATCTCTACGGATATGCGTCAATTTGACGCGATCGTAATTTAGACAAACTTTTGAGTAAACATGCAAACATCACATCAATAATAAATAGGAATGTACCGACAATATTTCGATCCGTTATCCGATATCGTTATCTCAAATGAAACAAGCGATAAACAACTGTTTCCGATATGCAATAATAGAAAGAACAAACGCAAAATGTCAATTAATGTCAGATTTAGAAGGTTTCAGTTGCTTAGTTTGAGTATTGAAAAATAAAATACTAGAAAATTTCATATATATATATCTCATATTTTCATTTTTTACCCTAATAGTTCATAATTACATTGGTTTCTAAGTGTAGAGATGCCAACTGCTCTGGACATGCCAAAATAATTTTTAAAAAAACGGTAAATAACTATACTAAGTAAATTTTGCAAATATGAAGTGGTGAAATATATAAGCCTACGAATTATTTAGAAATAGTGGTGGATAAAAATCAACTAAATTGAATTTATTAAACCAAGAATCAAAATTTATAAACTACCACTTTAAAATATATATTTGCTGTCCGGAGCAAGTTCTATAAGTGCTGTAATATGTATTCATTCCTGCGCATGCAGAGATGCCAACTTGCTCCGGACAGAAAATAAATATTTTAAAGTGGTAGTTTATCAATTGTGATTCTTGGTTTAATAAATTCAATTTAATAGATTTTTATCCACCACTATTTCTAAATAATTCGTTGGCTTATATAATTCGCCACTTATAGCTATCTACTTATAGCTCTTTTATAATTCTGGCATATATATAAAACTGCTTCTTTTCCAAGATAAAGTAGATATTGTTGAAAAATTTAAAAAAAGAATAAGTAAACTCCTCCCCAAGACTAGCTATAACTGAAATGGTTTTACTACCAGCCTTTCCTCATTTCCGTCTCGCTTTCACCCCTGTTCCTGCGTCAAATTGACGCGTGTTTGTAGGGATGCAGAGATGCCAACTGCTCCGGACACGCCAAAATAATTTAAAAAACGGTAATTAACTACAAAGTAAATTTGACAAATATTTAACTATTTTCGCCAGGTTTTTAAAAGGTATAGCATGACATAATTGCTGTAAAGTGGTGAAATATAGAAGCCTATGAATTATTTAGAAATAGTGGTGAAGAAAAATCTACAAAATTGAATTTATTAAACCAAGAATCAAAATTTATAAACTACCACTTTAAAATATATATACTTGCTGTCCGGAGCAAGTTGGCACCTCTGGGGATGTAAGAAACGTCCGTAAGGTATGTAAGTATGTATGTAAAAAACGTCCGTAAACCTAGTGGTAATTTAAATCTTGCATATATCTCCATTTTCCGATATTTTTTGTTTTGCTTGCATCCACATAATACATCACCTAATACGATACAATCAAAATACACAATACAATTAGTTTAATAAAACAACTGAAAATTTAACATTTTTTAAATTAATATTTTACGCCAGACTTGCATATACAGTACAGAACCCGTTATCCGGAAATCAGAAAACCGGAAAACCAAAAAACCGGAACGAAATTCGATAAATTTTCCCGCAATTTTTAAAAAAGAAATTCTTTTTCCTCATAAGATTTTAGGTTTTTTCTTTCTTTTTTGAAAGATGTTTACCTTATGTATTACCTCATCGTTTTTTCTTATTTTTAAGATCATTTCCAAATTTTTTTTTTTATAGTTGGGTTTAACACTAAAAAAACGGCTTTTTGTAGCGATTCAGAAAACCGGAGAAATCAGTTATCCGGAATAGCGATAGTCCCGATAGTAATATTTCGCAGGTTCTTTTTCAGACCTTTCAATGTGAAATGATTTCACCATAAACCTTTCTTGGCATAAACGATTTTATTTAGATGCATACTTATGCCACGGAACAAACATGAAGTATATAGAAAATAATAGTAATTAATCACATAATCAATGAAACTTCGCGCTCCATCATAGAACATTCCAGTCTTCTCACACCAAGCTAGAGAAC